>NC_060066.1:72457252-72806512 GCF_922984935.1 Meles meles
ATGCCTTTTCCAGAGACTTCCTCGTTCTGGGCACACTGCCACTTTCTTCTTCGGAAGCTGAGTGCACTCTTTCCCAGGAACACCACCACTGCAGTGCACACCAGGATCTCCCAGCGAAACCCAGAGACTCGTGGCACATGTGGCCAACGTTCGTCTATCACCAACCCAGCAGCCCACAGCTGCTCCAGGACAGCCCACAGCCGCTCCAGAACTGTGTGGGGAGGCATTTGGATGGCCCCCAGCTGGCTCCAAAGAGCCTTGTGGCTTGGTCTCCGATCACCAGTGTCTTCTGTGCCACTAGGAAGTGCTTGGAACCCCTACGAGGGTTCCGTCTCCAACGCAAACCAGTGCCTGGCAACAGGAGCTGAAGGGAGGAGGGGTGGGGGAGGTGCACCTGAGTCTCCAAGGCACATCAGTGCCTGCAACCGGAGCTGACAGCAGGTGCGGTAGGGGAGGGGAATCGCTATATTGTACACCTGAAACAAAGACAACCCTATCGATCAATTTCTCGGAAGTACAATTTCAACATTAAAAAAATATATTTAAAAAGCAAACTAGGTATCCAAAGGAGAAATCTAACAAATATCCAAACACTGAGATAGTAACCTTCTAGATGATCAAAGACCAAAGATCAAATCTCAATGCATTGAAGTGAAGGAAAATGAACATACAACATATGAAAATGTGTGGGACACAGCACAATCAATGGACAGCACCATGTAGAGCAATCACTGCCTATGTTAGAAAGGAGGAGGAGCATCTGGGAGGCTCAGTCAGTTAGTCCAACTCTTGATTTTGACTCGGGTCATGATTAAACTCGAGGTTGTGAGACTGAACCTGCATTGTGCTGGTGCTGGGCATGGAGGCTGTTTAATAATCTTTCTCTCTCTCTCTCTCTCTCTCTACCCCTTCCCTGTCTCTCTCTCTCTCTCTCTCTCTCTCTGTCTCAAAACAATAAGCTCTCCACGTCAGAACCTAGAAAAAGATGAGAAAATAAAACTAAAAAGAAAACCAAAGGAATCCTTCCACCCAGTTTCAAGATCTACAGCTATAGTAATCAAAAATGTGTGGTGTTGGTGAAGGGATAGACAAATGGAACAGTATAAAGATAGATAAGTGGAACAGGATCAAACCCAGAAAGAGACCAACCACCAACATGTCAATGGGATTCTGACAAAGGGGAAAAGCAATTCAATGGAGGAGTGACAGCGTTTTGAAGAAATGGTGCTAGAGCAAGTGGACTTCCAGAGACAAAGAAGAAGAAGGAGGCCCAAGAAGAAGAGGGAGGGGCAGAGAGGAGGAGGAGGTGGAGGTGGAGGACGAGGAGGACGAGGACCACAATCGAAGGCTCATCCTCTGTACAAAACTGAACTCGTGGCGCCTGGGTGACTCAGTCGCTGAGGCAGCCAGCTCTTCATTTCGGCTCTTGTCATGCTCTCAGGGTCCCGGGACAAAATCAGGCTCCAAGCTCACTGGGGAGTCTGCTTAAGGACGCTCTTTTCGCTTCTCCCTCCACCCCACGCCCCACTCATGCGCATGCTCACTCTCTCAAACAGAAAAAAAAATTTGTTAAATTAACTCAAAATTAATCACCGCCTTCTACGTAAAATGATAAATCTTCTAGGGAAAAAAATGTCCAGAATGGACAGCTAGGTAAAGAATCCTCCGACTGGACATCAAATCATGTTCCGTTCAAGAAGAGTTGATTCATTAGACATGATCCAACAATCAGAATTGGAAGTCTGTAATGTGTGAAACACCTTGTGAAGAAGACCCAAAAGGGAAGCTACAAACTGGGAGAAAATAGGTGCAAACCACATACCTGATAAAGGACTCCTGTCGGAAGGAGAGAACCTCAAAAGTGGACCCCCAAAGAAGCAAGCCATCCAGTCTGAAAAGAACAAAAACAAAAAAAATGGGCAAAAGACCGAAACCCTTTACCAAAGAGTATACAGATGGAAATCCCATAAAAAGGTACCATCGGGGCAATTCAAATTCAAACTCCAATGAGCTCTCACTGCACACCTATCAGCATGATGCAAACCAAATGCACCCGAGAGGGAGAGAGAGACCCCACTCCCCAATGCAAGGCAGGATGTGGAACGACTGGATCGCTCCTGCATCGCTGTTGGGAATGGAAGGTGATAGAGCTCCCTCTTGAAAACAGTTCACAGTTCCTTTTCTTTTTCAAGGCCTGGATTTAAATTCCAGGGAACAAGCAGTAGAATATGCTTTTCGGGTGCACAGGATAGTGACCCAACCCTCCACACAGTTTCTCTGAAAACTAGACTTGCAACCACCCTAGGACCCCAGTCATTGCACTCTTGGCATTTCTCTGCGAGAAATCCAAACTTACGTTTGCTCAAAAACCTGTACAGGAACGGATCTGTGTCCTGATGGAAGCAGTGGGGCTGCCAAGGGGGTAGAAGTGACTGCAGTGGTTGGATATTGACACTGGACAGCCTTGTAAGAGATGTTCTCATCTTGCTTCTTTGAAGGCCCCTTCCCATTCATGGTGGTCCTGGGGACAAGGAGAAAAGGAATGTCAACGATTTCAAGAAGTTGAAAGGATTTCAAGAAGTTGAAACCAAGCATTAGAACACCATCTCTTCTACATGAATTCATTCTCATATTCACCCCCAGTCTCCCAAAGCAGACAGGAGGGGTCTGGTCCAACAGGGGTTGCGGGCAGTGGCCCTTCCACAGGCCATCTCCCCTCCAGTCTAGAAGTCCAACGACCAGGTCCCAGGCTTTCAACTCATCTCCTTCTCTCGGGGCCTTCTCTAGGGGCCCCAGGGAACTTCTGGGCTCTTTCTCTGCCTTCTAGGAGGCTCTGTGGGGCTGGGTCGAGTGCTCTCAGCCGACTTGGACCACACTGCCAGGTGTCTCCCCCTGCATTTGCCACCCTTCGACACAGGAGGATCAAGTGGGAGGATGTCCTCTCAGAGAGATCCATGGCGATCAGAACAGATATCCTCTCTCTTCCATTGTTTACCCTCATCTCTCAGGCGTTTCTACCATCTCTTGATTTCCCTGGAATTTCAACCCCAGGAGAGGGGGGGTGGGTCAGAAGCCAAACATTTGGCTTCCCACTCCTGTCTTTCTTGAAGGTTTTCCCCGAACCAATGGGCCTAAAACAACATTCATAACCTGATATGGTTTCTGTGGGCCAGCCATCCAGGTGCAACTAGCCAGGTCCCTGTGGCTCAGGATCTCTCACAAGGCTGCAGTCCAGAGGGCCTCTGGATCTTCAGTCATCTGCGGGCTTGTTGGGGGTAAGTCTGCTTTTGAGCTCACTCAGCTGGCTGTGAGCAGCCAGAGGCCCTCCATTGCTGGAAGCAAGAAATAGTCATTCCTTGCCCCATGGGCCTCTCCAGCATAAAGCTCCCAAGGAGCAGCTGGCTTCCCTGGGAACAGATGAGGGAGGGAGGGACGGAGGGCGGGCAAGCCCAAGAGGAGACCAGTCTCTTTGTCAACTCACCTCCGAAGGGACATCCTATCACTTTGGCCACATTCTGTCCTTTACAAGGGAGTCAGTAGTTCTGACTCGAATCAAGAGGTGGAGTATGGAACACAAAACGATGTGTACCCAAGATGGGAATCGTTGGAGACCCTTAAAGGCTGCCCTCCCTACTTGGCTGGGACTTGACCTCAGCTAGCCACCACTATAATCTCTGCATCCTTCTATTATTATATATTATGTTAGATTATATTATATGCACTATTATCTTTGCATAGAATCATCACATCCTAGGACGTGAACGAGGGGAACATTTTACCAAGCCCTTCTGGGATCCTTCAGCAGCTTGCCTAGAAGTTCCTTGCCCAAGGGTGCCTGTCAGTTCAGTGTCTGGCTCCTGATTTCGGTTAGGGCTGATCACGTGATCTGGGAAATCCAGACCAGCGTCTGGTTCAGCACTTGAGTCCGAAGCCTGTCGAGGAATCTCTCTAACTCGGCCCCTCCCCCGCCTGCATGTGTGTGCGTTCCTTTGTGTGTGTGTGTGTGCGCCGTCACCCTTTCTGTCTCTCCGAAGAAGAAGAAGAAGAAGAAGAAGAAGAAGAAGAAGAAGAAGAAGAAGAAGAAGAAGAAGAAGAAGAAGAAAAAGAACAGTAGTAGGCATAGTAGTAGAAGTTATTGGCACAGCAGGTGATCATTAGACAACCCTGGTTTGGAACGGGAGCTCTGAAATTCACTAGCTGTGTGATCTTGGGGCAAGTTGTTTCCCCTGTCTGAACCTCAGTCAGACATGACACACTGGGTTATTGGGACGATTAAGGGATCGATAAAAGACACTTCAAACCGTCCCTTGCTTGGCATAGAATCCCTTAATCAAATCCATTCTCAGTAGCAGGAGTCTCAGCCATTGGATATTTTTATTTTTATTTGTGTTACGCTGAACACTGAAAAATATTCTCTCACACTCATAGGGCTCCAGGGAATATGGAGCATCAGGCTAAAGGATGGGGTGGATCTCAAGTCAAAGGAGCCATGGGTATGGCTGAAGGGGTAAGCACAGGAGCTTTTGTGCTCTGGTTGTGAGTGTTGGTGGCTGCTGGGCAAGGGAATCAGACCTGCAGGGGACCCGAGAACTTGGAGTCTGGCCAGTGCACCCTTGCTCCCTTCTTGGGCTTCCTGGGTTTCAGGGGAGCCTTTGGCCCTTGAGGGTATTTGGAGGCTGTGCCCGGAACAGCAGGAGCAGGAGCAGGAGGCCCCCCGGAGACAGGCTGGACCTTGGGCCCAGAGTTGGCCAGCTTCTGCCTGAGGCAATGGTTTTGGGCCTGGAGCCTTTGGAACTCCCTCTCTGCCCACAGGACAGCCTTCTGGCTCTCCTCACTCCTCTTCTCCACCAGGAGGCGCTCCCGCTCATGCAAGGAGGCGATTTGCTGCCATTCTCGGTGCAGGTCGGCGGCCATGTTCCTATAGAGGCCCAAGTGCCAGTGGGCAGCATCCGCCTTCCTGCGCACCTTGGCAAGCTCGTTCTTCACTTGCAGGCAGCGTGCCTTCTCCTCCATCATCTTCCTCTCCAGGTGTCTGAGGTGCTCTTCGCACAGCTTCGGCTCTGCCTCAAGCTTCAGGCGCAACTTCGGAATCTCACCGTCCAGGAGGGTGTTCCGAAGGTGAACAGGTCCTTGCTCAGCTTGGTGGCTTGTTGGGTTTCTTGGGAGCTCTTCATTCCTCTGACGTGCCTTCTTCAGTGCCCTGGACCGCTTGAATTGGTTCACGGGGCCCCCGCCTGAGGGCACGTGGTCAGGGGAGGAGGAGCCAGTCTCCACCTGCCTCCTTGAGCCCCCACCTTCCAGATGATCTCCAAGCAGCTCTAGCACATGCAACCCCTTCAGGAGGATCTGGCTGAGGGTGTGCTGTTGGCTCTGGCCCTCAGCGCTGGCCTGCCGCCGCACTCCTCCTTCAGGAAGCTCTGGCCTGCCTGCCTGCCCTGCCTCGTCCTGCACTCTCTGTCCACAGCTGCCAATCTCCTGAACCAGCGGGTCTGCACTTGCCTGCAGATCACGGCTGTCCTTGAAGCCTTCTGGTGTTTTCCTCACCAGGGCTTCTCCATCTTCCTGGGCTGCTCCACAGATGGGATTTTCAGGAGGCAGCTGGTGAGGGCTCTTCAACAGCCTTTCCCGAACTCCCTTCCGCAGTTGCGTGGTGTTTCCCACTGACCAATACCCGGCATCTTGATTCAGGGCAGCCAGAGCAAGAAGCTGGAACGGGAGAGGACTGGCCTTCGGCTCGGATGATGCGACAGCTCCACGGGCTTGTGCGTCCGGTTCGGTCTTCTCCATGCCTTTTCCAGAGACTTCCTCGTTCTGGGCACACTGCCACTTTCTTCTTCGGAAGCTGAGTGCACTCTTTCCCAGGAACACCACCACTGCAGTGCACACCAGGATCTCCCAGCGAAACCCAGAGACTCGTGGCACATGTGGCCAACGTTCGTTATCACCAACCCAGCAGCCCACAGCTGCTCCAGGACAGCCCACAGCCGCTCCAGAACTGTGTGGGGAGGCATTTGGATGGCCCCCAGCTGGCTCCAAAGAGCCTTGTGGCTTGGTCTCCGATCACCAGTGTCTTCTGGGCCACTAGGAAGTGCTTGGAACCCCTACGAGGGTTCCGTCTCCAACGCAAACCAGTGCCTGGCAACAGGAGCTGAAGGGAGGAGGGGTGGGGGAGGTGCACCTGAGTCTCCAAGGCACATCAGTGCCTGCAACCGGAGCTGACAGCAGGTGGGGTAGGGGAGGGGAATCGCTATATTGTACACCTGAAACAAAGACAACCCTATCGATCAATTTCTCGGAAGTACAATTTCAACATTAAAAAAAATATATTTAAAAAGCAAACTAGGTATCCAAAGGAGAAATCTAACAAATATCCAAACACTGAGAAAGTAACCTTCTAGATGATCAAAGACCAAAGATCAAATCTCAATGCATTGAAGTGAAGGAAAATGAACATACAACATATGAAAATGTGTGGGACACAGCACAATCAATGGACAGCACCATGTAGAGCAATCACTGCCTATGTTAGAAAGGAGGAGGAGCATCTGGGAGGCTCAGTCAGTTAGTCCAACTCTTGATTTTGACTCGGGTCATGATTAAACTCGAGGTTGTGAGACTGAACCTGCATTGTGCTGGTGCTGGGCATGGAGGCTGTTTAATAATCTTTCTCTCTCTCTCTCTCTCTCTCTACCCCTTCCCTGTCTCTCTCTCTCTCTCTCTCTCTCTCTGTCTCAAAACAATAAGCTCTCCACGTCAGAACCTAGAAAAAGATGAGAAAATAAAACTAAAAAGAAAACCAAAGGAATCCTTCCACCCAGTTTCAAGATCTACAGCTATAGTAATCAAAAATGTGTGGTGTTGGTGAAGGGATAGACAAATGGAACAGTATAAAGATAGATAAGTGGAACAGGATCAAACCCAGAAAGAGACCAACCACCAACATGTCAATGGGATTCTGACAAAGGGGAAAAGCAATTCAATGGAGGAGTGACAGCGTTTTGAAGAAATGGTGCTAGAGCAAGTGGACTTCCAGAGACAAAGAAGAAGAAGGAGGCCCAAGAAGAAGAGGGAGGGGCAGAGAGGAGGAGGAGGTGGAGGTGGAGGACGAGGAGGACGAGGACCACAATCGAAGGCTCATCCTCTGTACAAAACTGAACTCGTGGCGCCTGGGTGACTCAGTCGCTGAGGCAGCCAGCTCTTCATTTCGGCTCTTGTCATGCTCTCAGGGTCCCGGGACAAAATCAGGCTCCAAGCTCACTGGGGAGTCTGCTTAAGGACGCTCTTTTCGCTTCTCCCTCCACCCCACGCCCCACTCATGCGCATGCTCACTCTCTCAAAAAGAAAAAAAAATTTGTTAAATTAACTCAAAATTAATCACCGCCTTCTACGTAAAATGATAAATCTTCTAGGGAAAAAAATGTCCAGAATGGACAGCTAGGTAAAGAATCCTCCGACTGGACATCAAATCATGTTCCGTTCAAGAAGAGTTGATTCATTAGACATGATCCAACAATCAGAATTGGAAGTCTGTAATGTGTGAAACACCTTGTGAAGAAGACCCAAAAGGGAAGCTACAAACTGGGAGAAAATAGGTGCAAACCACATACCTGATAAAGGACTCCTGTCGGAAGGAGAGAACCTCAAAAGTGGACCCCCAAAGAAGCAAGCCATCCAGTCTGAAAAGAACAAAAACAAAAAAAATGGGCAAAAGACCGAAACCCTTTACCAAAGAGTATACAGATGGAAATCCCATAAAAAGGTACCATCGGGGCAATTCAAATTCAAACTCCAATGAGCTCTCACTGCACACCTATCAGCATGATGCAAACCAAATGCACCCGAGAGGGAGAGAGAGACCCCACTCCCCAATGCAAGGCAGGATGTGGAACGACTGGATCGCTCCTGCATCGCTGTTGGGAATGGAAGGTGATAGAGCTCCCTCTTGAAAACAGTTCACAGTTCCTTTTCTTTTTCAAGGCCTGGATTTAAATTCCAGGGAACAAGCAGTAGAATATGCTTTTCGGGTGCACAGGATAGTGACCCAACCCTCCACACAGTTTCTCTGAAACCACCCTAGGACCCCAGTCATTGCACTCTTGGCATTTCTCTGCGAGAAATCCAAACTTACGTTTGCTCAAAAACCTGTACAGGAACGGATCTGTGTCCTGATGGAAGCAGTGGGGCTGCCAAGGGGGTAGAAGTGACTGCAGTGGTTGGATATTGACACTGGACAGCCTTGTAAGAGATGTTCTCATCTTGCTTCTTTGAAGGCCCCTTCCCATTCATGGTGGTCCTGGGGACAAGGAGAAAAGGAATGTCAACGATTTCAAGAAGTTGAAAGGATTTCAAGAAGTTGAAACCAAGCATTAGAACACCATCTCTTCTACATGAATTCATTCTCATATTCACCCCCAGTCTCCCAAAGCAGACAGGAGGGGTCTGGTCCAACAGGGGTTGCGGGCAGTGGCCCTTCCACAGGCCATCTCCCCTCCAGTCTAGAAGTCCAACGACCAGGTCCCAGGCTTTCAACTCATCTCCTTCTCTCGGGGCCTTCTCTAGGGGCCCCAGGGAACTTCTGGGCTCTTTCTCTGCCTTCTAGGAGGCTCTGTGGGGCTGGGTCGAGTGCTCTCAGCCGACTTGGACCACACTGCCAGGTGTCTCCCCCTGCATTTGCCACCCTTCGACACAGGAGGATCAAGTGGGAGGATGTCCTCTCAGAGAGATCCATGGCGATCAGAACAGATATCCTCTCTCTTCCATTGTTTACCCTCATCTCTCAGGCGTTTCTACCATCTCTTGATTTCCCTGGAATTTCAACCCCAGGAGAGGGGGGGTGGGTCAGAAGCCAAACATTTGGCTTCCCACTCCTGTCTTTCTTGAAGGTTTTCCCCGAACCAATGGGCCTAAAACAACATTCATAACCTGATATGGTTTCTGTGGGCCAGCCATCCAGGTGCAACTAGCCAGGTCCCTGTGGCTCAGGATCTCTCACAAGGCTGCAGTCCAGAGGGCCTCTGGATCTTCAGTCATCTGCGGGCTTGTTGGGGGTAAGTCTGCTTTTGAGCTCACTCAGCTGGCTGTGAGCAGCCAGAGGCCCTCCATTGCTGGAAGCAAGAAATAGTCATTCCTTGCCCCATGGGCCTCTCCAGCATAAAGCTCCCAAGGAGCAGCTGGCTTCCCTGGGAACAGATGAGGGAGGGAGGGACGGAGGGCGGGCAAGCCCAAGAGGAGACCAGTCTCTTTGTCAACTCACCTCCGAAGGGACATCCTATCACTTTGGCCACATTCTGTCCTTTACAAGGGAGTCAGTAGTTCTGACTCGAATCAAGAGGTGGAGTATGGAACACAAAACGATGTGTACCCAAGATGGGAATCGTTGGAGACCCTTAAAGGCTGCCCTCCCTACTTGGCTGGGACTTGACCTCAGCTAGCCACCACTATAATCTCTGCATCCTTCTATTATTATATATTATGTTAGATTATATTATATGCACTATTATCTTTGCATAGAATCATCACATCCTAGGACGTGAACGAGGGGAACATTTTACCAAGCCCTTCTGGGATCCTTCAGCAGCTTGCCTAGAAGTTCCTTGCCCAAGGGTGCCTGTCAGTTCAGTGTCTGGCTCCTGATTTCGGTTAGGGCTGATCACGTGATCTGGGAAATCCAGACCAGCGTCTGGTTCAGCACTTGAGTCCGAAGCCTGTCGAGGAATCTCTCTAACTCGGCCCCTCCCCCGCCTGCATGTGTGTGCGTTCCTTTGTGTGTGTGTGTGTGCGCCGTCACCCTTTCTGTCTCTCCGAAGAAGAAGAAGAAGAAGAAGAAGAAGAAGAAGAAGAAGAAGAAAAAGAACAGTAGTAGGCATAGTAGTAGAAGTTATTGGCACAGCAGGTGATCATTAGACAACCCTGGTTTGGAACGGGAGCTCTGAAATTCACTAGCTGTGTGATCTTGGGGCAAGTTGTTTCCCCTGTCTGAACCTCAGTCAGACATGACACACTGGGTTATTGGGACGATTAAGGGATCGATAAAAGACACTTCAAACCGTCCCTTGCTTGGCATAGAATCCCTTAATCAAATCCATTCTCAGTAGCAGGAGTCTCAGCCATTGGATATTTTTATTTTTATTTGTGTTACGCTGAACACTGAAAAATATTCTCTCACACTCATAGGGCTCCAGGGAATATGGAGCATCAGGCTAAAGGATGGGGTGGATCTCAAGTCAAAGGAGCCATGGGTATGGCTGAAGGGGTAAGCACAGGAGCTTTTGTGCTCTGGTTGTGAGTGTTGGTGGCTGCTGGGCAAGGGAATCAGACCTGCAGGGGACCCGAGAACTTGGAGTCGGGCCAGTGCACCCTTGCTCCCTTCTTGGGCTTCCTGGGTTTCAGGGGAGCCTTTGGCCCTTGAGGGTATTTGGAGGCTGTGCCCGGAACAGCAGGAGCAGGAGCAGGAGGCCCCCCGGAGACAGGCTGGACCTTGGGCCCAGAGTTGGCCAGCTTCTGCCTGAGGCAATGGTTTTGGGCCTGGAGCCTTTGGAACTCCCTCTCTGCCCACAGGACAGCCTTCTGGCTCTCCTCACTCCTCTTCTCCACCAGGAGGCGCTCCCGCTCATGCAAGGAGGCGATTTGCTGCCATTCTCGGTGCAGGTCGGCGGCCATGTTCCTATAGAGGCCCAAGTGCCAGTGGGCAGCATCCGCCTTCCTGCGCACCTTGGCAAGCTCGTTCTTCACTTGCAGGCAGCGTGCCTTCTCCTCCATCATCTTCCTCTCCAGGTGTCTGAGGTGCTCTTCGCACAGCTTCGGCTCTGCCTCAAGCTTCAGGCGCAACTTCGGAATCTCACCGTCCAGGAGGGTGTTCCGAAGGTGAACAGGTCCTTGCTCAGCTTGGTGGCTTGTTGGGTTTCTTGGGAGCTCTTCATTCCTCTGACGTGCCTTCTTCAGTGCCCTGGACGGCTTGAATTGGTTCACGGGGCTCCCGCCTGAGGGCACGTGGTCAGGGGAGGAGGAGCCAGTCTCCACCTGCCTCCTTGAGCCCCCACCTTCCAGATGATCTCCAAGCAGCTCTAGCACATGCATCCCCTTCAGGAGGATCTGGCTGAGGGTGTGCTGTTGGCTCTGGCCCTCAGCGCTGGCCTGCCGCCGCACTCCTCCTTCAGGAAGCTCTGGCCTGCCTGCCTGCCCTGCCTCGTCCTGCACTCTCTGTCCACAGCTGCCAATCTCCTGAACCAGCGGGTCTGCACTTGCCTGCAGATCACGGCTGTCCTTGAAGCCTTCTGGTGTTTTCCTCACCAGGGCTTCTCCATCTTCCTGGGCTGCTCCACAGATGGGATTTTCAGGAGGCAGCTGGTGAGGGCTCTTCAACAGCCTTTCCCGAACTCCCTTCCGCAGTTGCGTGGTGTTTCCCACTGACCAATACCCGGCATCTTGATTCAGGGCAGCCAGAGCAAGAAGCTGGAACGGGAGAGGACTGGCCTTCGGCTCGGATGATGCGACAGCTCCACGGGCTTGTGCGTCCGGTTCGGTCTTCTCCATGCCTTTTCCAGAGACTTCCTCGTTCTGGGCACACTGCCACTTTCTTCTTCGGAAGCTGAGTGCACTCTTTCCCAGGAACACCACCACTGCAGTGCACACCAGGATCTCCCAGCGAAACCCAGAGACTCGTGGCACATGTGGCCAACGTTCGTTATCACCAACCCAGCAGCCCACAGCTGCTCCAGGACAGCCCACAGCCGCTCCAGAACTGTGTGGGGAGGCATTTGGATGGCCCCCAGCTGGCTCCATAGAGCCTTGTGGCTTGGTCTCCGATCACCAGTGTCTTCTGGGCCACTAGGAAGTGCTTGGAACCCCTACGAGGGTTCCGTCTCCAACGCAAACCAGTGCCTGGCAACAGGAGCTGAAGGGAGGAGGGGTGGGGGAGGTGCACCTGAGTCTCCAAGGCACATCAGTGCCTGCAACCGGAGCTGACAGCAGGTGGGGTAGGGGAGGGGAATCGCTATATTGTACACCTGAAACAAAGACAACCCTATCGATCAATTTCTCGGAAGTACAATTTCAACATTAAAAAAAATATATTTAAAAAGCAAACTAGGTATCCAAAGGAGAAATCTAACAAATATCCAAACACTGAGAAAGTAACCTTCTAGATGATCAAAGACCAAAGATCAAATCTCAATGCATTGAAGTGAAGGAAAATGAACATACAACATATGAAAATGTGTGGGACACAGCACAATCAATGGACAGCACCATGTAGAGCAATCACTGCCTATGTTAGAAAGGAGGAGGAGCATCTGGGAGGCTCAGTCAGTTAGTCCAACTCTTGATTTTGACTCGGGTCATGATTAAACTCGAGGTTGTGAGACTGAACCTGCATTGTGCTGGTGCTGGGCATGGAGGCTGTTTAATAATCTCTCTCTCTCTCTCTCTCTCTCTCTCTCTCTCTCTCTCTACCCCTTCTCTGTCTCTCTCTCTCTCTCTCTCTCTCTGTCTCAAAACAATAAGCTCTCCACGTCAGAACCTAGAAAAAGATGAGAAAATAAAACTAAAAAGAAAACCAAAGGAATCCTTCCACCCAGTTTCAAGATCTACAGCTATAGTAATCAAAAATGTGTGGTGTTGGTGAAGGGATAGACAAATGGAACAGTATAAAGATAGATAAGTGGAACAGGATCAAACCCAGAAAGAGACCAACCACCAACATGTCAATGGGATTCTGACAAAGGGGAAAAGCAATTCAATGGAGGAGTGACAGCGTTTTGAAGAAATGGTGCTAGAGCAAGTGGACTTCCAGAGACAAAGAAGAAGAAGGAGGCCCAAGAAGAAGAGGGAGGGGCAGAGAGGAGGAGGAGGTGGAGGTGGAGGACGAGGAGGACGAGGACCACAATCGAAGGCTCATCCTCTGTACAAAACTGAACTCGTGGCGCCTGGGTGACTCAGTCGCTGAGGCAGCCAGCTCTTCATTTCGGCTCTTGTCATGCTCTCAGGGTCCCGGGACAAAATCAGGCTCCAAGCTCACTGGGGAGTCTGCTTAAGGACGCTCTTTTCGCTTCTCCCTCCACCCCACGCCCCACTCATGCGCATGCTCACTCTCTCAAAAAGAAAAAAAAATTTGTTAAATTAACTCAAAATTAATCACCGCCTTCTACGTAAAATGATAAATCTTCTAGGGAAAAAAATGTCCAGAATGGACAGCTAGGTAAAGAATCCTCCGACTGGACATCAAATCATGTTCCGTTCAAGAAGAGTTGATTCATTAGACATGATCCAACAATCAGAATTGGAAGTCTGTAATGTGTGAAACACCTTGTGAAGAAGACCCAAAAGGGAAGCTACAAACTGGGAGAAAATAGGTGCAAACCACATACCTGATAAAGGACTCCTGTCGGAAGGAGAGAACCTCAAAAGTGGACCCCCAAAGAAGCAAGCCATCCAGTCTGAAAAGAACAAAAACAAAAAAAATGGGCAAAAGACCGAAACCCTTTACCAAAGAGTATACAGATGGAAATCCCATAAAAAGGTACCATCGGGGCAATTCAAATTCAAACTCCAATGAGCTCTCACTGCACACCTATCAGCATGATGCAAACCAAATGCACCCGAGAGGGAGAGAGAGACCCCACTCCCCAATGCAAGGCAGGATGTGGAACGACTGGATCGCTCCTGCATCGCTGTTGGGAATGGAAGGTGATAGAGCTCCCTCTTGAAAACAGTTCACAGTTCCTTTTCTTTTTCAAGGCCTGGATTTAAATTCCAGGGAACAAGCAGTAGAATATGCTTTTCGGGTGCACAGGATAGTGACCCAACCCTCCACACAGTTTCTCTGAAACCACCCTAGGACCCCAGTCATTGCACTCTTGGCATTTCTCTGCGAGAAATCCAAACTTACGTTTGCTCAAAAACCTGTACAGGAACGGATCTGTGTCCTGATGGAAGCAGTGGGGCTGCCAAGGGGGTAGAAGTGACTGCAGTGGTTGGATATTGACACTGGACAGCCTTGTAAGAGATGTTCTCATCTTGCTTCTTTGAAGGCCCCTTCCCATTCATGGTGGTCCTGGGGACAAGGAGAAAAGGAATGTCAACGATTTCAAGAAGTTGAAAGGATTTCAAGAAGTTGAAACCAAGCATTAGAACACCATCTCTTCTACATGAATTCATTCTCATATTCACCCCCAGTCTCCCAAAGCAGACAGGAGGGGTCTGGTCCAACAGGGCTTGCGGGCAGTGGCCCTTCCACAGGCCATCTCCCCTCCAGTCTAGAAGTCCAACGACCAGGTCCCAGGCTTTCAACTCATCTCCTTCTCTCGGGGCCTTCTCTAGGGGCCCCAGGGAACTTCTGGGCTCTTTCTCTGCCTTCTAGGAGGCTCTGTGGGGCTGGGTCGAGTGCTCTCAGCCGACTTGGACCACACTGCCAGGTGTCTCCCCCTGCATTTGCCACCCTTCGACACAGGAGGATCAAGTGGGAGGATGTCCTCTCAGAGAGATCCATGGCGATCAGAACAGATATCCTCTCTCTTCCATTGTTTACCCTCATCTCTCAGGCGTTTCTACCATCTCTTGATTTCCCTGGAATTTCAACCCCAGGAGAGGGGGGGTGGGTCAGAAGCCCAACATTTGGCTTCCCACTCCTGTCTTTCTTGAAGGTTTTCCCCGAACCAATGGGCCTAAAACAACATTCATAACCTGATATGGTTTCTGTGGGCCAGCCATCCAGGTGCAACTAGCCAGGTCCCTGTGGCTCAGGATCTCTCACAAGGCTGCAGTCCAGAGGGCCTCTGGATCTTCAGTCATCTGCGGGCTTGTTGGGGGTAAGTCTGCTTTTGAGCTCACTCAGCTGGCTGTGAGCAGCCAGAGGCCCTCCATTGCTGGAAGCAAGAAATAGTCATTCCTTGCCCCATGGGCCTCTCCAGCATAAAGCTCCCAAGGAGCAGCTGGCTTCCCTGGGAACAGATGAGGGAGGGAGGGACGGAGGGCGGGCAAGCCCAAGAGGAGACCAGTCTCTTTGTCAACTCACCTCCGAAGGGACATCCTATCACTTTGGCCACATTCTGTCCTTTACAAGGGAGTCAGTAGTTCTGACTCGAATCAAGAGGTGGAGTATGGAACACAAAACGATGTGTACCCAAGATGGGAATCGTTGGAGACCCTTAAAGGCTGCCCTCCCTACTTGGCTGGGACTTGACCTCAGCTAGCCACCACTATAATCTCTGCATCCTTCTATTATTATATATTATGTTAGATTATATTATATGCACTATTATCTTTGCATAGAATCATCACATCCTAGGACGTGAACGAGGGGAACATTTTACCAAGCCCTTCTGGGATCCTTCAGCAGCTTGCCTAGAAGTTCCTTGCCCAAGGGTGCCTGTCAGTTCAGTGTCTGGCTCCTGATTTCGGTTAGGGCTGATCACGTGATCTGGGAAATCCAGACCAGCGTCTGGTTCAGCACTTGAGTCCGAAGCCTGTCGAGGAATCTCTCTAACTCGGCCCCTCCCCCGCCTGCATGTGTGTGCGTTCCTTTGTGTGTGTGTGTGTGCGCCGTCACCCTTTCTGTCTCTCCGAAGAAGAAGAAGAAGAAGAAGAAGAAGAAGAAGAAGAAGAAGAAGAAGAAGAAGAAGAAGAAGAAAAAGAACAGTAGTAGGCATAGTAGTAGAAGTTCTTGGCACAGCAGGTGATCATTAGACAACCCTGGTTTGGAACGGGAGCTCTGAAATTCACTAGCTGTGTGATCTTGGGGCAAGTTGTTTCCCCTGTCTGAACCTCAGTCAGACATGACACACTGGGTTATTGGGACGATTAAGGGATCGATAAAAGACACTTCAAACCGTCCCTTGCTTGGCATAGAATCCCTTAATCAAATCCATTCTCAGTAGCAGGAGTCTCAGCCATTGGATATTTTTATTTTTATTTGTGTTACGCTGAACACTGAAAAATATTCTCTCACACTCATAGGGCTCCAGGGAATATGGAGCATCAGGCTAAAGGATGGGGTGGATCTCAAGTCAAAGGAGCCATGGGTATGGCTGAAGGGGTAAGCACAGGAGCTTTTGTGCTCTGGTTGTGAGTGTTGGTGGCTGCTGGGCAAGGGAATCAGACCTGCAGGGGACCCGAGAACTTGGAGTCGGGCCAGTGCACCCTTGCTCCCTTCTTGGGCTTCCTGGGTTTCAGGGGAGCCTTTGGCCCTTGAGGGTATTTGGAGGCTGTGCCCGGAACAGCAGGAGCAGGAGCAGGAGGCCCCCCGGAGACAGGCTGGACCTTGGGCCCAGAGTTGGCCAGCTTCTGCCTGAGGCAATGGTTTTGGGCCTGGAGCCTTTGGAACTCCCTCTCTGCCCACAGGACAGCCTTCTGGCTCTCCTCACTCCTCTTCTCCACCAGGAGGCGCTCCCGCTCATGCAAGGAGGCGATTTGCTGCCATTCTCGGTGCAGGTCGGCGGCCATGTTCCTATAGAGGCCCAAGTGCCAGTGGGCAGCATCCGCCTTCCTGCGCACCTTGGCAAGCTCGTTCTTCACTTGCAGGCAGCGTGCCTTCTCCTCCATCATCTTCCTCTCCAGGTGTCTGAGGTGCTCTTCGCACAGCTTCGGCTCTGCCTCAAGCTTCAGGCGCAACTTCGGAATCTCACCGTCCAGGAGGGTGTTCCGAAGGTGAACAGGTCCTTGCTCAGCTTGGTGGCTTGTTGGGTTTCTTGGGAGCTCTTCATTCCTCTGACGTGCCTTCTTCAGTGCCCTGGACGGCTTGAATTGGTTCACGGGGCTCCCGCCTGAGGGCACGTGGTCAGGGGAGGAGGAGCCAGTCTCCACCTGCCTCCTTGAGCCCCCACCTTCCAGATGATCTCCAAGCAGCTCTAGCACATGCATCCCCTTCAGGAGGATCTGGCTGAGGGTGTGCTGTTGGCTCTGGCCCTCAGCGCTGGCCTGCCGCCGCACTCCTCCTTCAGGAAGCTCTGGCCTGCCTGCCTGCCCTGCCTCGTCCTGCACTCTCTGTCCACAGCTGCCAATCTCCTGAACCAGCGGGTCTGCACTTGCCTGCAGATCACGGCTGTCCTTGAAGCCTTCTGGTGTTTTCCTCACCAGGGCTTCTCCATCTTCCTGGGCTGCTCCACAGATGGGATTTTCAGGAGGCAGCTGGTGAGGGCTCTTCAACAGCCTTTCCCGAACTCCCTTCCGCAGTTGCGTGGTGTTTCCCACTGACCAATACCCGGCATCTTGATTCAGGGCAGCCAGAGCAAGAAGCTGGAACGGGAGAGGACTGGCCTTCGGCTCGGATGATGCGACAGCTCCACGGGCTTGTGCGTCCGGTTCGGTCTTCTCCATGCCTTTTCCAGAGACTTCCTCGTTCTGGGCACACTGCCACTTTCTTCTTCGGAAGCTGAGTGCACTCTTTCCCAGGAACACCACCACTGCAGTGCACACCAGGATCTCCCAGCGAAACCCAGAGACTCGTGGCACATGTGGCCAACGTTCGTTATCACCAACCCAGCAGCCCACAGCTGCTCCAGGACAGCCCACAGCCGCTCCAGAACTGTGTGGGGAGGCATTTGGATGGCCCCCAGCTGGCTCCATAGAGCCTTGTGGCTTGGTCTCCGATCACCAGTGTCTTCTGGGCCACTAGGAAGTGCTTGGAACCCCTACGAGGGTTCCGTCTCCAACGCAAACCAGTGCCTGGCAACAGGAGCTGAAGGGAGGAGGGGTGGGGGAGGTGCACCTGAGTCTCCAAGGCACATCAGTGCCTGCAACCGGAGCTGACAGCAGGTGGGGTAGGGGAGGGGAATCGCTATATTGTACACCTGAAACAAAGACAACCCTATCGATCAATTTCTCGGAAGTACAATTTCAACATTAAAAAAAATATATTTAAAAAGCAAACTAGGTATCCAAAGGAGAAATCTAACAAATATCCAAACACTGAGAAAGTAACCTTCTAGATGATCAAAGACCAAAGATCAAATCTCAATGCATTGAAGTGAAGGAAAATGAACATACAACATATGAAAATGTGTGGGACACAGCACAATCAATGGACAGCACCATGTAGAGC
Organism: Meles meles; assembly: GCF_922984935.1. Classification (NCBI taxonomy): domain Eukaryota; kingdom Metazoa; phylum Chordata; class Mammalia; order Carnivora; family Mustelidae; genus Meles; species Meles meles. Next base: position 72,475,287 of record NC_060066.1, read on the forward strand.
AATCACTGCCTATGTTAGAAAGGAGGAGGAGCATCTGGGAGGCTCAGTCAGTTAGTCCAACTCTTGATTTTGACTCGGGTCATGATTAAACTCGAGGTTGTGAGACTGAACCTGCATTGTGCTGGTGCTGGGCATGGAGGCTGTTTAATAATCTTTCTCTCTCTCTCTCTCTCTCTCTACCCCTTCCCTGTCTCTCTCTCTCTCTCTCTCTCTCTCTCTGTCTCAAAACAATAAGCTCTCCACGTCAGAACCTAGAAAAAGATGAGAAAATAAAACTAAAAAGAAAACCAAAGGAATCCTTCCACCCAGTTTCAAGATCTACAGCTATAGTAATCAAAAATGTGTGGTGTTGGTGAAGGGATAGACAAATGGAACAGTATAAAGATAGATAAGTGGAACAGGATCAAACCCAGAAAGAGACCAACCACCAACATGTCAATGGGATTCTGACAAAGGGGAAAAGCAATTCAATGGAGGAGTGACAGCGTTTTGAAGAAATGGTGCTAGAGCAAGTGGACTTCCAGAGACAAAGAAGAAGAAGGAGGCCCAAGAAGAAGAGGGAGGGGCAGAGAGGAGGAGGAGGTGGAGGTGGAGGACGAGGAGGACGAGGACCACAATCGAAGGCTCATCCTCTGTACAAAACTGAACTCGTGGCGCCTGGGTGACTCAGTCGCTGAGGCAGCCAGCTCTTCATTTCGGCTCTTGTCATGCTCTCAGGGTCCCGGGACAAAATCAGGCTCCAAGCTCACTGGGGAGTCTGCTTAAGGACGCTCTTTTCGCTTCTCCCTCCACCCCACGCCCCACTCATGCGCATGCTCACTCTCTCAAACAGAAAAAAAAATTTGTTAAATTAACTCAAAATTAATCACCGCCTTCTACGTAAAATGATAAATCTTCTAGGGAAAAAAATGTCCAGAATGGACAGCTAGGTAAAGAATCCTCCGACTGGACATCAAATCATGTTCCGTTCAAGAAGAGTTGATTCATTAGACATGATCCAACAATCAGAATTGGAAGTCTGTAATGTGTGAAACACCTTGTGAAGAAGACCCAAAAGGGAAGCTACAAACTGGGAGAAAATAGGTGCAAACCACATACCTGATAAAGGACTCCTGTCGGAAGGAGAGAACCTCAAAAGTGGACCCCCAAAGAAGCAAGCCATCCAGTCTGAAAAGAACAAAAACAAAAAAAATGGGCAAAAGACCGAAACCCTTTACCAAAGAGTATACAGATGGAAATCCCATAAAAAGGTACCATCGGGGCAATTCAAATTCAAACTCCAATGAGCTCTCACTGCACACCTATCAGCATGATGCAAACCAAATGCACCCGAGAGGGAGAGAGAGACCCCACTCCCCAATGCAAGGCAGGATGTGGAACGACTGGATCGCTCCTGCATCGCTGTTGGGAATGGAAGGTGATAGAGCTCCCTCTTGAAAACAGTTCACAGTTCCTTTTCTTTTTCAAGGCCTGGATTTAAATTCCAGGGAACAAGCAGTAGAATATGCTTTTCGGGTGCACAGGATAGTGACCCAACCCTCCACACAGTTTCTCTGAAACCACCCTAGGACCCCAGTCATTGCACTCTTGGCATTTCTCTGCGAGAAATCCAAACTTACGTTTGCTCAAAAACCTGTACAGGAACGGATCTGTGTCCTGATGGAAGCAGTGGGGCTGCCAAGGGGGTAGAAGTGACTGCAGTGGTTGGATATTGACACTGGACAGCCTTGTAAGAGATGTTCTCATCTTGCTTCTTTGAAGGCCCCTTCCCATTCATGGTGGTCCTGGGGACAAGGAGAAAAGGAATGTCAACGATTTCAAGAAGTTGAAAGGATTTCAAGAAGTTGAAACCAAGCATTAGAACACCATCTCTTCTACATGAATTCATTCTCATATTCACCCCCAGTCTCCCAAAGCAGACAGGAGGGGTCTGGTCCAACAGGGCTTGCGGGCAGTGGCCCTTCCACAGGCCATCTCCCCTCCAGTCTAGAAGTCCAACGACCAGGTCCCAGGCTTTCAACTCATCTCCTTCTCTCGGGGCCTTCTCTAGGGGCCCCAGGGAACTTCTGGGCTCTTTCTCTGCCTTCTAGGAGGCTCTGTGGGGCTGGGTCGAGTGCTCTCAGCCGACTTGGACCACACTGCCAGGTGTCTCCCCCTGCATTTGCCACCCTTCGACACAGGAGGATCAAGTGGGAGGATGTCCTCTCAGAGAGATCCATGGCGATCAGAACAGATATCCTCTCTCTTCCATTGTTTACCCTCATCTCTCAGGCGTTTCTACCATCTCTTGATTTCCCTGGAATTTCAACCCCAGGAGAGGGGGGGTGGGTCAGAAGCCCAACATTTGGCTTCCCACTCCTGTCTTTCTTGAAGGTTTTCCCCGAACCAATGGGCCTAAAACAACATTCATAACCTGATATGGTTTCTGTGGGCCAGCCATCCAGGTGCAACTAGCCAGGTCCCTGTGGCTCAGGATCTCTCACAAGGCTGCAGTCCAGAGGGCCTCTGGATCTTCAGTCATCTGCGGGCTTGTTGGGGGTAAGTCTGCTTTTGAGCTCACTCAGCTGGCTGTGAGCAGCCAGAGGCCCTCCATTGCTGGAAGCAAGAAATAGTCATTCCTTGCCCCATGGGCCTCTCCAGCATAAAGCTCCCAAGGAGCAGCTGGCTTCCCTGGGAACAGATGAGGGAGGGAGGGACGGAGGGCGGGCAAGCCCAAGAGGAGACCAGTCTCTTTGTCAACTCACCTCCGAAGGGACATCCTATCACTTTGGCCACATTCTGTCCTTTACAAGGGAGTCAGTAGTTCTGACTCGAATCAAGAGGTGGAGTATGGAACACAAAACGATGTGTACCCAAGATGGGAATCGTTGGAGACCCTTAAAGGCTGCCCTCCCTACTTGGCTGGGACTTGACCTCAGCTAGCCACCACTATAATCTCTGCATCCTTCTATTATTATATATTATGTTAGATTATATTATATGCACTATTATCTTTGCATAGAATCATCACATCCTAGGACGTGAACGAGGGGAACATTTTACCAAGCCCTTCTGGGATCCTTCAGCAGCTTGCCTAGAAGTTCCTTGCCCAAGGGTGCCTGTCAGTTCAGTGTCTGGCTCCTGATTTCGGTTAGGGCTGATCACGTGATCTGGGAAATCCAGACCAGCGTCTGGTTCAGCACTTGAGTCCGAAGCCTGTCGAGGAATCTCTCTAACTCGGCCCCTCCCCCGCCTGCATGTGTGTGCGTTCCTTTGTGTGTGTGTGTGTGCGCCGTCACCCTTTCTGTCTCTCCGAAGAAGAAGAAGAAGAAGAAGAAGAAGAAGAAGAAGAAGAAGAAGAAGAAGAAGAAGAAGAAGAAAAAGAACAGTAGTAGGCATAGTAGTAGAAGTTCTTGGCACAGCAGGTGATCATTAGACAACCCTGGTTTGGAACGGGAGCTCTGAAATTCACTAGCTGTGTGATCTTGGGGCAAGTTGTTTCCCCTGTCTGAACCTCAGTCAGACATGACACACTGGGTTATTGGGACGATTAAGGGATCGATAAAAGACACTTCAAACCGTCCCTTGCTTGGCATAGAATCCCTTAATCAAATCCATTCTCAGTAGCAGGAGTCTCAGCCATTGGATATTTTTATTTTTATTTGTGTTACGCTGAACACTGAAAAATATTCTCTCACACTCATAGGGCTCCAGGGAATATGGAGCATCAGGCTAAAGGATGGGGTGGATCTCAAGTCAAAGGAGCCATGGGTATGGCTGAAGGGGTAAGCACAGGAGCTTTTGTGCTCTGGTTGTGAGTGTTGGTGGCTGCTGGGCAAGGGAATCAGACCTGCAGGGGACCCGAGAACTTGGAGTCGGGCCAGTGCACCCTTGCTCCCTTCTTGGGCTTCCTGGGTTTCAGGGGAGCCTTTGGCCCTTGAGGGTATTTGGAGGCTGTGCCCGGAACAGCAGGAGCAGGAGCAGGAGGCCCCCCGGAGACAGGCTGGACCTTGGGCCCAGAGTTGGCCAGCTTCTGCCTGAGGCAATGGTTTTGGGCCTGGAGCCTTTGGAACTCCCTCTCTGCCCACAGGACAGCCTTCTGGCTCTCCTCACTCCTCTTCTCCACCAGGAGGCGCTCCCGCTCATGCAAGGAGGCGATTTGCTGCCATTCTCGGTGCAGGTCGGCGGCCATGTTCCTATAGAGGCCCAAGTGCCAGTGGGCAGCATCCGCCTTCCTGCGCACCTTGGCAAGCTCGTTCTTCACTTGCAGGCAGCGTGCCTTCTCCTCCATCATCTTCCTCTCCAGGTGTCTGAGGTGCTCTTCGCACAGCTTCGGCTCTGCCTCAAGCTTCAGGCGCAACTTCGGAATCTCACCGTCCAGGAGGGTGTTCCGAAGGTGAACAGGTCCTTGCTCAGCTTGGTGGCTTGTTGGGTTTCTTGGGAGCTCTTCATTCCTCTGACGTGCCTTCTTCAGTGCCCTGGACGGCTTGAATTGGTTCACGGGGCTCCCGCCTGAGGGCACGTGGTCAGGGGAGGAGGAGCCAGTCTCCACCTGCCTCCTTGAGCCCCCACCTTCCAGATGATCTCCAAGCAGCTCTAGCACATGCATCCCCTTCAGGAGGATCTGGCTGAGGGTGTGCTGTTGGCTCTGGCCCTCAGCGCTGGCCTGCCGCCGCACTCCTCCTTCAGGAAGCTCTGGCCTGCCTGCCTGCCCTGCCTCGTCCTGCACTCTCTGTCCACAGCTGCCAATCTCCTGAACCAGCGGGTCTGCACTTGCCTGCAGATCACGGCTGTCCTTGAAGCCTTCTGGTGTTTTCCTCACCAGGGCTTCTCCATCTTCCTGGGCTGCTCCACAGATGGGATTTTCAGGAGGCAGCTGGTGAGGGCTCTTCAACAGCCTTTCCCGAACTCCCTTCCGCAGTTGCGTGGTGTTTCCCACTGACCAATACCCGGCATCTTGATTCAGGGCAGCCAGAGCAAGAAGCTGGAACGGGAGAGGACTGGCCTTCGGCTCGGATGATGCGACAGCTCCACGGGCTTGTGCATCCGGTTCGGTCTTCTCCATGCCTTTTCCAGAGACTTCCTCGTTCTGGGCACACTGCCACTTTCTTCTTCGGAAGCTGAGTGCACTCTTTCCCAGGAACACCACCACTGCAGTGCACACCAGGATCTCCCAGCGAAACCCAGAGACTCGTGGCACATGTGGCCAACGTTCGTTATCACCAACCCAGCAGCCCACAGCTGCTCCAGGACAGCCCACAGCCGCTCCAGAACTGTGTGGGGAGGCATTTGGATGGCCCCCAGCTGGCTCCATAGAGCCTTGTGGCTTGGTCTCCGATCACCAGTGTCTTCTGGGCCACTAGGAAGTGCTTGGAACCCCTACGAGGGTTCCGTCTCCAACGCAAACCAGTGCCTGGCAACAGGAGCTGAAGGGAGGAGGGGTGGGGGAGGTGCACCTGAGTCTCCAAGGCACATCAGTGCCTGCAACCGGAGCTGACAGCAGGTGGGGTAGGGGAGGGGAATCGCTATATTGTACACCTGAAACAAAGACAACCCTATCGATCAATTTCTCGGAAGTACAATTTCAACATTAAAAAAAATATATTTAAAAAGCAAACTAGGTATCCAAAGGAGAAATCTAACAAATATCCAAACACTGAGAAAGTAACCTTCTAGATGATCAAAGACCAAAGATCAAATCTCAATGCATTGAAGTGAAGGAAAATGAACATACAACATATGAAAATGTGTGGGACACAGCACAATCAATGGACAGCACCATGTAGAGCAATCACTGCCTATGTTAGAAAGGAGGAGGAGCATCTGGGAGGCTCAGTCAGTTAGTCCAACTCTTGATTTTGACTCGGGTCATGATTAAACTCGAGGTTGTGAGACTGAACCTGCATTGTGCTGGTGCTGGGCATGGAGGCTGTTTAATAATCTTTCTCTCTCTCTCTCTCTCTCTCTACCCCTTCCCTGTCTCTCTCTCTCTCTCTCTCTCTCTCTCTGTCTCAAAACAATAAGCTCTCCACGTCAGAACCTAGAAAAAGATGAGAAAATAAAACTAAAAAGAAAACCAAAGGAATCCTTCCACCCAGTTTCAAGATCTACAGCTATAGTAATCAAAAATGTGTGGTGTTGGTGAAGGGATAGACAAATGGAACAGTATAAAGATAGATAAGTGGAACAGGATCAAACCCAGAAAGAGACCAACCACCAACATGTCAATGGGATTCTGACAAAGGGGAAAAGCAATTCAATGGAGGAGTGACAGCGTTTTGAAGAAATGGTGCTAGAGCAAGTGGACTTCCAGAGACAAAGAAGAAGAAGGAGGCCCAAGAAGAAGAGGGAGGGGCAGAGAGGAGGAGGAGGTGGAGGTGGAGGACGAGGAGGACGAGGACCACAATCGAAGGCTCATCCTCTGTACAAAACTGAACTCGTGGCGCCTGGGTGACTCAGTCGCTGAGGCAGCCAGCTCTTCATTTCGGCTCTTGTCATGCTCTCAGGGTCCCGGGACAAAATCAGGCTCCAAGCTCACTGGGGAGTCTGCTTAAGGACGCTCTTTTCGCTTCTCCCTCCACCCCACGCCCCACTCATGCGCATGCTCACTCTCTCAAACAGAAAAAAAAATTTGTTAAATTAACTCAAAATTAATCACCGCCTTCTACGTAAAATGATAAATCTTCTAGGGAAAAAAATGTCCAGAATGGACAGCTAGGTAAAGAATCCTCCGACTGGACATCAAATCATGTTCCGTTCAAGAAGAGTTGATTCATTAGACATGATCCAACAATCAGAATTGGAAGTCTGTAATGTGTGAAACACCTTGTGAAGAAGACCCAAAAGGGAAGCTACAAACTGGGAGAAAATAGGTGCAAACCACATACCTGATAAAGGACTCCTGTCGGAAGGAGAGAACCTCAAAAGTGGACCCCCAAAGAAGCAAGCCATCCAGTCTGAAAAGAACAAAAACAAAAAAAATGGGCAAAAGACCGAAACCCTTTACCAAAGAGTATACAGATGGAAATCCCATAAAAAGGTACCATCGGGGCAATTCAAATTCAAACTCCAATGAGCTCTCACTGCACACCTATCAGCATGATGCAAACCAAATGCACCCGAGAGGGAGAGAGAGACCCCACTCCCCAATGCAAGGCAGGATGTGGAACGACTGGATCGCTCCTGCATCGCTGTTGGGAATGGAAGGTGATAGAGCTCCCTCTTGAAAACAGTTCACAGTTCCTTTTCTTTTTCAAGGCCTGGATTTAAATTCCAGGGAACAAGCAGTAGAATATGCTTTTCGGGTGCACAGGATAGTGACCCAACCCTCCACACAGTTTCTCTGAAACCACCCTAGGACCCCAGTCATTGCACTCTTGGCATTTCTCTGCGAGAAATCCAAACTTACGTTTGCTCAAAAACCTGTACAGGAACGGATCTGTGTCCTGATGGAAGCAGTGGGGCTGCCAAGGGGGTAGAAGTGACTGCAGTGGTTGGATATTGACACTGGACAGCCTTGTAAGAGATGTTCTCATCTTGCTTCTTTGAAGGCCCCTTCCCATTCATGGTGGTCCTGGGGACAAGGAGAAAAGGAATGTCAACGATTTCAAGAAGTTGAAAGGATTTCAAGAAGTTGAAACCAAGCATTAGAACACCATCTCTTCTACATGAATTCATTCTCATATTCACCCCCAGTCTCCCAAAGCAGACAGGAGGGGTCTGGTCCAACAGGGGTTGCGGGCAGTGGCCCTTCCACAGGCCATCTCCCCTCCAGTCTAGAAGTCCAACGACCAGGTCCCAGGCTTTCAACTCATCTCCTTCTCTCGGGGCCTTCTCTAGGGGCCCCAGGGAACTTCTGGGCTCTTTCTCTGCCTTCTAGGAGGCTCTGTGGGGCTGGGTCGAGTGCTCTCAGCCGACTTGGACCACACTGCCAGGTGTCTCCCCCTGCATTTGCCACCCTTCGACACAGGAGGATCAAGTGGGAGGATGTCCTCTCAGAGAGATCCATGGCGATCAGAACAGATATCCTCTCTCTTCCATTGTTTACCCTCATCTCTCAGGCGTTTCTACCATCTCTTGATTTCCCTGGAATTTCAACCCCAGGAGAGGGGGGGTGGGTCAGAAGCCAAACATTTGGCTTCCCACTCCTGTCTTTCTTGAAGGTTTTCCCCGAACCAATGGGCCTAAAACAACATTCATAACCTGATATGGTTTCTGTGGGCCAGCCATCCAGGTGCAACTAGCCAGGTCCCTGTGGCTCAGGATCTCTCACAAGGCTGCAGTCCAGAGGGCCTCTGGATCTTCAGTCATCTGCGGGCTTGTTGGGGGTAAGTCTGCTTTTGAGCTCACTCAGCTGGCTGTGAGCAGCCAGAGGCCCTCCATTGCTGGAAGCAAGAAATAGTCATTCCTTGCCCCATGGGCCTCTCCAGCATAAAGCTCCCAAGGAGCAGCTGGCTTCCCTGGGAACAGATGAGGGAGGGAGGGACGGAGGGCGGGCAAGCCCAAGAGGAGACCAGTCTCTTTGTCAACTCACCTCCGAAGGGACATCCTATCACTTTGGCCACATTCTGTCCTTTACAAGGGAGTCAGTAGTTCTGACTCGAATCAAGAGGTGGAGTATGGAACACAAAACGATGTGTACCCAAGATGGGAATCGTTGGAGACCCTTAAAGGCTGCCCTCCCTACTTGGCTGGGACTTGACCTCAGCTAGCCACCACTATAATCTCTGCATCCTTCTATTATTATATATTATGTTAGATTATATTATATGCACTATTATCTTTGCATAGAATCATCACATCCTAGGACGTGAACGAGGGGAACATTTTACCAAGCCCTTCTGGGATCCTTCAGCAGCTTGCCTAGAAGTTCCTTGCCCAAGGGTGCCTGTCAGTTCAGTGTCTGGCTCCTGATTTCGGTTAGGGCTGATCACGTGATCTGGGAAATCCAGACCAGCGTCTGGTTCAGCACTTGAGTCCGAAGCCTGTCGAGGAATCTCTCTAACTCGGCCCCTCCCCCGCCTGCATGTGTGTGCGTTCCTTTGTGTGTGTGTGTGTGCGCCGTCACCCTTTCTGTCTCTCCGAAGAAGAACAAGAAGAAGAAGAAGAAGAAGAAGAAGAAGAAGAAGAAGAAGAAGAAGAAGAAGAAGAAGAAGAAGAAAAAGAACAGTAGTAGGCATAGTAGTAGAAGTTATTGGCACAGCAGGTGATCATTAGACAACCCTGGTTTGGAACGGGAGCTCTGAAATTCACTAGCTGTGTGATCTTGGGGCAAGTTGTTTCCCCTGTCTGAACCTCAGTCAGACATGACACACTGGGTTATTGGGACGATTAAGGGATCGATAAAAGACACTTCAAACCGTCCCTTGCTTGGCATAGAATCCCTTAATCAAATCCATTCTCAGTAGCAGGAGTCTCAGCCATTGGATATTTTTATTTTTATTTGTGTTACGCTGAACACTGAAAAATATTCTCTCACACTCATAGGGCTCCAGGGAATATGGAGCATCAGGCTAAAGGATGGGGTGGATCTCAAGTCAAAGGAGCCATGGGTATGGCTGAAGGGGTAAGCACAGGAGCTTTTGTGCTCTGGTTGTGAGTGTTGGTGGCTGCTGGGCAAGGGAATCAGACCTGCAGGGGACCCGAGAACTTGGAGTCGGGCCAGTGCACCCTTGCTCCCTTCTTGGGCTTCCTGGGTTTCAGGGGAGCCTTTGGCCCTTGAGGGTATTTGGAGGCTGTGCCCGGAACAGCAGGAGCAGGAGCAGGAGGCCCCCCGGAGACAGGCTGGACCTTGGGCCCAGAGTTGGCCAGCTTCTGCCTGAGGCAATGGTTTTGGGCCTGGAGCCTTTGGAACTCCCTCTCTGCCCACAGGACAGCCTTCTGGCTCTCCTCACTCCTCTTCTCCACCAGGAGGCGCTCCCGCTCATGCAAGGAGGCGATTTGCTGCCATTCTCGGTGCAGGTCGGCGGCCATGTTCCTATAGAGGCCCAAGTGCCAGTGGGCAGCATCCGCCTTCCTGCGCACCTTGGCAAGCTCGTTCTTCACTTGCAGGCAGCGTGCCTTCTCCTCCATCATCTTCCTCTCCAGGTGTCTGAGGTGCTCTTCGCACAGCTTCGGCTCTGCCTCAAGCTTCAGGCGCAACTTCGGAATCTCACCGTCCAGGAGGGTGTTCCGAAGGTGAACAGGTCCTTGCTCAGCTTGGTGGCTTGTTGGGTTTCTTGGGAGCTCTTCATTCCTCTGACGTGCCTTCTTCAGTGCCCTGGACGGCTTGAATTGGTTCACGGGGCTCCCGCCTGAGGGCACGTGGTCAGGGGAGGAGGAGCCAGTCTCCACCTGCCTCCTTGAGCCCCCACCTTCCAGATGATCTCCAAGCAGCTCTAGCACATGCATCCCCTTCAGGAGGATCTGGCTGAGGGTGTGCTGTTGGCTCTGGCCCTCAGCGCTGGCCTGCCGCCGCACTCCTCCTTCAGGAAGCTCTGGCCTGCCTGCCTGCCCTGCCTCGTCCTGCACTCTCTGTCCACAGCTGCCAATCTCCTGAACCAGCGGGTCTGCACTTGCCTGCAGATCACGGCTGTCCTTGAAGCCTTCTGGTGTTTTCCTCACCAGGGCTTCTCCATCTTCCTGGGCTGCTCCACAGATGGGATTTTCAGGAGGCAGCTGGTGAGGGCTCTTCAACAGCCTTTCCCGAACTCCCTTCCGCAGTTGCGTGGTGTTTCCCACTGACCAATACCCGGCATCTTGATTCAGGGCAGCCAGAGCAAGAAGCTGGAACGGGAGAGGACTGGCCTTCGGCTCGGATGATGCGACAGCTCCACGGGCTTGTGCGTCCGGTTCGGTCTTCTCCATGCCTTTTCCAGAGACTTCCTCGTTCTGGGCACACTGCCACTTTCTTCTTCGGAAGCTGAGTGCACTCTTTCCCAGGAACACCACCACTGCAGTGCACACCAGGATCTCCCAGCGAAACCCAGAGACTCGTGGCACATGTGGCCAACGTTCGTTATCACCAACCCAGCAGCCCACAGCTGCTCCAGGACAGCCCACAGCCGCTCCAGAACTGTGTGGGGAGGCATTTGGATGGCCCCCAGCTGGCTCCATAGAGCCTTGTGGCTTGGTCTCCGATCACCAGTGTCTTCTGGGCCACTAGGAAGTGCTTGGAACCCCTACGAGGGTTCCGTCTCCAACGCAAACCAGTGCCTGGCAACAGGAGCTGAAGGGAGGAGGGGTGGGGGAGGTGCACCTGAGTCTCCAAGGCACATCAGTGCCTGCAACCGGAGCTGACAGCAGGTGGGGTAGGGGAGGGGAATCGCTATATTGTACACCTGAAACAAAGACAACCCTATCGATCAATTTCTCGGAAGTACAATTTCAACATTAAAAAAAATATATTTAAAAAGCAAACTAGGTATCCAAAGGAGAAATCTAACAAATATCCAAACACTGAGAAAGTAACCTTCTAGATGATCAAAGACCAAAGATCAAATCTCAATGCATTGAAGTGAAGGAAAATGAACATACAACATATGAAAATGTGTGGGACACAGCACAATCAATGGACAGCACCATGTAGAGCAATCACTGCCTATGTTAGAAAGGAGGAGGAGCATCTGGGAGGCTCAGTCAGTTAGTCCAACTCTTGATTTTGACTCGGGTCATGATTAAACTCGAGGTTGTGAGACTGAACCTGCATTGTGCTGGTGCTGGGCATGGAGGCTGTTTAATAATCTTTCTCTCTCTCTCTCTCTCTCTCTACCCCTTCCCTGTCTCTCTCTCTCTCTCTCTCTCTCTCTGTCTCAAAACAATAAGCTCTCCACGTCAGAACCTAGAAAAAGATGAGAAAATAAAACTAAAAAGAAAACCAAAGGAATCCTTCCACCCAGTTTCAAGATCTACAGCTATAGTAATCAAAAATGTGTGGTGTTGGTGAAGGGATAGACAAATGGAACAGTATAAAGATAGATAAGTGGAACAGGATCAAACCCAGAAAGAGACCAACCACCAACATGTCAATGGGATTCTGACAAAGGGGAAAAGCAATTCAATGGAGGAGTGACAGCGTTTTGAAGAAATGGTGCTAGAGCAAGTGGACTTCCAGAGACAAAGAAGAAGAAGGAGGCCCAAGAAGAAGAGGGAGGGGCAGAGAGGAGGAGGAGGTGGAGGTGGAGGACGAGGAGGACGAGGACCACAATCGAAGGCTCATCCTCTGTACAAAACTGAACTCGTGGCGCCTGGGTGACTCAGTCGCTGAGGCAGCCAGCTCTTCATTTCGGCTCTTGTCATGCTCTCAGGGTCCCGGGACAAAATCAGGCTCCAAGCTCACTGGGGAGTCTGCTTAAGGACGCTCTTTTCGCTTCTCCCTCCACCCCACGCCCCACTCATGCGCATGCTCACTCTCTCAAACAGAAAAAAAAATTTGTTAAATTAACTCAAAATTAATCACCGCCTTCTACGTAAAATGATAAATCTTCTAGGGAAAAAAATGTCCAGAATGGACAGCTAGGTAAAGAATCCTCCGACTGGACATCAAATCATGTTCCGTTCAAGAAGAGTTGATTCATTAGACATGATCCAACAATCAGAATTGGAAGTCTGTAATGTGTGAAACACCTTGTGAAGAAGACCCAAAAGGGAAGCTACAAACTGGGAGAAAATAGGTGCAAACCACATACCTGATAAAGGACTCCTGTCGGAAGGAGAGAACCTCAAAAGTGGACCCCCAAAGAAGCAAGCCATCCAGTCTGAAAAGAACAAAAACAAAAAAAATGGGCAAAAGACCGAAACCCTTTACCAAAGAGTATACAGATGGAAATCCCATAAAAAGGTACCATCGGGGCAATTCAAATTCAAACTCCAATGAGCTCTCACTGCACACCTATCAGCATGATGCAAACCAAATGCACCCGAGAGGGAGAGAGAGACCCCACTCCCCAATGCAAGGCAGGATGTGGAACGACTGGATCGCTCCTGCATCGCTGTTGGGAATGGAAGGTGATAGAGCTCCCTCTTGAAAACAGTTCACAGTTCCTTTTCTTTTTCAAGGCCTGGATTTAAATTCCAGGGAACAAGCAGTAGAATATGCTTTTCGGGTGCACAGGATAGTGACCCAACCCTCCACACAGTTTCTCTGAAACCACCCTAGGACCCCAGTCATTGCACTCTTGGCATTTCTCTGCGAGAAATCCAAACTTACGTTTGCTCAAAAACCTGTACAGGAACGGATCTGTGTCCTGATGGAAGCAGTGGGGCTGCCAAGGGGGTAGAAGTGACTGCAGTGGTTGGATATTGACACTGGACAGCCTTGTAAGAGATGTTCTCATCTTGCTTCTTTGAAGGCCCCTTCCCATTCATGGTGGTCCTGGGGACAAGGAGAAAAGGAATGTCAACGATTTCAAGAAGTTGAAAGGATTTCAAGAAGTTGAAACCAAGCATTAGAACACCATCTCTTCTACATGAATTCATTCTCATATTCACCCCCAGTCTCCCAAAGCAGACAGGAGGGGTCTGGTCCAACAGGGGTTGCGGGCAGTGGCCCTTCCACAGGCCATCTCCCCTCCAGTCTAGAAGTCCAACGACCAGGTCCCAGGCTTTCAACTCATCTCCTTCTCTCGGGGCCTTCTCTAGGGGCCCCAGGGAACTTCTGGGCTCTTTCTCTGCCTTCTAGGAGGCTCTGTGGGGCTGGGTCGAGTGCTCTCAGCCGACTTGGACCACACTGCCAGGTGTCTCCCCCTGCATTTGCCACCCTTCGACACAGGAGGATCAAGTGGGAGGATGTCCTCTCAGAGAGATCCATGGCGATCAGAACAGATATACTCTCTCTTCCATTGTTTACCCTCATCTCTCAGGCGTTTCTACCATCTCTTGATTTCCCTGGAATTTCAACCCCAGGAGAGGGGGGGTGGGTCAGAAGCCCAACATTTGGCTTCCCACTCCTGTCTTTCTTGAAGGTTTTCCCCGAACCAATGGGCCTAAAACAACATTCATAACCTGATATGGTTTCTGTGGGCCAGCCATCCAGGTGCAACTAGCCAGGTCCCTGTGGCTCAGGATCTCTCACAAGGCTGCAGTCCAGAGGGCCTCTGGATCTTCAGTCATCTGCGGGCTTGTTGGGGGTAAGTCTGCTTTTGAGCTCACTCAGCTGGCTGTGAGCAGCCAGAGGCCCTCCATTGCTGGAAGCAAGAAATAGTCATTCCTTGCCCCATGGGCCTCTCCAGCATAAAGCTCCCAAGGAGCAGCTGGCTTCCCTGGGAACAGATGAGGGAGGGAGGGACGGAGGGCGGGCAAGCCCAAGAGGAGACCAGTCTCTTTGTCAACTCACCTCCGAAGGGACATCCTATCACTTTGGCCACATTCTGTCCTTTACAAGGGAGTCAGTAGTTCTGACTCGAATCAAGAGGTGGAGTATGGAACACAAAACGATGTGTACCCAAGATGGGAATCGTTGGAGACCCTTAAAGGCTGCCCTCCCTACTTGGCTGGGACTTGACCTCAGCTAGCCACCACTATAATCTCTGCATCCTTCTATTATTATATATTATGTTAGATTATATTATATGCACTATTATCTTTGCATAGAATCATCACATCCTAGGACGTGAACGAGGGGAACATTTTACCAAGCCCTTCTGGGATCCTTCAGCAGCTTGCCTAGAAGTTCCTTGCCCAAGGGTGCCTGTCAGTTCAGTGTCTGGCTCCTGATTTCGGTTAGGGCTGATCACGTGATCTGGGAAATCCAGACCAGCGTCTGGTTCAGCACTTGAGTCCGAAGCCTGTCGAGGAATCTCTCTAACTCGGCCCCTCCCCCGCCTGCATGTGTGTGCGTTCCTTTGTGTGTGTGTGTGTGCGCCGTCACCCTTTCTGTCTCTCCGAAGAAGAAGAAGAAGAAGAAGAAGAAGAAGAAGAAGAAGAAGAAGAAGAAGAAGAAAAAGAACAGTAGTAGGCATAGTAGTAGAAGTTATTGGCACAGCAGGTGATCATTAGACAACCCTGGTTTGGAACGGGAGCTCTGAAATTCACTAGCTGTGTGATCTTGGGGCAAGTTGTTTCCCCTGTCTGAACCTCAGTCAGACATGACACACTGGGTTATTGGGACGATTAAGGGATCGATAAAAGACACTTCAAACCGTCCCTTGCTTGGCATAGAATCCCTTAATCAAATCCATTCTCAGTAGCAGGAGTCTCAGCCATTGGATATTTTTATTTTTATTTGTGTTACGCTGAACACTGAAAAATATTCTCTCACACTCATAGGGCTCCAGGGAATATGGAGCATCAGGCTAAAGGATGGGGTGGATCTCAAGTCAAAGGAGCCATGGGTATGGCTGAAGGGGTAAGCACAGGAGCTTTTGTGCTCTGGTTGTGAGTGTTGGTGGCTGCTGGGCAAGGGAATCAGACCTGCAGGGGACCCGAGAACTTGGAGTCGGGCCAGTGCACCCTTGCTCCCTTCTTGGGCTTCCTGGGTTTCAGGGGAGCCTTTGGCCCTTGAGGGTATTTGGAGGCTGTGCCCGGAACAGCAGGAGCAGGAGCAGGAGGCCCCCCGGAGACAGGCTGGACCTTGGGCCCAGAGTTGGCCAGCTTCTGCCTGAGGCAATGGTTTTGGGCCTGGAGCCTTTGGAACTCCCTCTCTGCCCACAGGACAGCCTTCTGGCTCTCCTCACTCCTCTTCTCCACCAGGAGGCGCTCCCGCTCATGCAAGGAGGCGATTTGCTGCCATTCTCGGTGCAGGTCGGCGGCCATGTTCCTATAGAGGCCCAAGTGCCAGTGGGCAGCATCCGCCTTCCTGCGCACCTTGGCAAGCTCGTTCTTCACTTGCAGGCAGCGTGCCTTCTCCTCCATCATCTTCCTCTCCAGGTGTCTGAGGTGCTCTTCGCACAGCTTCGGCTCTGCCTCAAGCTTCAGGCGCAACTTCGGAATCTCACCGTCCAGGAGGGTGTTCCGAAGGTGAACAGGTCCTTGCTCAGCTTGGTGGCTTGTTGGGTTTCTTGGGAGCTCTTCATTCCTCTGACGTGCCTTCTTCAGTGCCCTGGACGGCTTGAATTGGTTCACGGGGCTCCCGCCTGAGGGCACGTGGTCAGGGGAGGAGGAGCCAGTCTCCACCTGCCTCCTTGAGCCCCCACCTTCCAGATGATCTCCAAGCAGCTCTAGCACATGCATCCCCTTCAGGAGGATCTGGCTGAGGGTGTGCTGTTGGCTCTGGCCCTCAGCGCTGGCCTGCCGCCGCACTCCTCCTTCAGGAAGCTCTGGCCTGCCTGCCTGCCCTGCCTCGTCCTGCACTCTCTGTCCACAGCTGCCAATCTCCTGAACCAGCGGGTCTGCACTTGCCTGCAGATCACGGCTGTCCTTGAAGCCTTCTGGTGTTTTCCTCACCAGGGCTTCTCCATCTTCCTGGGCTGCTCCACAGATGGGATTTTCAGGAGGCAGCTGGTGAGGGCTCTTCAACAGCCTTTCCCGAACTCCCTTCCGCAGTTGCGTGGTGTTTCCCACTGACCAATACCCGGCATCTTGATTCAGGGCAGCCAGAGCAAGAAGCTGGAACGGGAGAGGACTGGCCTTCGGCTCGGATGATGCGACAGCTCCACGGGCTTGTGCGTCCGGTTCGGTCTTCTCCATGCCTTTTCCAGAGACTTCCTCGTTCTGGGCACACTGCCACTTTCTTCTTCGGAAGCTGAGTGCACTCTTTCCCAGGAACACCACCACTGCAGTGCACACCAGGATCTCCCAGCGAAACCCAGAGACTCGTGGCACATGTGGCCAACGTTCGTTATCACCAACCCAGCAGCCCACAGCTGCTCCAGGACAGCCCACAGCCGCTCCAGAACTGTGTGGGGAGGCATTTGGATGGCCCCCAGCTGGCTCCATAGAGCCTTGTGGCTTGGTCTCCGATCACCAGTGTCTTCTGGGCCACTAGGAAGTGCTTGGAACCCCTACGAGGGTTCCGTCTCCAACGCAAACCAGTGCCTGGCAACAGGAGCTGAAGGGAGGAGGGGTGGGGGAGGTGCACCTGAGTCTCCAAGGCACATCAGTGCCTGCAACCGGAGCTGACAGCAGGTGGGGTAGGGGAGGGGAATCGCTATATTGTACACCTGAAACAAAGACAACCCTATCGATCAATTTCTCGGAAGTACAATTTCAACATTAAAAAAAATATATTTAAAAAGCAAACTAGGTATCCAAAGGAGAAATCTAACAAATATCCAAACACTGAGAAAGTAACCTTCTAGATGATCAAAGACCAAAGATCAAATCTCAATGCATTGAAGTGAAGGAAAATGAACATACAACATATGAAAATGTGTGGGACACAGCACAATCAATGGACAGCACCATGTAGAGCAATCACTGCCTATGTTAGAAAGGAGGAGGAGCATCTGGGAGGCTCAGTCAGTTAGTCCAACTCTTGATTTTGACTCGGGTCATGATTAAACTCGAGGTTGTGAGACTGAACCTGCATTGTGCTGGTGCTGGGCATGGAGGCTGTTTAATAATCTTTCTCTCTCTCTCTCTCTCTCTCTACCCCTTCCCTGTCTCTCTCTCTCTCTCTCTCTCTCTCTGTCTCAAAACAATAAGCTCTCCACGTCAGAACCTAGAAAAAGATGAGAAAATAAAACTAAAAAGAAAACCAAAGGAATCCTTCCACCCAGTTTCAAGATCTACAGCTATAGTAATCAAAAATGTGTGGTGTTGGTGAAGGGATAGACAAATGGAACAGTATAAAGATAGATAAGTGGAACAGGATCAAACCCAGAAAGAGACCAACCACCAACATGTCAATGGGATTCTGACAAAGGGGAAAAGCAATTCAATGGAGGAGTGACAGCGTTTTGAAGAAATGGTGCTAGAGCAAGTGGACTTCCAGAGACAAAGAAGAAGAAGGAGGCCCAAGAAGAAGAGGGAGGGGCAGAGAGGAGGAGGAGGTGGAGGTGGAGGACGAGGAGGACGAGGACCACAATCGAAGGCTCATCCTCTGTACAAAACTGAACTCGTGGCGCCTGGGTGACTCAGTCGCTGAGGCAGCCAGCTCTTCATTTCGGCTCTTGTCATGCTCTCAGGGTCCCGGGACAAAATCAGGCTCCAAGCTCACTGGGGAGTCTGCTTAAGGACGCTCTTTTCGCTTCTCCCTCCACCCCACGCCCCACTCATGCGCATGCTCACTCTCTCAAACAGAAAAAAAAATTTGTTAAATTAACTCAAAATTAATCACCGCCTTCTACGTAAAATGATAAATCTTCTAGGGAAAAAAATGTCCAGAATGGACAGCTAGGTAAAGAATCCTCCGACTGGACATCAAATCATGTTCCGTTCAAGAAGAGTTGATTCATTAGACATGATCCAACAATCAGAATTGGAAGTCTGTAATGTGTGAAACACCTTGTGAAGAAGACCCAAAAGGGAAGCTACAAACTGGGAGAAAATAGGTGCAAACCACATACCTGATAAAGGACTCCTGTCGGAAGGAGAGAACCTCAAAAGTGGACCCCCAAAGAAGCAAGCCATCCAGTCTGAAAAGAACAAAAACAAAAAAAATGGGCAAAAGACCGAAACCCTTTACCAAAGAGTATACAGATGGAAATCCCATAAAAAGGTACCATCGGGGCAATTCAAATTCAAACTCCAATGAGCTCTCACTGCACACCTATCAGCATGATGCAAACCAAATGCACCCGAGAGGGAGAGAGAGACCCCACTCCCCAATGCAAGGCAGGATGTGGAACGACTGGATCGCTCCTGCATCGCTGTTGGGAATGGAAGGTGATAGAGCTCCCTCTTGAAAACAGTTCACAGTTCCTTTTCTTTTTCAAGGCCTGGATTTAAATTCCAGGGAACAAGCAGTAGAATATGCTTTTCGGGTGCACAGGATAGTGACCCAACCCTCCACACAGTTTCTCTGAAACCACCCTAGGACCCCAGTCATTGCACTCTTGGCATTTCTCTGCGAGAAATCCAAACTTACGTTTGCTCAAAAACCTGTACAGGAACGGATCTGTGTCCTGATGGAAGCAGTGGGGCTGCCAAGGGGGTAGAAGTGACTGCAGTGGTTGGATATTGACACTGGACAGCCTTGTAAGAGATGTTCTCATCTTGCTTCTTTGAAGGCCCCTTCCCATTCATGGTGGTCCTGGGGACAAGGAGAAAAGGAATGTCAACGATTTCAAGAAGTTGAAAGGATTTCAAGAAGTTGAAACCAAGCATTAGAACACCATCTCTTCTACATGAATTCATTCTCATATTCACCCCCAGTCTCCCAAAGCAGACAGGAGGGGTCTGGTCCAACAGGGGTTGCGGGCAGTGGCCCTTCCACAGGCCATCTCCCCTCCAGTCTAGAAGTCCAACGACCAGGTCCCAGGCTTTCAACTCATCTCCTTCTCTCGGGGCCTTCTCTAGGGGCCCCAGGGAACTTCTGGGCTCTTTCTCTGCCTTCTAGGAGGCTCTGTGGGGCTGGGTCGAGTGCTCTCAGCCGACTTGGACCACACTGCCAGGTGTCTCCCCCTGCATTTGCCACCCTTCGACACAGGAGGATCAAGTGGGAGGATGTCCTCTCAGAGAGATCCATGGCGATCAGAACAGATATCCTCTCTCTTCCATTGTTTACCCTCATCTCTCAGGCGTTTCTACCATCTCTTGATTTCCCTGGAATTTCAACCCCAGGAGAGGGGGGGTGGGTCAGAAGCCCAACATTTGGCTTCCCACTCCTGTCTTTCTTGAAGGTTTTCCCCGAACCAATGGGCCTAAAACAACATTCATAACCTGATATGGTTTCTGTGGGCCAGCCATCCAGGTGCAACTAGCCAGGTCCCTGTGGCTCAGGATCTCTCACAAGGCTGCAGTCCAGAGGGCCTCTGGATCTTCAGTCATCTGCGGGCTTGTTGGGGGTAAGTCTGCTTTTGAGCTCACTCAGCTGGCTGTGAGCAGCCAGAGGCCCTCCATTGCTGGAAGCAAGAAAGAGTCATTCCTTGCCCCATGGGCCTCTCCAGCATAAAGCTCCCAAGGAGCAGCTGGCTTCCCTGGGAACAGATGAGGGAGGGAGGGACGGAGGGCGGGCAAGCCCAAGAGGAGACCAGTCTCTTTGTCAACTCACCTCCGAAGGGACATCCTATCACTTTGGCCACATTCTGTCCTTTACAAGGGAGTCAGTAGTTCTGACTCGAATCAAGAGGTGGAGTATGGAACACAAAACGATGTGTACCCAAGATGGGAATCGTTGGAGACCCTTAAAGGCTGCCCTCCCTACTTGGCTGGGACTTGACCTCAGCTAGCCACCACTATAATCTCTGCATCCTTCTATTATTATATATTATGTTAGATTATATTATATGCACTATTATCTTTGCATAGAATCATCACATCCTAGGACGTGAACGAGGGGAACATTTTACCAAGCCCTTCTGGGATCCTTCAGCAGCTTGCCTAGAAGTTCCTTGCCCAAGGGTGCCTGTCAGTTCAGTGTCTGGCTCCTGATTTCGGTTAGGGCTGATCACGTGATCTGGGAAATCCAGACCAGCGTCTGGTTCAGCACTTGAGTCCGAAGCCTGTCGAGGAATCTCTCTAACTCGGCCCCTCCCCCGCCTGCATGTGTGTGCGTTCCTTTGTGTGTGTGTGTGTGCGCCGTCACCCTTTCTGTCTCTCCGAAGAAGAAGAAGAAGAAGAAGAAGAAGAAGAAGAAGAAGAAGAAGAAGAAGAAGAAGAAGAAAAAGAACAGTAGTAGGCATAGTAGTAGAAGTTATTGGCACAGCAGGTGATCATTAGACAACCCTGGTTTGGAACGGGAGCTCTGAAATTCACTAGCTGTGTGATCTTGGGGCAAGTTGTTTCCCCTGTCTGAACCTCAGTCAGACATGACACACTGGGTTATTGGGACGATTAAGGGATCGATAAAAGACACTTCAAACCGTCCCTTGCTTGGCATAGAATCCCTTAATCAAATCCATTCTCAGTAGCAGGAGTCTCAGCCATTGGATATTTTTATTTTTATTTGTGTTACGCTGAACACTGAAAAATATTCTCTCACACTCATAGGGCTCCAGGGAATATGGAGCATCAGGCTAAAGGATGGGGTGGATCTCAAGTCAAAGGAGCCATGGGTATGGCTGAAGGGGTAAGCACAGGAGCTTTTGTGCTCTGGTTGTGAGTGTTGGTGGCTGCTGGGCAAGGGAATCAGACCTGCAGGGGACCCGAGAACTTGGAGTCGGGCCAGTGCACCCTTGCTCCCTTCTTGGGCTTCCTGGGTTTCAGGGGAGCCTTTGGCCCTTGAGGGTATTTGGAGGCTGTGCCCGGAACAGCAGGAGCAGGAGCAGGAGGCCCCCCGGAGACAGGCTGGACCTTGGGCCCAGAGTTGGCCAGCTTCTGCCTGAGGCAATGGTTTTGGGCCTGGAGCCTTTGGAACTCCCTCTCTGCCCACAGGACAGCCTTCTGGCTCTCCTCACTCCTCTTCTCCACCAGGAGGCGCTCCCGCTCATGCAAGGAGGCGATTTGCTGCCATTCTCGGTGCAGGTCGGCGGCCATGTTCCTATAGAGGCCCAAGTGCCAGTGGGCAGCATCCGCCTTCCTGCGCACCTTGGCAAGCTCGTTCTTCACTTGCAGGCAGCGTGCCTTCTCCTCCATCATCTTCCTCTCCAGGTGTCTGAGGTGCTCTTCGCACAGCTTCGGCTCTGCCTCAAGCTTCAGGCGCAACTTCGGAATCTCACCGTCCAGGAGGGTGTTCCGAAGGTGAACAGGTCCTTGCTCAGCTTGGTGGCTTGTTGGGTTTCTTGGGAGCTCTTCATTCCTCTGACGTGCCTTCTTCAGTGCCCTGGACGGCTTGAATTGGTTCACGGGGCTCCCGCCTGAGGGCACGTGGTCAGGGGAGGAGGAGCCAGTCTCCACCTGCCTCCTTGAGCCCCCACCTTCCAGATGATCTCCAAGCAGCTCTAGCACATGCATCCCCTTCAGGAGGATCTGGCTGAGGGTGTGCTGTTGGCTCTGGCCCTCAGCGCTGGCCTGCCGCCGCACTCCTCCTTCAGGAAGCTCTGGCCTGCCTGCCTGCCCTGCCTCGTCCTGCACTCTCTGTCCACAGCTGCCAATCTCCTGAACCAGCGGGTCTGCACTTGCCTGCAGATCACGGCTGTCCTTGAAGCCTTCTGGTGTTTTCCTCACCAGGGCTTCTCCATCTTCCTGGGCTGCTCCACAGATGGGATTTTCAGGAGGCAGCTGGTGAGGGCTCTTCAACAGCCTTTCCCGAACTCCCTTCCGCAGTTGCGTGGTGTTTCCCACTGACCAATACCCGGCATCTTGATTCAGGGCAGCCAGAGCAAGAAGCTGGAACGGGAGAGGACTGGCCTTCGGCTCGGATGATGCGACAGCTCCACGGGCTTGTGCGTCCGGTTCGGTCTTCTCCATGCCTTTTCCAGAGACTTCCTCGTTCTGGGCACACTGCCACTTTCTTCTTCGGAAGCTGAGTGCACTCTTTCCCAGGAACACCACCACTGCAGTGCACACCAGGATCTCCCAGCGAAACCCAGAGACTCGTGGCACATGTGGCCAACGTTCGTTATCACCAACCCAGCAGCCCACAGCTGCTCCAGGACAGCCCACAGCCGCTCCAGAACTGTGTGGGGAGGCATTTGGATGGCCCCCAGCTGGCTCCATAGAGCCTTGTGGCTTGGTCTCCGATCACCAGTGTCTTCTGGGCCACTAGGAAGTGCTTGGAACCCCTACGAGGGTTCCGTCTCCAACGCAAACCAGTGCCTGGCAACAGGAGCTGAAGGGAGGAGGGGTGGGGGAGGTGCACCTGAGTCTCCAAGGCACATCAGTGCCTGCAACCGGAGCTGACAGCAGGTGGGGTAGGGGAGGGGAATCGCTATATTGTACACCTGAAACAAAGACAACCCTATCGATCAATTTCTCGGAAGTACAATTTCAACATTAAAAAAAATATATTTAAAAAGCAAACTAGGTATCCAAAGGAGAAATCTAACAAATATCCAAACACTGAGAAAGTAACCTTCTAGATGATCAAAGACCAAAGATCAAATCTCAATGCATTGAAGTGAAGGAAAATGAACATACAACATATGAAAATGTGTGGGACACAGCACAATCAATGGACAGCACCATGTAGAGCAATCACTGCCTATGTTAGAAAGGAGGAGGAGCATCTGGGAGGCTCAGTCAGTTAGTCCAACTCTTGATTTTGACTCGGGTCATGATTAAACTCGAGGTTGTGAGACTGAACCTGCATTGTGCTGGTGCTGGGCATGGAGGCTCTTTAATCATATCTCTCTCTCTCTCTCTCTCTCTCTCTCTCTCTCTGCACCCCTTCCCTGTCTCTCTCTCTCTCTCTCTCTCTCTGTCTCAAAACAATAAGCTCTCCACGTCAGAACCTAGAAAAAGATGAGAAAATAAAACTAAAGAAGAAAACCAAAGGAATCCTTCCACCCAGTTTCAAGATCTACAGCTATAGTAATCAAAAATATGTGGTGTTGGTGAAGGGATAGACAAATGGAACAGTATAAAGATAGATAAGTGGAACAGGATCAAACCCAGAAAGAGACCAACCACCAACATGTCAATGGGATTCTGACAAAGGGGAAAAGCAATTCAATGGAGGAGTGACAGCATTTTGAAGAAATGGTGCTAGAGCAAGTGGACTTCCAGAGACAAAGAAGAAGAAGGAGGCCCAAGAAGAAGAGGGAGGGGCAGAGAGGAGGAGGAGGTGGAGGTGGAGGACGAGGAGGACGAGGACCACAATCGAAGGCTCATCCTCTGTACAAAACTGAACTCGTGGCGCCTGGGTGACTCAGTCGCTGAGGCAGCCAGCTCTTCATTTCGGCTCTTGTCATGCTCTCAGGGTCCCGGGACAAAATCAGGCTCCAAGCTCACTGGGGAGTCTGCTTAAGGACGCTCTTTTCGCTTCTCCCTCCACCCCACGCCCCACTCATGCGCATGCTCACTCTCTCAAACAGAAAAAAAAATTTGTTAAATTAACTCAAAATTAATCACCGCCTTCTACGTAAAATGATAAATCTTCTAGGGAAAAAAATGTCCAGAATGGACAGCTAGGTAAAGAATCCTCCGACTGGACATCAAATCATGTTCCGTTCAAGAAGAGTTGATTCATTAGACATGATCCAACAATCAGAATTGGAAGTCTGTAATGTGTGAAACACCTTGTGAAGAAGACCCAAAAGGGAAGCTACAAACTGGGAGAAAATAGGTGCAAACCACATACCTGATAAAGGACTCCTGTCGGAAGGAGAGAACCTCAAAAGTGGACCCCCAAAGAAGCAAGCCATCCAGTCTGAAAAGAACAAAAACAAAAAAAATGGGCAAAAGACCGAAACCCTTTACCAAAGAGTATACAGATGGAAATCCCATAAAAAGGTACCATCGGGGCAATTCAAATTCAAACTCCAATGAGCTCTCACTGCACACCTATCAGCATGATGCAAACCAAATGCACCCGAGAGGGAGAGAGAGACCCCACTCCCCAATGCAAGGCAGGATGTGGAACGACTGGATCGCTCCTGCATCGCTGTTGGGAATGGAAGGTGATAGAGCTCCCTCTTGAAAACAGTTCACAGTTCCTTTTCTTTTTCAAGGCCTGGATTTAAATTCCAGGGAACAAGCAGTAGAATATGCTTTTCGGGTGCACAGGATAGTGACCCAACCCTCCACACAGTTTCTCTGAAACCACCCTAGGACCCCAGTCATTGCACTCTTGGCATTTCTCTGCGAGAAATCCAAACTTACGTTTGCTCAAAAACCTGTACAGGAACGGATCTGTGTCCTGATGGAAGCAGTGGGGCTGCCAAGGGGGTAGAAGTGACTGCAGTGGTTGGATATTGACACTGGACAGCCTTGTAAGAGATGTTCTCATCTTGCTTCTTTGAAGGCCCCTTCCCATTCATGGTGGTCCTGGGGACAAGGAGAAAAGGAATGTCAACGATTTCAAGAAGTTGAAAGGATTTCAAGAAGTTGAAACCAAGCATTAGAACACCATCTCTTCTACATGAATTCATTCTCATATTCACCCCCAGTCTCCCAAAGCAGACAGGAGGGGTCTGGTCCAACAGGGGTTGCGGGCAGTGGCCCTTCCACAGGCCATCTCCCCTCCAGTCTAGAAGTCCAACGACCAGGTCCCAGGCTTTCAACTCATCTCCTTCTCTCGGGGCCTTCTCTAGGGGCCCCAGGGAACTTCTGGGCTCTTTCTCTGCCTTCTAGGAGGCTCTGTGGGGCTGGGTCGAGTGCTCTCAGCCGACTTGGACCACACTGCCAGGTGTCTCCCCCTGCATTTGCCACCCTTCGACACAGGAGGATCAAGTGGGAGGATGTCCTCTCAGAGAGATCCATGGCGATCAGAACAGATATCCTCTCTCTTCCATTGTTTACCCTCATCTCTCAGGCGTTTCTACCATCTCTTGATTTCCCTGGAATTTCAACCCCAGGAGAGGGGGGGTGGGTCAGAAGCCCAACATTTGGCTTCCCACTCCTGTCTTTCTTGAAGGTTTTCCCCGAACCAATGGGCCTAAAACAACATTCATAACCTGATATGGTTTCTGTGGGCCAGCCATCCAGGTGCAACTAGCCAGGTCCCTGTGGCTCAGGATCTCTCACAAGGCTGCAGTCCAGAGGGCCTCTGGATCTTCAGTCATCTGCGGGCTTGTTGGGGGTAAGTCTGCTTTTGAGCTCACTCAGCTGGCTGTGAGCAGCCAGAGGCCCTCCATTGCTGGAAGCAAGAAAGAGTCATTCCTTGCCCCATGGGCCTCTCCAGCATAAAGCTCCCAAGGAGCAGCTGGCTTCCCTGGGAACAGATGAGGGAGGGAGGGACGGAGGGCGGGCAAGCCCAAGAGGAGACCAGTCTCTTTGTCAACTCACCTCCGAAGGGACATCCTATCACTTTGGCCACATTCTGTCCTTTACAAGGGAGTCAGTAGTTCTGACTCGAATCAAGAGGTGGAGTATGGAACACAAAACGATGTGTACCCAAGATGGGAATCGTTGGAGACCCTTAAAGGCTGCCCTCCCTACTTGGCTGGGACTTGACCTCAGCTAGCCACCACTATAATCTCTGCATCCTTCTATTATTATATATTATGTTAGATTATATTATATGCACTATTATCTTTGCATAGAATCATCACATCCTAGGACGTGAACGAGGGGAACATTTTACCAAGCCCTTCTGGGATCCTTCAGCAGCTTGCCTAGAAGTTCCTTGCCCAAGGGTGCCTGTCAGTTCAGTGTCTGGCTCCTGATTTCGGTTCAGGGCTGATCACGTGATCTGGGAAATCCAGACCAGCGTCTGGTTCAGCACTTGAGTCCGAAGCCTGTCGAGGAATCTCTCTAACTCGGCCCCTCCCCCGCCTGCATGTTTGTGCGTTCCTTTGTGTGTGTGTGTGTGCGCCGTCACCCTTTCTGTCTCTCCGAAGAAGAAGAAGAAGAAGGAGGAGAAGAAGAAGAAAGAAGAAGAAGAAGAAAGAAGAAGAAGAAGAAAGAAGAAGAAGAAGAAGAAGAAAGAAGAAGAAGAAGAAGAAGAAAGAAGAAGAAGAAGAAGAAGAAGAAGAAGAAGAAGAAGAAGAAGAAGAAGAAGAAGAAGAAGAAGAAGAAGAAGAAGAAGAAGAGTAGTAGGCATAGTAGTAGAAGTTATTGGCACAGCAGGTGATCATTAGACAACCCTGGTTTGGAACGGGAGCTCTGAAATTCACTAGCTGTGTGATCTTGGGGCAAGTTGTTTCCCCTGTCTGAACCTCAGTCAGACATGACACACTGGGTTATTGGGACGATTAAGGGATCGATACAAGACACTTCAAACCGTCCCTTGCTTGGCATAGAATCCCTTAATCAAATCCATTCTCAGTAGCAGGAGTCTCAGCCATTGGATATTTTTATTTTTATTTGTGTTACGCTGAACACTGAAAAATATTCTCTCACACTCATACGGCTCCAGGGAATATGGAGCATCAGGCTAAAGGATGGGGTGGATCTCAAGTCAAAGGAGCCATGGGTATGGCTGAAGGGGTAAGCACAGGAGCTTTTGTGCTCTGGTTGTGAGTGTTGGTGGCTGCTGGGCAAGGGAATCAGACCTGCAGGGGACCCGAGAACTTGGAGTCTGGCCAGTGCACCCTTGCTCCCTTCTTGGGCTTCCTGGGTTTCAGGGGAGCCTTTGGCCCTTGAGGGTATTGGGAGGCTGTGCCCGGAACAGCAGGAGCAGGAGCAGGAGGCCCCCCGGAGACAGGCTGGACCTTGGGCCCAGAGTTGGCCAGCTTCTGCCTGAGGCAATGGTTTTGGGCCTGGAGCCTTTGGAACTCCCTCTCTGCCCACAGGACAGCCTTCTGGCTCTCCTCACTCCTCTTCTCCACCAGGAGGCGCTCCCGCTCATGCAAGGAGGCGATTTGCTGCCATTCTCGGTGCAGGTCGGCGGCCATGTTCCTATAGAGGCCCAAGTGCCAGTGGGCAGCATCCGCCTTCCTGCGCACCTTGGCAAGCTCGTTCTTCACTTGCAGGCAGCGTGCCTTCTCCTCCATCATCTTCCTCTCCAGGTGTCTGAGGTGCTCTTCGCACAGCTTCGGCTCTGCCTCAAGCTTCAGGCGCAACTCCGGAATCTCACCGTCCAGGAGGGTGTTCCGAAGGTAAACAGGTCCTTGCTCAGCTTGGTGGCTTGTTGGGTTTCTTGGGAGCTCTTCATTCCTCTGACGTGCCTTCTTCAGTGCCCTGGACCGCTTGAATTGGTTCACGGGGCCCCCGCCTGTGGGCACGTGGTCAGGGGAGGAGGAGCCAGTCTCCACCTGCCTCCTTGAGCCCCCACCTTCCAGATGATCTCCAAGCAGCTCTAGCACATGCAACCCCTTCAGGAGGATATGGCTGAGGGTGTGCTGTTGGCTCTGGCCCTCAGCGCTGGCCTGCCGCCGCACTCCTCCTTCAGGAAGCTCTGGCCTGCCTGCCTGCCCTGCCTCGTCCTGCACTCTCTGTCCACAGCTGCCAATCTCCTGAACCAGCGGGTCTGCACTTGCCTGCAGATCACGGCTGTCCTTGAAGCCTTCTGGTGTTTTCCTCACCAGGGCTTCTCCATCTTCCTGGGCTGCTCCACAGATGGGAATTTCAGGAGGCAGCTGGTGAGGGCTCTTCAACAGCCTTTCCCGAACTCCCTTCCGCAGTTGCGTGGTGTTTCCCACTGACCAATACCCGGCATCTTGATTCAGGGCAGCCAGAGCAAGAAGCTGGAATGGGAGAGGACTGGCCTTCGGCTCGGATGATGCGACAGCTCCACGGGCTTGTGCGTCCGGTTCGGTCTTCTCCATGCCTTTTCCAGAGACTTCCTCGTTCTGGGCACACTGCCACTTTCTTCTTCGGAAGCTGAGTGCACTCTTTCCCAGGAACACCACCACTGCAGTGCACACCAGGATCTCCCAGCGAAACCCAGAGACTCGTGGCACATGTGGCCAACGTTCGTCTATCACCAACCCAGCAGCCCACAGCTGCTCCAGGACAGCCCACAGCCGCTCCAGAACTGTGTGGGGAGGCATTTGGATGGCCCCCAGCTGGCTCCAAAGAGCCTTGTGGCTTGGTCTCCGATCACCAGTGTCTTCTGGGCCACTAGGAAGTGCTTGGAACCCCTACGAGGGTTCCGTCTCCAACGCAAACCAGTGCCTGGCAACAGGAGCTGAAGGGAGGAGGGGTGGGGGAGGTGCACCTGAGTCTCCAAGGCACATCAGTGCCTGCAACCGGAGCTGACAGCAGGTGCGGTAGGGGAAGGGAATCGCTATATTGTACACCTGAAACAAAGACAACCCTATCGATCAATTTCTCGGAAGTACAATTTCAACATTAAAAAAATATATTTAAAAAGCAAACTAGGTATCCAAAGGAGAAATCTAACAAATATCCAAACACTGAGAAAGTAACCTTCTAGATGATCAAAGACCAAAGATCAAATCTCAATGCATTGAAGTGAAGGAAAATGAACATACAACATATGAAAATGTGTGGGACACAGCACAATCAATGGACAGCACCATGTAGAGCAATCACTGCCTATGTTAGAAAGGAGGAGGAGCATCTGGGAGGCTCAGTCAGTTAGTCCAACTCTTGATTTTGACTCGGCTCATGATTAAACTCGAGGTTGTGAGACTGAACCTGCATTGTGCTGGTGCTGGGCATGGAGGCTCTTTAATCATATCTCTCTCTCTCTCTCTCTCTCTCTCTCTCTCTCTGCACCCCTTCCCTGTCTCTCTCTCTCTCTCTCTCTCTCTCTGTCTGAAAACAATAAGCTCTCCACGTCAGAACCTAGAAAAAGATGAGAAAATAAAACTAAAGAAGAAAACCAAAGGAATCCTTCCACCCAGTTTCAAGATCTACAGCTATAGTAATCAAAAATGTGTGGTGTTGGTGAAGGGATAGACAAATGGAACAGTATAAAGATAGATAAGTGGAACAGGATCAAACCCAGAAAGAGACCAACCACCAACATGTCAATGGGATTCTGACAAAGGGGAAAAGCAATTCAATGGAGGAGTGACAGCGTTTTGAAGAAATGGTGCTAGAGCAAGTGGACTTCCAGAGACAAAGAAGAAGAAGGAGGCCCAAGAAGAAGAGGGAGGGGCAGAGAGGAGGAGGAGGTGGAGGTGGAGGACGAGGAGGACGAGGACCACAATCGAAGGCTCATCCTCTGTACAAAACTGAACTCGTGGCGCCTGGGTGACTCAGTCGCTGAGGCAGCCAGCTCTTCATTTCGGCTCTTGTCATGCTCTCAGGGTCCCGGGACAAAATCAGGCTCCAAGCTCACTGGGGAGTCTGCTTAAGGACGCTCTTTTCGCTTCTCCCTCCACCCCACGCCCCACTCATGCGCATGCTCACTCTCTCAAAAAGAAAAAAAAATTTGTTAAATTAACTCAAAATTAATCACCGCCTTCTACGTAAAATGATAAATCTTCTAGGGAAAAAAATGTCCAGAATGGACAGCTAGGGAAAGAATCCTCCGACTGGACATCAAATCATGTTCCGTTCAAGAAGAGTTGATTCATTAGACATGATCCAACAATCAGAATTGGAAGTCTGTAATGTGTGAAACACCTTGTGAAGAAGACCCAAAAGGGAAGCTACAAACTGGGAGAAAATAGGTGCAAACCACATACCTGATAAAGGACTCCTGTCGGAAGGAGAGAACCTCAAAAGTGGACCCCCAAAGAAGCAAGCCATCCAGTCTGAAAAGAACAAAAACAAAAAAAATGGGCAAAAGACCGAAACCCTTTACCAAAGAGTATACAGATGGAAATCCCATAAAAAGGTACCATCGGGGCAATTCAAATTCAAACTCCAATGAGCTCTCACTGCACACCTATCAGCATGATGCAAACCAAATGCACCCGAGAGGGAGAGAGAGACCCCACTCCCCAATGCAAGGCAGGATGTGGAACGACTGGATCGCTCCTGCATCGCTGTTGGGAATGGAAGGTGATAGAGCTCCCTCTTGAAAACAGTTCACAGTTCCTTTTCTTTTTCAAGGCCTGGATTTAAATTCCAGGGAACAAGCAGTAGAATATGCTTTTCGGGTGCACAGGATAGTGACCCAACCCTCCACACAGTTTCTCTGAAACCACCCTAGGACCCCAGTCATTGCACTCTTGGCATTTCTCTGCGAGAAATCCAAACTTACGTTTGCTCAAAAACCTGTACAGGAACGGATCTGGGTCCTGATGGAAGCAGTGGGGCTGCCAAGGGGGTAGAAGTGACTGCAGTGGTTGGATATTGACACTGGACAGCCTTGTAAGAGATGTTCTCATCTTGCTTCTTTGAAGGCCCCTTCCCATTCATGGTGGTCCTGGGGACAAGGAGAAAAGGAATGTCAACGATTTCAAGAAGTTGAAAGGATTTCAAGAAGTTGAAACCAAGCATTAGAACACCATCTCTTCTACATGAATTCATTCTCATATTCACCCCCAGTCTCCCAAAGCAGACAGGAGGGGTCTGGTCCAACAGGGGTTGCGGGCAGTGGCCCTTCCACAGGCCATCTCCCCTCCAGTCTAGAAGTCCAACGACCAGGTCCCAGGCTTTCAACTCATCTCCTTCTCTCGGGGCCTTCTCTAGGGGCCCCAGGGAACTTCTGGGCTCTTTCTCTGCCTTCTAGGAGGCTCTGTGGGGCTGGGTCGAGTGCTCTCAGCCGACTTGGACCACACTGCCAGGTGTCTCCCCCTGCATTTGCCACCCTTCGACACAGGAGGATCAAGTGGGAGGATGTCCTCTCAGAGAGATCCATGGCGATCAGAACAGATATCCTCTCTCTTCCATTGTTTACCCTCATCTCTCAGGCGTTTCTACCATCTCTTGATTTCCCTGGAATTTCAACCCCAGGAGAGGGGGGGTGGGTCAGAAGCCCAACATTTGGCTTCCCACTCCTGTCTTTCTTGAAGGTTTTCCCCGAACCAATGGGCCTAAAACAACATTCATAACCTGATATGGTTTCTGTGGGCCAGCCATCCAGGTGCAACTAGCCAGGTCCCTGTGGCTCAGGATCTCTCACAAGGCTGCAGTCCAGAGGGCCTCTGGATCTTCAGTCATCTGCGGGCTTGTTGGGGGTAAGTCTGCTTTTGAGCTCACTCAGCTGGCTGTGAGCAGCCAGAGGCCCTCCATTGCTGGAAGCAAGAAAGAGTCATTCCTTGCCCCATGGGCCTCTCCAGCATAAAGCTCCCAAGGAGCAGCTGGCTTCCCTGGGAACAGATGAGGGAGGGAGGGACGGAGGGCGGGCAAGCCCAAGAGGAGACCAGTCTCTTTGTCAACTCACCTCCGAAGGGACATCCTATCACTTTGGCCACATTCTGTCCTTTACAAGGGAGTCAGTAGTTCTGACTCGAATCAAGAGGTGGAGTATGGAACACAAAACGATGTGTACCCAAGATGGGAATCGTTGGAGACCCTTAAAGGCTGCCCTCCCTACTTGGCTGGGACTTGACCTCAGCTAGCCACCACTATAATCTCTGCATCCTTCTATTATTATATATTATGTTAGGTTATATTATATGCACTATTATCTTTGCATAGAATCATCACATCCTAGGACGTGAACGAGGGGAACATTTTACCAAGCCCTTCTGGGATCCTTCAGCAGCTTGCCTAGAAGTTCCTTGCCCAAGGGTGCCTGTCAGTTCAGTGTCTGGCTCCTGATTTCGGTTCAGGGCTGATCACGTGATCTGGGAAATCCAGACCAGCGTCTGGTTCAGCACTTGAGTCCGAAGCCTGTCGAGGAATCTCTCTAACTCGGCCCCTCCCCCGCCTGCATGTGTGTGCGTTCCTTTGTGTGTGTGTGTGTGCGCCGTCACCCTTTCTGTCTCTCCGAAGAAGAAGAAGAAGAAGAAGAAGAAGAAGAAGAAGAAGAAGAAGAAGAAGAAGAAGAAGAAGAAGAAGAACAGTAGTAGGCATAGTAGTAGAAGTTATTGGCACAGCAGGTGATCATTAGACAACCCTGGTTTGGAACGGGAGCTCTGAAATTCACTAGCTGTGTGATCTTGGGGCAAGTTGTTTCCCCTGTCTGAACCTCAGTCAGACATGACACACTGGGTTATTGGGACGATTAAGGGATCGATACAAGACACTTCAAACCGTCCCTTGCTTGGCATAGAATCCCTTAATCAAATCCATTCTCAGTAGCAGGAGTCTCAGCCATTGGATATTTTTATTTTTATTTGTGTTACGCTGAACACTGAAAAATATTCTCTCACACTCATACGGCTCCAGGGAATATGGAGCATCAGGCTAAAGGATGGGGTGGATCTCAAGTCAAAGGAGCCATGGGTATGGCTGAAGGGGTAAGCACAGGAGCTTTTGTGCTCTGGTTGTGAGTGTTGGTGGCTGCTGGGCAAGGGAATCAGACCTGCAGGGGACCCGAGAACTTGGAGTCTGGCCAGTGCACCCTTGCTCCCTTCTTGGGCTTCCTGGGTTTCAGGGGAGCCTTTGGCCCTTGAGGGTATTGGGAGGCTGTGCCCGGAACAGCAGGAGCAGGAGCAGGAGGCCCCCCGGAGACAGGCTGGACCTTGGGCCCAGAGTTGGCCAGCTTCTGCCTGAGGCAATGGTTTTGGGCCTGGAGCCTTTGGAACTCCCTCTCTGCCCACAGGACAGCCTTCTGGCTCTCCTCACTCCTCTTCTCCACCAGGAGGCGCTCCCGCTCATGCAAGGAGGCGATTTGCTGCCATTCTCGGTGCAGGTCGGCGGCCATGTTCCTATAGAGGCCCAAGTGCCAGTGGGCAGCATCCGCCTTCCTGCGCACCTTGGCAAGCTCGTTCTTCACTTGCAGGCAGCGTGCCTTCTCCTCCATCATCTTCCTCTCCAGGTGTCTGAGGTGCTCTTCGCACAGCTTCGGCTCTGCCTCAAGCTTCAGGCGCAACTCCGGAATCTCACCGTCCAGGAGGGTGTTCCGAAGGTAAACAGGTCCTTGCTCAGCTTGGTGGCTTGTTGGGTTTCTTGGGAGCTCTTCATTCCTCTGACGTGCCTTCTTCAGTGCCCTGGACCGCTTGAATTGGTTCACGGGGCCCCCGCCTGAGGGCACGTGGTCAGGGGAGGAGGAGCCAGTCTCCACCTGCCTCCTTGAGCCCCCACCTTCCAGATGATCTCCAAGCAGCTCTAGCACATGCAACCCCTTCAGGAGGATATGGCTGAGGGTGTGCTGTTGGCTCTGGCCCTCAGCGCTGGCCTGCCGCCGCACTCCTCCTTCAGGAAGCTCTGGCCTGCCTGCCTGCCCTGCCTCGTCCTGCACTCTCTGTCCACAGCTGCCAATCTCCTGAACCAGCGGGTCTGCACTTGCCTGCAGATCACGGCTGTCCTTGAAGCCTTCTGGTGTTTTCCTCACCAGGGCTTCTCCATCTTCCTGGGCTGCTCCACAGATGGGAATTTCAGGAGGCAGCTGGTGAGGGCTCTTCAACAGCCTTTCCCGAACTCCCTTCCGCAGTTGCGTGGTGTTTCCCACTGACCAATACCCGGCATCTTGATTCAGGGCAGCCAGAGCAAGAAGCTGGAATGGGAGAGGACTGGCCTTCGGCTCGGATGATGCGACAGCTCCACGGGCTTGTGCGTCCGGTTCGGTCTTCTCCATGCCTTTTCCAGAGACTTCCTCGTTCTGGGCACACTGCCACTTTCTTCTTCGGAAGCTGAGTGCACTCTTTCCCAGGAACACCACCACTGCAGTGCACACCAGGATCTCCCAGCGAAACCCAGAGACTCGTGGCACATGTGGCCAACGTTCGTCTATCACCAACCCAGCAGCCCACAGCTGCTCCAGGACAGCCCACAGCCGCTCCAGAACTGTGTGGGGAGGCATTTGGATGGCCCCCAGCTGGCTCCAAAGAGCCTTGTGGCTTGGTCTCCGATCACCAGTGTCTTCTGGGCCACTAGGAAGTGCTTGGAACCCCTACGAGGGTTCCGTCTCCAACGCAAACCAGTGCCTGGCAACAGGAGCTGAAGGGAGGAGGGGTGGGGGAGGTGCACCTGAGTCTCCAAGGCACATCAGTGCCTGCAACCGGAGCTGACAGCAGGTGCGGTAGGGGAAGGGAATCGCTATATTGTACACCTGAAACAAAGACAACCCTATCGATCAATTTCTCGGAAGTACAATTTCAACATTAAAAAAATATATTTAAAAAGCAAACTAGGTATCCAAAGGAGAAATCTAACAAATATCCAAACACTGAGAAAGTAACCTTCTAGATGATCAAAGACCAAAGATCAAATCTCAATGCATTGAAGTGAAGGAAAATGAACATACAACATATGAAAATGTGTGGGACACAGCACAATCAATGGACAGCACCATGTAGAGCAATCACTGCCTATGTTAGAAAGGAGGAGGAGCATCTGGGAGGCTCAGTCAGTTAGTCCAACTCTTGATTTTGACTCGGCTCATGATTAAACTCGAGGTTGTGAGACTGAACCTGCATTGTGCTGGTGCTGGGCATGGAGGCTCTTTAATCATATCTCTCTCTCTCTCTCTCTCTCTCTCTCTCTCTCTGCACCCCTTCCCTGTCTCTCTCTCTCTCTCTCTCTCTCTCTGTCTGAAAACAATAAGCTCTCCACGTCAGAACCTAGAAAAAGATGAGAAAATAAAACTAAAGAAGAAAACCAAAGGAATCCTTCCACCCAGTTTCAAGATCTACAGCTATAGTAATCAAAAATGTGTGGTGTTGGTGAAGGGATAGACAAATGGAACAGTATAAAGATAGATAAGTGGAACAGGATCAAACCCAGAAAGAGACCAACCACCAACATGTCAATGGGATTCTGACAAAGGGGAAAAGCAATTCAATGGAGGAGTGACAGCGTTTTGAAGAAATGGTGCTAGAGCAAGTGGACTTCCAGAGACAAAGAAGAAGAAGGAGGCCCAAGAAGAAGAGGGAGGGGCAGAGAGGAGGAGGAGGTGGAGGTGGAGGACGAGGAGGACGAGGACCACAATCGAAGGCTCATCCTCTGTACAAAACTGAACTCGTGGCGCCTGGGTGACTCAGTCGCTGAGGCAGCCAGCTCTTCATTTCGGCTCTTGTCATGCTCTCAGGGTCCCGGGACAAAATCAGGCTCCAAGCTCACTGGGGAGTCTGCTTAAGGACGCTCTTTTCGCTTCTCCCTCCACCCCACGCCCCACTCATGCGCATGCTCACTCTCTCAAAAAGAAAAAAAAATTTGTTAAATTAACTCAAAATTAATCACCGCCTTCTACGTAAAATGATAAATCTTCTAGGGAAAAAAATGTCCAGAATGGACAGCTAGGTAAAGAATCCTCCGACTGGACATCAAATCATGTTCCGTTCAAGAAGAGTTGATTCATTAGACATGATCCAACAATCAGAATTGGAAGTCTGTAATGTGTGAAACACCTTGTGAAGAAGACCCAAAAGGGAAGCTACAAACTGGGAGAAAATAGGTGCAAACCACATACCTGATAAAGGACTCCTGTCGGAAGGAGAGAACCTCAAAAGTGGACCCCCAAAGAAGCAAGCCATCCAGTCTGAAAAGAACAAAAACAAAAAAAATGGGCAAAAGACCGAAACCCTTTACCAAAGAGTATACAGATGGAAATCCCATAAAAAGGTACCATCGGGGCAATTCAAATTCAAACTCCAATGAGCTCTCACTGCACACCTATCAGCATGATGCAAACCAAATGCACCCGAGAGGGAGAGAGAGACCCC
The DNA here is from genome assembly GCF_922984935.1 of Meles meles. Taxonomy (NCBI): domain Eukaryota; kingdom Metazoa; phylum Chordata; class Mammalia; order Carnivora; family Mustelidae; genus Meles; species Meles meles. The sequence goes on from NC_060066.1 coordinate 72,511,397, forward strand.
ACTCCCCAATGCAAGGCAGGATGTGGAACGACTGGATCGCTCCTGCATCGCTGTTGGGAATGGAAGGTGATAGAGCTCCCTCTTGAAAACAGTTCACAGTTCCTTTTCTTTTTCAAGGCCTGGATTTAAATTCCAGGGAACAAGCAGTAGAATATGCTTTTCGGGTGCACAGGATAGTGACCCAACCCTCCACACAGTTTCTCTGAAACCACCCTAGGACCCCAGTCATTGCACTCTTGGCATTTCTCTGCGAGAAATCCAAACTTACGTTTGCTCAAAAACCTGTACAGGAACGGATCTGGGTCCTGATGGAAGCAGTGGGGCTGCCAAGGGGGTAGAAGTGACTGCAGTGGTTGGATATTGACACTGGACAGCCTTGTAAGAGATGTTCTCATCTTGCTTCTTTGAAGGCCCCTTCCCATTCATGGTGGTCCTGGGGACAAGGAGAAAAGGAATGTCAACGATTTCAAGAAGTTGAAAGGATTTCAAGAAGTTGAAACCAAGCATTAGAACACCATCTCTTCTACATGAATTCATTCTCATATTCACCCCCAGTCTCCCAAAGCAGACAGGAGGGGTCTGGTCCAACAGGGGTTGCGGGCAGTGGCCCTTCCACAGGCCATCTCCCCTCCAGTCTAGAAGTCCAACGACCAGGTCCCAGGCTTTCAACTCATCTCCTTCTCTCGGGGCCTTCTCTAGGGGCCCCAGGGAACTTCTGGGCTCTTTCTCTGCCTTCTAGGAGGCTCTGTGGGGCTGGGTCGAGTGCTCTCAGCCGACTTGGACCACACTGCCAGGTGTCTCCCCCTGCATTTGCCACCCTTCGACACAGGAGGATCAAGTGGGAGGATGTCCTCTCAGAGAGATCCATGGCGATCAGAACAGATATCCTCTCTCTTCCATTGTTTACCCTCATCTCTCAGGCGTTTCTACCATCTCTTGATTTCCCTGGAATTTCAACCCCAGGAGAGGGGGGGTGGGTCAGAAGCCCAACATTTGGCTTCCCACTCCTGTCTTTCTTGAAGGTTTTCCCCGAACCAATGGGCCTAAAACAACATTCATAACCTGATATGGTTTCTGTGGGCCAGCCATCCAGGTGCAACTAGCCAGGTCCCTGTGGCTCAGGATCTCTCACAAGGCTGCAGTCCAGAGGGCCTCTGGATCTTCAGTCATCTGCGGGCTTGTTGGGGGTAAGTCTGCTTTTGAGCTCACTCAGCTGGCTGTGAGCAGCCAGAGGCCCTCCATTGCTGGAAGCAAGAAAGAGTCATTCCTTGCCCCATGGGCCTCTCCAGCATAAAGCTCCCAAGGAGCAGCTGGCTTCCCTGGGAACAGATGAGGGAGGGAGGGACGGAGGGCGGGCAAGCCCAAGAGGAGACCAGTCTCTTTGTCAACTCACCTCCGAAGGGACATCCTATCACTTTGGCCACATTCTGTCCTTTACAAGGGAGTCAGTAGTTCTGACTCGAATCAAGAGGTGGAGTATGGAACACAAAACGATGTGTACCCAAGATGGGAATCGTTGGAGACCCTTAAAGGCTGCCCTCCCTACTTGGCTGGGACTTGACCTCAGCTAGCCACCACTATAATCTCTGCATCCTTCTATTATTATATATTATGTTAGGTTATATTATATGCACTATTATCTTTGCATAGAATCATCACATCCTAGGACGTGAACGAGGGGAACATTTTACCAAGCCCTTCTGGGATCCTTCAGCAGCTTGCCTAGAAGTTCCTTGCCCAAGGGTGCCTGTCAGTTCAGTGTCTGGCTCCTGATTTCGGTTCAGGGCTGATCACGTGATCTGGGAAATCCAGACCAGCGTCTGGTTCAGCACTTGAGTCCGAAGCCTGTCGAGGAATCTCTCTAACTCGGCCCCTCCCCCGCCTGCATGTGTGTGCGTTCCTTTGTGTGTGTGTGTGTGCGCCGTCACCCTTTCTGTCTCTCCGAAGAAGAAGAAGAAGAAGAAGAAGAAGAAGAAGAAGAAGAAGAAGAAGAAGAAGAAGAAGAAGAAGAAGAACAGTAGTAGGCATAGTAGTAGAAGTTATTGGCACAGCAGGTGATCATTAGACAACCCTGGTTTGGAACGGGAGCTCTGAAATTCACTAGCTGTGTGATCTTGGGGCAAGTTGTTTCCCCTGTCTGAACCTCAGTCAGACATGACACACTGGGTTATTGGGACGATTAAGGGATCGATACAAGACACTTCAAACCGTCCCTTGCTTGGCATAGAATCCCTTAATCAAATCCATTCTCAGTAGCAGGAGTCTCAGCCATTGGATATTTTTATTTTTATTTGTGTTACGCTGAACACTGAAAAATATTCTCTCACACTCATACGGCTCCAGGGAATATGGAGCATCAGGCTAAAGGATGGGGTGGATCTCAAGTCAAAGGAGCCATGGGTATGGCTGAAGGGGTAAGCACAGGAGCTTTTGTGCTCTGGTTGTGAGTGTTGGTGGCTGCTGGGCAAGGGAATCAGACCTGCAGGGGACCCGAGAACTTGGAGTCTGGCCAGTGCACCCTTGCTCCCTTCTTGGGCTTCCTGGGTTTCAGGGGAGCCTTTGGCCCTTGAGGGTATTGGGAGGCTGTGCCCGGAACAGCAGGAGCAGGAGCAGGAGGCCCCCCGGAGACAGGCTGGACCTTGGGCCCAGAGTTGGCCAGCTTCTGCCTGAGGCAATGGTTTTGGGCCTGGAGCCTTTGGAACTCCCTCTCTGCCCACAGGACAGCCTTCTGGCTCTCCTCACTCCTCTTCTCCACCAGGAGGCGCTCCCGCTCATGCAAGGAGGCGATTTGCTGCCATTCTCGGTGCAGGTCGGCGGCCATGTTCCTATAGAGGCCCAAGTGCCAGTGGGCAGCATCCGCCTTCCTGCGCACCTTGGCAAGCTCGTTCTTCACTTGCAGGCAGCGTGCCTTCTCCTCCATCATCTTCCTCTCCAGGTGTCTGAGGTGCTCTTCGCACAGCTTCGGCTCTGCCTCAAGCTTCAGGCGCAACTCCGGAATCTCACCGTCCAGGAGGGTGTTCCGAAGGTAAACAGGTCCTTGCTCAGCTTGGTGGCTTGTTGGGTTTCTTGGGAGCTCTTCATTCCTCTGACGTGCCTTCTTCAGTGCCCTGGACCGCTTGAATTGGTTCACGGGGCCCCCGCCTGAGGGCACGTGGTCAGGGGAGGAGGAGCCAGTCTCCACCTGCCTCCTTGAGCCCCCACCTTCCAGATGATCTCCAAGCAGCTCTAGCACATGCAACCCCTTCAGGAGGATATGGCTGAGGGTGTGCTGTTGGCTCTGGCCCTCAGCGCTGGCCTGCCGCCGCACTCCTCCTTCAGGAAGCTCTGGCCTGCCTGCCTGCCCTGCCTCGTCCTGCACTCTCTGTCCACAGCTGCCAATCTCCTGAACCAGCGGGTCTGCACTTGCCTGCAGATCACGGCTGTCCTTGAAGCCTTCTGGTGTTTTCCTCACCAGGGCTTCTCCATCTTCCTGGGCTGCTCCACAGATGGGAATTTCAGGAGGCAGCTGGTGAGGGCTCTTCAACAGCCTTTCCCGAACTCCCTTCCGCAGTTGCGTGGTGTTTCCCACTGACCAATACCCGGCATCTTGATTCAGGGCAGCCAGAGCAAGAAGCTGGAATGGGAGAGGACTGGCCTTCGGCTCGGATGATGCGACAGCTCCACGGGCTTGTGCGTCCGGTTCGGTCTTCTCCATGCCTTTTCCAGAGACTTCCTCGTTCTGGGCACACTGCCACTTTCTTCTTCGGAAGCTGAGTGCACTCTTTCCCAGGAACACCACCACTGCAGTGCACACCAGGATCTCCCAGCGAAACCCAGAGACTCGTGGCACATGTGGCCAACGTTCGTCTATCACCAACCCAGCAGCCCACAGCTGCTCCAGGACAGCCCACAGCCGCTCCAGAACTGTGTGGGGAGGCATTTGGATGGCCCCCAGCTGGCTCCAAAGAGCCTTGTGGCTTGGTCTCCGATCACCAGTGTCTTCTGGGCCACTAGGAAGTGCTTGGAACCCCTACGAGGGTTCCGTCTCCAACGCAAACCAGTGCCTGGCAACAGGAGCTGAAGGGAGGAGGGGTGGGGGAGGTGCACCTGAGTCTCCAAGGCACATCAGTGCCTGCAACCGGAGCTGACAGCAGGTGCGGTAGGGGAAGGGAATCGCTATATTGTACACCTGAAACAAAGACAACCCTATCGATCAATTTCTCGGAAGTACAATTTCAACATTAAAAAAATATATTTAAAAAGCAAACTAGGTATCCAAAGGAGAAATCTAACAAATATCCAAACACTGAGAAAGTAACCTTCTAGATGATCAAAGACCAAAGATCAAATCTCAATGCATTGAAGTGAAGGAAAATGAACATACAACATATGAAAATGTGTGGGACACAGCACAATCAATGGACAGCACCATGTAGAGCAATCACTGCCTATGTTAGAAAGGAGGAGGAGCATCTGGGAGGCTCAGTCAGTTAGTCCAACTCTTGATTTTGACTCGGCTCATGATTAAACTCGAGGTTGTGAGACTGAACCTGCATTGTGCTGGTGCTGGGCATGGAGGCTCTTTAATCATATCTCTCTCTCTCTCTCTCTCTCTCTCTCTCTCTCTGCACCCCTTCCCTGTCTCTCTCTCTCTCTCTCTCTCTCTCTTTCTGAAAACAATAAGCTCTCCACGTCAGAACCTAGAAAAAGATGAGAAAATAAAACTAAAGAAGAAAACCAAAGGAATCCTTCCACCCAGTTTCAAGATCTACAGCTATAGTAATCAAAAATGTGTGGTGTTGGTGAAGGGATAGACAAATGGAACAGTATAAAGATAGATAAGTGGAACAGGATCAAACCCAGAAAGAGACCAACCACCAACATGTCAATGGGATTCTGACAAAGGGGAAAAGCAATTCAATGGAGGAGTGACAGCGTTTTGAAGAAATGGTGCTAGAGCAAGTGGACTTCCAGAGACAAAGAAGAAGAAGGAGGCCCAAGAAGAAGAGGGAGGGGCAGAGAGGAGGAGGAGGTGGAGGTGGAGGACGAGGAGGACGAGGACCACAATCGAAGGCTCATCCTCTGTACAAAACTGAACTCGTGGCGCCTGGGTGACTCAGTCGCTGAGGCAGCCAGCTCTTCATTTCGGCTCTTGTCATGCTCTCAGGGTCCCGGGACAAAATCAGGCTCCAAGCTCACTGGGGAGTCTGCTTAAGGACGCTCTTTTCGCTTCTCCCTCCACCCCACGCCCCACTCATGCGCATGCTCACTCTCTCAAAAAGAAAAAAAAATTTGTTAAATTAACTCAAAATTAATCACCGCCTTCTACGTAAAATGATAAATCTTCTAGGGAAAAAAATGTCCAGAATGGACAGCTAGGTAAAGAATCCTCCGACTGGACATCAAATCATGTTCCGTTCAAGAAGAGTTGATTCATTAGACATGATCCAACAATCAGAATTGGAAGTCTGTAATGTGTGAAACACCTTGTGAAGAAGACCCAAAAGGGAAGCTACAAACTGGGAGAAAATAGGTGCAAACCACATACCTGATAAAGGACTCCTGTCGGAAGGAGAGAACCTCAAAAGTGGACCCCCAAAGAAGCAAGCCATCCAGTCTGAAAAGAACAAAAACAAAAAAAATGGGCAAAAGACCGAAACCCTTTACCAAAGAGTATACAGATGGAAATCCCATAAAAAGGTACCATCGGGGCAATTCAAATTCAAACTCCAATGAGCTCTCACTGCACACCTATCAGCATGATGCAAACCAAATGCACCCGAGAGGGAGAGAGAGACCCCACTCCCCAATGCAAGGCAGGATGTGGAACGACTGGATCGCTCCTGCATCGCTGTTGGGAATGGAAGGTGATAGAGCTCCCTCTTGAAAACAGTTCACAGTTCCTTTTCTTTTTCAAGGCCTGGATTTAAATTCCAGGGAACAAGCAGTAGAATATGCTTTTCGGGTGCACAGGATAGTGACCCAACCCTCCACACAGTTTCTCTGAAACCACCCTAGGACCCCAGTCATTGCACTCTTGGCATTTCTCTGCGAGAAATCCAAACTTACGTTTGCTCAAAAACCTGTACAGGAACGGATCTGGGTCCTGATGGAAGCAGTGGGGCTGCCAAGGGGGTAGAAGTGACTGCAGTGGTTGGATATTGACACTGGACAGCCTTGTAAGAGATGTTCTCATCTTGCTTCTTTGAAGGCCCCTTCCCATTCATGGTGGTCCTGGGGACAAGGAGAAAAGGAATGTCAACGATTTCAAGAAGTTGAAAGGATTTCAAGAAGTTGAAACCAAGCATTAGAACACCATCTCTTCTACATGAATTCATTCTCATATTCACCCCCAGTCTCCCAAAGCAGACAGGAGGGGTCTGGTCCAACAGGGGTTGCGGGCAGTGGCCCTTCCACAGGCCATCTCCCCTCCAGTCTAGAAGTCCAACGACCAGGTCCCAGGCTTTCAACTCATCTCCTTCTCTCGGGGCCTTCTCTAGGGGCCCCAGGGAACTTCTGGGCTCTTTCTCTGCCTTCTAGGAGGCTCTGTGGGGCTGGGTCGAGTGCTCTCAGCCGACTTGGACCACACTGCCAGGTGTCTCCCCCTGCATTTGCCACCCTTCGACACAGGAGGATCAAGTGGGAGGATGTCCTCTCAGAGAGATCCATGGCGATCAGAACAGATATCCTCTCTCTTCCATTGTTTACCCTCATCTCTCAGGCGTTTCTACCATCTCTTGATTTCCCTGGAATTTCAACCCCAGGAGAGGGGGGGTGGGTCAGAAGCCCAACATTTGGCTTCCCACTCCTGTCTTTCTTGAAGGTTTTCCCCGAACCAATGGGCCTAAAACAACATTCATAACCTGATATGGTTTCTGTGGGCCAGCCATCCAGGTGCAACTAGCCAGGTCCCTGTGGCTCAGGATCTCTCACAAGGCTGCAGTCCAGAGGGCCTCTGGATCTTCAGTCATCTGCGGGCTTGTTGGGGGTAAGTCTGCTTTTGAGCTCACTCAGCTGGCTGTGAGCAGCCAGAGGCCCTCCATTGCTGGAAGCAAGAAAGAGTCATTCCTTGCCCCATGGGCCTCTCCAGCATAAAGCTCCCAAGGAGCAGCTGGCTTCCCTGGGAACAGATGAGGGAGGGAGGGACGGAGGGCGGGCAAGCCCAAGAGGAGACCAGTCTCTTTGTCAACTCACCTCCGAAGGGACATCCTATCACTTTGGCCACATTCTGTCCTTTACAAGGGAGTCAGTAGTTCTGACTCGAATCAAGAGGTGGAGTATGGAACACAAAACGATGTGTACCCAAGATGGGAATCGTTGGAGACCCTTAAAGGCTGCCCTCCCTACTTGGCTGGGACTTGACCTCAGCTAGCCACCACTATAATCTCTGCATCCTTCTATTATTATATATTATGTTAGGTTATATTATATGCACTATTATCTTTGCATAGAATCATCACATCCTAGGACGTGAACGAGGGGAACATTTTACCAAGCCCTTCTGGGATCCTTCAGCAGCTTGCCTAGAAGTTCCTTGCCCAAGGGTGCCTGTCAGTTCAGTGTCTGGCTCCTGATTTCGGTTCAGGGCTGATCACGTGATCTGGGAAATCCAGACCAGCGTCTGGTTCAGCACTTGAGTCCGAAGCCTGTCGAGGAATCTCTCTAACTCGGCCCCTCCCCCGCCTGCATGTGTGTGCGTTCCTTTGTGTGTGTGTGTGTGCGCCGTCACCCTTTCTGTCTCTCCGAAGAAGAAGAAGAAGAAGAAGAAGAAGAAGAAGAAGAAGAAGAAGAAGAAGAAGAAGAAGAAGAAGAAGAAGAAGAAGAAGAACAGTAGTAGGCATAGTAGTAGAAGTTATTGGCACAGCAGGTGATCATTAGACAACCCTGGTTTGGAACGGGAGCTCTGAAATTCACTAGCTGTGTGATCTTGGGGCAAGTTGTTTCCCCTGTCTGAACCTCAGTCAGACATGACACACTGGGTTATTGGGACGATTAAGGGATCGATACAAGACACTTCAAACCGTCCCTTGCTTGGCATAGAATCCCTTAATCAAATCCATTCTCAGTAGCAGGAGTCTCAGCCATTGGATATTTTTATTTTTATTTGTGTTACGCTGAACACTGAAAAATATTCTCTCACACTCATAGGGCTCCAGGGAATATGGAGCATCAGGCTAAAGGATGGGGTGGATCTCAAGTCAAAGGAGCCATGGGTATGGCTGAAGGGGTAAGCACAGGAGCTTTTGTGCTCTGGTTGTGAGTGTTGGTGGCTGCTGGGCAAGGGAATCAGACCTGCAGGGGACCCGAGAACTTGGAGTCTGGCCAGTGCACCCTTGCTCCCTTCTTGGGCTTCCTGGGTTTCAGGGGAGCCTTTGGCCCTTGAGGGTATTGGGAGGCTGTGCCCGGAACAGCAGGAGCAGGAGCAGGAGGCCCCCCGGAGACAGGCTGGACCTTGGGCCCAGAGTTGGCCAGCTTCTGCCTGAGGCAATGGTTTTGGGCCTGGAGCCTTTGGAACTCCCTCTCTGCCCACAGGACAGCCTTCTGGCTCTCCTCACTCCTCTTCTCCACCAGGAGGCGCTCCCGCTCATGCAAGGAGGCGATTTGCTGCCATTCTCGGTGCAGGTCGGCGGCCATGTTCCTATAGAGGCCCAAGTGCCAGTGGGCAGCATCCGCCTTCCTGCGCACCTTGGCAAGCTCGTTCTTCACTTGCAGGCAGCGTGCCTTCTCCTCCATCATCTTCCTCTCCAGGTGTCTGAGGTGCTCTTCGCACAGCTTCGGCTCTGCCTCAAGCTTCAGGCGCAACTCCGGAATCTCACCGTCCAGGAGGGTGTTCCGAAGGTAAACAGGTCCTTGCTCAGCTTGGTGGCTTGTTGGGTTTCTTGGGAGCTCTTCATTCCTCTGACGTGCCTTCTTCAGTGCCCTGGACCGCTTGAATTGGTTCACGGGGCCCCCGCCTGAGGGCACGTGGTCAGGGGAGGAGGAGCCAGTCTCCACCTGCCTCCTTGAGCCCCCACCTTCCAGATGATCTCCAAGCAGCTCTAGCACATGCAACCCCTTCAGGAGGATATGGCTGAGGGTGTGATGTTGGCTCTGGCCCTCAGCGCTGGCCTGCCGCCGCACTCCTCCTTCAGGAAGCTCTGGCCTGCCTGCCTGCCCTGCCTCGTCCTGCACTCTCTGTCCACAGCTGCCAATCTCCTGAACCAGCGGGTCTGCACTTGCCTGCAGATCACGGCTGTCCTTGAAGCCTTCTGGTGTTTTCCTCACCAGGGCTTCTCCATCTTCCTGGGCTGCTCCACAGATGGGAATTTCAGGAGGCAGCTGGTGAGGGCTCTTCAACAGCCTTTCCCGAACTCCCTTCCGCAGTTGCGTGGTGTTTCCCACTGACCAATACCCGGCATCTTGATTCAGGGCAGCCAGAGCAAGAAGCTGGAATGGGAGAGGACTGGCCTTCGGCTCGGATGATGCGACAGCTCCACGGGCTTGTGCGTCCGGTTCGGTCTTCTCCATGCCTTTTCCAGAGACTTCCTCGTTCTGGGCACACTGCCACTTTCTTCTTCGGAAGCTGAGTGCACTCTTTCCCAGGAACACCACCACTGCAGTGCACACCAGGATCTCCCAGCGAAACCCAGAGACTCGTGGCACATGTGGCCAACGTTCGTCTATCACCAACCCAGCAGCCCACAGCTGCTCCAGGACAGCCCACAGCCGCTCCAGAACTGTGTGGGGAGGCATTTGGATGGCCCCCAGCTGGCTCCAAAGAGCCTTGTGGCTTGGTCTCCGATCACCAGTGTCTTCTGGGCCACTAGGAAGTGCTTGGAACCCCTACGAGGGTTCCGTCTCCAACGCAAACCAGTGCCTGGCAACAGGAGCTGAAGGGAGGAGGGGTGGGGGAGGTGCACCTGAGTCTCCAAGGCACATCAGTGCCTGCAACCGGAGCTGACAGCAGGTGCGGTAGGGGAAGGGAATCGCTATATTGTACACCTGAAACAAAGACAACCCTATCGATCAATTTCTCGGAAGTACAATTTCAACATTAAAAAAATATATTTAAAAAGCAAACTAGGTATCCAAAGGAGAAATCTAACAAATATCCAAACACTGAGAAAGTAACCTTCTAGATGATCAAAGACCAAAGATCAAATCTCAATGCATTGAAGTGAAGGAAAATGAACATACAACATATGAAAATGTGTGGGACACAGCACAATCAATGGACAGCACCATGTAGAGCAATCACTGCCTATGTTAGAAAGGAGGAGGAGCATCTGGGAGGCTCAGTCAGTTAGTCCAACTCTTGATTTTGACTCGGCTCATGATTAAACTCGAGGTTGTGAGACTGAACCTGCATTGTGCTGGTGCTGGGCATGGAGGCTCTTTAATCATCTCTCTCTCTCTCTCTCTCTCTCTCTCTCTCTCTCTGCACCCCTTCCCTGTCTCTCTCTCTCTCTCTCTCTCTCTCTGTCTGAAAACAATAAGCTCTCCACGTCAGAACCTAGAAAAAGATGAGAAAATAAAACTAAAGAAGAAAACCAAAGGAATCCTTCCACCCAGTTTCAAGATCTACAGCTATAGTAATCAAAAATGTGTGGTGTTGGTGAAGGGATAGACAAATGGAACAGTATAAAGATAGATAAGTGGAACAGGATCAAACCCAGAAAGAGACCAACCACCAACATGTCAATGGGATTCTGACAAAGGGGAAAAGCAATTCAATGGAGGAGTGACAGCGTTTTGAAGAAATGGTGCTAGAGCAAGTGGACTTCCAGAGACAAAGAAGAAGAAGGAGGCCCAAGAAGAAGAGGGAGGGGCAGAGAGGAGGAGGAGGTGGAGGTGGAGGACGAGGAGGACGAGGACCACAATCGAAGGCTCATCCTCTGTACAAAACTGAACTCGTGGCGCCTGGGTGACTCAGTCGCTGAGGCAGCCAGCTCTTCATTTCGGCTCTTGTCATGCTCTCAGGGTCCCGGGACAAAATCAGGCTCCAAGCTCACTGGGGAGTCTGCTTAAGGACGCTCTTTTCGCTTCTCCCTCCACCCCACGCCCCACTCATGCGCATGCTCACTCTCTCAAAAAGAAAAAAAAATTTGTTAAATTAACTCAAAATTAATCACCGCCTTCTACGTAAAATGATAAATCTTCTAGGGAAAAAAATGTCCAGAATGGACAGCTAGGTAAAGAATCCTCCGACTGGACATCAAATCATGTTCCGTTCAAGAAGAGTTGATTCATTAGACATGATCCAACAATCAGAATTGGAAGTCTGTAATGTGTGAAACACCTTGTGAAGAAGACCCAAAAGGGAAGCTACAAACTGGGAGAAAATAGGTGCAAACCACATACCTGATAAAGGACTCCTGTCGGAAGGAGAGAACCTCAAAAGTGGACCCCCAAAGAAGCAAGCCATCCAGTCTGAAAAGAACAAAAACAAAAAAAATGGGCAAAAGACCGAAACCCTTTACCAAAGAGTATACAGATGGAAATCCCATAAAAAGGTACCATCGGGGCAATTCAAATTCAAACTCCAATGAGCTCTCACTGCACACCTATCAGCATGATGCAAACCAAATGCACCCGAGAGGGAGAGAGAGACCCCACTCCCCAATGCAAGGCAGGATGTGGAACGACTGGATCGCTCCTGCATCGCTGTTGGGAATGGAAGGTGATAGAGCTCCCTCTTGAAAACAGTTCACAGTTCCTTTTCTTTTTCAAGGCCTGGATTTAAATTCCAGGGAACAAGCAGTAGAATATGCTTTTCGGGTGCACAGGATAGTGACCCAACCCTCCACACAGTTTCTCTGAAACCACCCTAGGACCCCAGTCATTGCACTCTTGGCATTTCTCTGCGAGAAATCCAAACTTACGTTTGCTCAAAAACCTGTACAGGAACGGATCTGGGTCCTGATGGAAGCAGTGGGGCTGCCAAGGGGGTAGAAGTGACTGCAGTGGTTGGATATTGACACTGGACAGCCTTGTAAGAGATGTTCTCATCTTGCTTCTTTGAAGGCCCCTTCCCATTCATGGTGGTCCTGGGGACAAGGAGAAAAGGAATGTCAACGATTTCAAGAAGTTGAAAGGATTTCAAGAAGTTGAAACCAAGCATTAGAACACCATCTCTTCTACATGAATTCATTCTCATATTCACCCCCAGTCTCCCAAAGCAGACAGGAGGGGTCTGGTCCAACAGGGGTTGCGGGCAGTGGCCCTTCCACAGGCCATCTCCCCTCCAGTCTAGAAGTCCAACGACCAGGTCCCAGGCTTTCAACTCATCTCCTTCTCTCGGGGCCTTCTCTAGGGGCCCCAGGGAACTTCTGGGCTCTTTCTCTGCCTTCTAGGAGGCTCTGTGGGGCTGGGTCGAGTGCTCTCAGCCGACTTGGACCACACTGCCAGGTGTCTCCCCCTGCATTTGCCACCCTTCGACACAGGAGGATCAAGTGGGAGGATGTCCTCTCAGAGAGATCCATGGCGATCAGAACAGATATCCTCTCTCTTCCATTGTTTACCCTCATCTCTCAGGCGTTTCTACCATCTCTTGATTTCCCTGGAATTTCAACCCCAGGAGAGGGGGTTGGGTCAGAAGCCAAACATTTGGCTTCCCACTCCTGTCTTTCTTGAAGGTTTTCCCCGAACCAATGGGCCTAAAACAACATTCATAACCTGATATGGTTTCTGTGGGCCAGCCATCCAGGTGCAACTAGCCAGGTCCCTGTGGCTCAGGATCTCTCACAAGGCTGCAGTCCAGAGGGCCTCTGGATCTTCAGTCATCTGCGGGCTTGTTGGGGGTAAGTCTGCTTTTGAGCTCACTCAGCTGGCTGTGAGCAGCCAGAGGCCCTCCATTGCTGGAAGCAAGAAAGAGTCATTCCTTGCCCCATGGGCCTCTCCAGCATAAAGCTCCCAAGGAGCAGCTGGCTTCCCTGGGAACAGATGAGGGAGGGAGGGACGGAGGGCGGGCAAGCCCAAGAGGAGACCAGTCTCTTTGTCAACTCACCTCCGAAGGGACATCCTATCACTTTGGCCACATTCTGTCCTTTACAAGGGAGTCAGTAGTTCTGACTCGAATCAAGAGGTGGAGTATGGAACACAAAACGATGTGTACCCAAGATGGGAATCGTTGGAGACCCTTAAAGGCTGCCCTCCCTACTTGGCTGGGACTTGACCTCAGCTAGCCACCACTATAATCTCTGCATCCTTCTATTATTATATATTATGTTAGGTTATATTATATGCACTATTATCTTTGCATAGAATCATCACATCCTAGGACGTGAACGAGGGGAACATTTTACCAAGCCCTTCTGGGATCCTTCAGCAGCTTGCCTAGAAGTTCCTTGCCCAAGGGTGCCTGTCAGTTCAGTGTCTGGCTCCTGATTTCGGTTCAGGGCTGATCACGTGATCTGGGAAATCCAGACCAGCGTCTGGTTCAGCACTTGAGTCCGAAGCCTGTCGAGGAATCTCTCTAACTCGGCCCCTCCCCCGCCTGCATGTGTGTGCGTTCCTTTGTGTGTGTGTGTGTGCGCCGTCACCCTTTCTGTCTCTCCGAAGAAGAAGAAGAAGAAGAAGAAGAAGAAGAAGAAGAAGAAGAAGAAGAAGAAGAAGAAGAAGAACAGTAGTAGGCATAGTAGTAGAAGTTATTGGCACAGCAGGTGATCATTAGACAACCCTGGTTTGGAACGGGAGCTCTGAAATTCACTAGCTGTGTGATCTTGGGGCAAGTTGTTTCCCCTGTCTGAACCTCAGTCAGACATGACACACTGGGTTATTGGGACGATTAAGGGATCGATACAAGACACTTCAAACCGTCCCTTGCTTGGCATAGAATCCCTTAATCAAATCCATTCTCAGTAGCAGGAGTCTCAGCCATTGGATATTTTTATTTTTATTTGTGTTACGCTGAACACTGAAAAATATTCTCTCACACTCATACGGCTCCAGGGAATATGGAGCATCAGGCTAAAGGATGGGGTGGATCTCAAGTCAAAGGAGCCATGGGTATGGCTGAAGGGGTAAGCACAGGAGCTTTTGTGCTCTGGTTGTGAGTGTTGGTGGCTGCTGGGCAAGGGAATCAGACCTGCAGGGGACCCGAGAACTTGGAGTCTGGCCAGTGCACCCTTGCTCCCTTCTTGGGCTTCCTGGGTTTCAGGGGAGCCTTTGGCCCTTGAGGGTATTGGGAGGCTGTGCCCGGAACAGCAGGAGCAGGAGCAGGAGGCCCCCCGGAGACAGGCTGGACCTTGGGCCCAGAGTTGGCCAGCTTCTGCCTGAGGCAATGGTTTTGGGCCTGGAGCCTTTGGAACTCCCTCTCTGCCCACAGGACAGCCTTCTGGCTCTCCTCACTCCTCTTCTCCACCAGGAGGCGCTCCCGCTCATGCAAGGAGGCGATTTGCTGCCATTCTCGGTGCAGGTCGGCGGCCATGTTCCTATAGAGGCCCAAGTGCCAGTGGGCAGCATCCGCCTTCCTGCGCACCTTGGCAAGCTCGTTCTTCACTTGCAGGCAGCGTGCCTTCTCCTCCATCATCTTCCTCTCCAGGTGTCTGAGGTGCTCTTCGCACAGCTTCGGCTCTGCCTCAAGCTTCAGGCGCAACTCCGGAATCTCACCGTCCAGGAGGGTGTTCCGAAGGTAAACAGGTCCTTGCTCAGCTTGGTGGCTTGTTGGGTTTCTTGGGAGCTCTTCATTCCTCTGACGTGCCTTCTTCAGTGCCCTGGACCGCTTGAATTGGTTCACGGGGCCCCCGCCTGAGGGCACGTGGTCAGGGGAGGAGGAGCCAGTCTCCACCTGCCTCCTTGAGCCCCCACCTTCCAGATGATCTCCAAGCAGCTCTAGCACATGCAACCCCTTCAGGAGGATATGGCTGAGGGTGTGCTGTTGGCTCTGGCCCTCAGCGCTGGCCTGCCGCCGCACTCCTCCTTCAGGAAGCTCTGGCCTGCCTGCCTGCCCTGCCTCGTCCTGCACTCTCTGTCCACAGCTGCCAATCTCCTGAACCAGCGGGTCTGCACTTGCCTGCAGATCACGGCTGTCCTTGAAGCCTTCTGGTGTTTTCCTCACCAGGGCTTCTCCATCTTCCTGGGCTGCTCCACAGATGGGAATTTCAGGAGGCAGCTGGTGAGGGCTCTTCAACAGCCTTTCCCGAACTCCCTTCCGCAGTTGCGTGGTGTTTCCCACTGACCAATACCCGGCATCTTGATTCAGGGCAGCCAGAGCAAGAAGCTGGAATGGGAGAGGACTGGCCTTCGGCTCGGATGATGCGACAGCTCCACGGGCTTGTGCGTCCGGTTCGGTCTTCTCCATGCCTTTTCCAGAGACTTCCTCGTTCTGGGCACACTGCCACTTTCTTCTTCGGAAGCTGAGTGCACTCTTTCCCAGGAACACCACCACTGCAGTGCACACCAGGATCTCCCAGCGAAACCCAGAGACTCGTGGCACATGTGGCCAACGTTCGTCTATCACCAACCCAGCAGCCCACAGCTGCTCCAGGACAGCCCACAGCCGCTCCAGAACTGTGTGGGGAGGCATTTGGATGGCCCCCAGCTGGCTCCAAAGAGCCTTGTGGCTTGGTCTCCGATCACCAGTGTCTTCTGGGCCACTAGGAAGTGCTTGGAACCCCTACGAGGGTTCCGTCTCCAACGCAAACCAGTGCCTGGCAACAGGAGCTGAAGGGAGGAGGGGTGGGGGAGGTGCACCTGAGTCTCCAAGGCACATCAGTGCCTGCAACCGGAGCTGACAGCAGGTGCGGTAGGGGAAGGGAATCGCTATATTGTACACCTGAAACAAAGACAACCCTATCGATCAATTTCTCGGAAGTACAATTTCAACATTAAAAAAATATATTTAAAAAGCAAACTAGGTATCCAAAGGAGAAATCTAACAAATATCCAAACACTGAGAAAGTAACCTTCTAGATGATCAAAGACCAAAGATCAAATCTCAATGCATTGAAGTGAAGGAAAATGAACATACAACATATGAAAATGTGTGGGACACAGCACAATCAATGGACAGCACCATGTAGAGCAATCACTGCCTATGTTAGAAAGGAGGAGGAGCATCTGGGAGGCTCAGTCAGTTAGTCCAACTCTTGATTTTGACTCGGCTCATGATTAAACTCGAGGTTGTGAGACTGAACCTGCATTGTGCTGGTGCTGGGCATGGAGGCTCTTTAATCATATCTCTCTCTCTCTCTCTCTCTCTCTCTCTCTGCACCCCTTCCCTGTCTCTCTCTCTCTCTCTCTCTCTCTCTCTCTGTCTGAAAACAATAAGCTCTCCACGTCAGAACCTAGAAAAAGATGAGAAAATAAAACTAAAGAAGAAAACCAAAGGAATCCTTCCACCCAGTTTCAAGATCTACAGCTATAGTAATCAAAAATGTGTGGTGTTGGTGAAGGGATAGACAAATGGAACAGTATAAAGATAGATAAGTGGAACAGGATCAAACCCAGAAAGAGACCAACCACCAACATGTCAATGGGATTCTGACAAAGGGGAAAAGCAATTCAATGGAGGAGTGACAGCGTTTTGAAGAAATGGTGCTAGAGCAAGTGGACTTCCAGAGACAAAGAAGAAGAAGGAGGCCCAAGAAGAAGAGGGAGGGGCAGAGAGGAGGAGGAGGTGGAGGTGGAGGACGAGGAGGACGAGGACCACAATCGAAGGCTCATCCTCTGTACAAAACTGAACTCGTGGCGCCTGGGTGACTCAGTCGCTGAGGCAGCCAGCTCTTCATTTCGGCTCTTGTCATGCTCTCAGGGTCCCGGGACAAAATCAGGCTCCAAGCTCACTGGGGAGTCTGCTTAAGGACGCTCTTTTCGCTTCTCCCTCCACCCCACGCCCCACTCATGCGCATGCTCACTCTCTCAAAAAGAAAAAAAAATTTGTTAAATTAACTCAAAATTAATCACCGCCTTCTACGTAAAATGATAAATCTTCTAGGGAAAAAAATGTCCAGAATGGACAGCTAGGTAAAGAATCCTCCGACTGGACATCAAATCATGTTCCGTTCAAGAAGAGTTGATTCATTAGACATGATCCAACAATCAGAATTGGAAGTCTGTAATGTGTGAAACACCTTGTGAAGAAGACCCAAAAGGGAAGCTACAAACTGGGAGAAAATAGGTGCAAACCACATACCTGATAAAGGACTCCTGTCGGAAGGAGAGAACCTCAAAAGTGGACCCCCAAAGAAGCAAGCCATCCAGTCTGAAAAGAACAAAAACAAAAAAAATGGGCAAAAGACCGAAACCCTTTACCAAAGAGTATACAGATGGAAATCCCATAAAAAGGTACCATCGGGGCAATTCAAATTCAAACTCCAATGAGCTCTCACTGCACACCTATCAGCATGATGCAAACCAAATGCACCCGAGAGGGAGAGAGAGACCCCACTCCCCAATGCAAGGCAGGATGTGGAACGACTGGATCGCTCCTGCATCGCTGTTGGGAATGGAAGGTGATAGAGCTCCCTCTTGAAAACAGTTCACAGTTCCTTTTCTTTTTCAAGGCCTGGATTTAAATTCCAGGGAACAAGCAGTAGAATATGCTTTTCGGGTGCACAGGATAGTGACCCAACCCTCCACACAGTTTCTCTGAAACCACCCTAGGACCCCAGTCATTGCACTCTTGGCATTTCTCTGCGAGAAATCCAAACTTACGTTTGCTCAAAAACCTGTACAGGAACGGATCTGGGTCCTGATGGAAGCAGTGGGGCTGCCAAGGGGGTAGAAGTGACTGCAGTGGTTGGATATTGACACTGGACAGCCTTGTAAGAGATGTTCTCATCTTGCTTCTTTGAAGGCCCCTTCCCATTCATGGTGGTCCTGGGGACAAGGAGAAAAGGAATGTCAACGATTTCAAGAAGTTGAAAGGATTTCAAGAAGTTGAAACCAAGCATTAGAACACCATCTCTTCTACATGAATTCATTCTCATATTCACCCCCAGTCTCCCAAAGCAGACAGGAGGGGTCTGGTCCAACAGGGGTTGCGGGCAGTGGCCCTTCCACAGGCCATCTCCCCTCCAGTCTAGAAGTCCAACGACCAGGTCCCAGGCTTTCAACTCATCTCCTTCTCTCGGGGCCTTCTCTAGGGGCCCCAGGGAACTTCTGGGCTCTTTCTCTGCCTTCTAGGAGGCTCTGTGGGGCTGGGTCGAGTGCTCTCAGCCGACTTGGACCACACTGCCAGGTGTCTCCCCCTGCATTTGCCACCCTTCGACACAGGAGGATCAAGTGGGAGGATGTCCTCTCAGAGAGATCCATGGCGATCAGAACAGATATCCTCTCTCTTCCATTGTTTACCCTCATCTCTCAGGCGTTTCTACCATCTCTTGATTTCCCTGGAATTTCAACCCCAGGAGAGGGGGGGTGGGTCAGAAGCCAAACATTTGGCTTCCCACTCCTGTCTTTCTTGAAGGTTTTCCCCGAACCAATGGGCCTAAAACAACATTCATAACCTGATATGGTTTCTGTGGGCCAGCCATCCAGGTGCAACTAGCCAGGTCCCTGTGGCTCAGGATCTCTCACAAGGCTGCAGTCCAGAGGGCCTCTGGATCTTCAGTCATCTGCGGGCTTGTTGGGGGTAAGTCTGCTTTTGAGCTCACTCAGCTGGCTGTGAGCAGCCAGAGGCCCTCCATTGCTGGAAGCAAGAAAGAGTCATTCCTTGCCCCATGGGCCTCTCCAGCATAAAGCTCCCAAGGAGCAGCTGGCTTCCCTGGGAACAGATGAGGGAGGGAGGGACGGAGGGCGGGCAAGCCCAAGAGGAGACCAGTCTCTTTGTCAACTCACCTCCGAAGGGACATCCTATCACTTTGGCCACATTCTGTCCTTTACAAGGGAGTCAGTAGTTCTGACTCGAATCAAGAGGTGGAGTATGGAACACAAAACGATGTGTACCCAAGATGGGAATCGTTGGAGACCCTTAAAGGCTGCCCTCCCTACTTGGCTGGGACTTGACCTCAGCTAGCCACCACTATAATCTCTGCATCCTTCTATTATTATATATTATGTTAGGTTATATTATATGCACTATTATCTTTGCATAGAATCATCACATCCTAGGACGTGAACGAGGGGAACATTTTACCAAGCCCTTCTGGGATCCTTCAGCAGCTTGCCTAGAAGTTCCTTGCCCAAGGGTGCCTGTCAGTTCAGTGTCTGGCTCCTGATTTCGGTTCAGGGCTGATCACGTGATCTGGGAAATCCAGACCAGCGTCTGGTTCAGCACTTGAGTCCGAAGCCTGTCGAGGAATCTCTCTAACTCGGCCCCTCCCCCGCCTGCATGTGTGTGCGTTCCTTTGTGTGTGTGTGTGTGCGCCGTCACCCTTTCTGTCTCTCCGAAGAAGAAGAAGAAGAAGAAGAAGAAGAAGAAGAAGAAGAAGAAGAAGAAGAAGAAGAAGAAGAACAGTAGTAGGCATAGTAGTAGAAGTTATTGGCACAGCAGGTGATCATTAGACAACCCTGGTTTGGAACGGGAGCTCTGAAATTCACTAGCTGTGTGATCTTGGGGCAAGTTGTTTCCCCTGTCTGAACCTCAGTCAGACATGACACACTGGGTTATTGGGACGATTAAGGGATCGATACAAGACACTTCAAACCGTCCCTTGCTTGCCATAGAATCCCTTAATCAAATCCATTCTCAGTAGCAGGAGTCTCAGCCATTGGATATTTTTATTTTTATTTGTGTTACGCTGAACACTGAAAAATATTCTCTCACACTCATACGGCTCCAGGGAATATGGAGCATCAGGCTAAAGGATGGGGTGGATCTCAAGTCAAAGGAGCCATGGGTATGGCTGAAGGGGTAAGCACAGGAGCTTTTGTGCTCTGGTTGTGAGTGTTGGTGGCTGCTGGGCAAGGGAATCAGACCTGCAGGGGACCCGAGAACTTGGAGTCTGGCCAGTGCACCCTTGCTCCCTTCTTGGGCTTCCTGGGTTTCAGGGGAGCCTTTGGCCCTTGAGGGTATTGGGAGGCTGTGCCCGGAACAGCAGGAGCAGGAGCAGGAGGCCCCCCGGAGACAGGCTGGACCTTGGGCCCAGAGTTGGCCAGCTTCTGCCTGAGGCAATGGTTTTGGGCCTGGAGCCTTTGGAACTCCCTCTCTGCCCACAGGACAGCCTTCTGGCTCTCCTCACTCCTCTTCTCCACCAGGAGGCGCTCCCGCTCATGCAAGGAGGCGATTTGCAGCCATTCTGGGTGCAGGTCGGCGGCCATGTTCCTTTAGAGGCCCAAGTGCCAGTGGGCAGCATCCGCCTTCCTGCGCACCTTGGCAAGCTCGTTCTTCACTTGCAGGCAGCGTGCCTTCTCCTCCATCATCTTCCTCTCCAGGTGTCTGAGGTGCTCTTCGCACAGCTTCGGCTCTGCCTCAAGCTTCAGGCGCAACTCCGGAATCTCACCGTCCAGGAGGGTGTTCCGAAGGTAAACAGGTCCTTGCTCAGCTTGGTGGCTTGTTGGGTTTCTTGGGAGCTCTTCATTCCTCTGACGTGCCTTCTTCAGTGCCCTGGACGGCTTGAATTGGTTCACGGGGCCCCCGCCTGAGGGCACGTGGTCAGGGGAGGAGGAGCCAGTCTCCACCTGCCTCCTTGAGCCCCCACCTTCCAGATGATCTCCAAGCAGCTCTAGCACATGCAACCCCTTCAGGAGGATATGGCTGAGGGTGTGCTGTTGGCTCTGGCCCTCAGCGCTGGCCTGCCGCCGCACTCCTCCTTCAGGAAGCTCTGGCCTGCCTGCCTGCCCTGCCTCGTCCTGCACTCTCTGTCCACAGCTGCCAATCTCCTGAACCAGCGGGTCTGCACTTGCCTGCAGATCACGGCTGTCCTTGAAGCCTTCTGGTGTTTTCCTCACCAGGGCTTCTCCATCTTCCTGGGCTGCTCCACAGATGGGAATTTCAGGAGGCAGCTGGTGAGGGCTCTTCAACAGCCTTTCCCGAACTCCCTTCCGCAGTTGCGTGGTGTTTCCCACTGACCAATACCCGGCATCTTGATTCAGGGCAGCCAGAGCAAGAAGCTGGAACGGGAGAGGACTGGCCTTCGGCTCGGATGATGCGACAGCTCCACGCGCTTGTGCGTCCGGTTCGGTCTTCTCCATGCCTTTTCCAGAGACTTCCTCGTTCTGGGCACACTGCCACTTTCTTCTTCGGAAGCTGAGTGCACTCTTTCCCAGGAACACCACCACTGCAGTGCACACCAGGATCTCCCAGCGAAACCCAGAGACTCGTGGCACATGTGGCCAACGTTCGTCTATCACCAACCCAGCAGCCCACAGCTGCTCCAGGACAGCCCACAGCCGCTCCAGAACTGTGTGGGGAGGCATTTGGATGGCCCCCAGCTGGCTCCAAAGAGCCTTGTGGCTTGGTCTCCGATCACCAGTGTCTTCTGGGCCACTAGGAAGTGCTTGGAACCCCTACGAGGGTTCCGTCTCCAACGCAAACCAGTGCCTGGCAACAGGAGCTGAAGGGAGGAGGGGTGGGGGAGGTGCACCTGAGTCTCCAAGGCACATCAGTGCCTGCAACCGGAGCTGACAGCAGGTGCGGTAGGGGATGGGGAATCGCTATATTGTACACCTGAAACAAAGACAACCCTATCGATCAATTTCTCGGAAGTACAATTTCAACATTAAAAAAATATATTTAAAAAGCAAACTAGGTATCCAAAGGAGAAATCTAACAAATATCCAAACACTGAGAAAGTAACCTTCTAGATGATCAAAGACCAAAGATCAAATCTCAATGCATTGAAGTGAAGGAAAATGAACATACAACATATGAAAATGTGTGGGACACAGCACAATCAATGGACAGCACCATGTAGAGCAATCACTGCCTATGTTAGAAAGGAGGAGGAGCATCTGGGAGGCTCAGTCAGTTAGTCCAACTCTTGATTTTGACTCGGCTCATGATTAAACTCGAGGTTGTGAGACTGAACCTGCATTGTGCTGGTGCTGGGCATGGAGGCTCTTTAATCATATCTCTCTCTCTCTCTCTCTCTCTCTCTCTCTCTGCACCCCTTCCCTGTCTCTCTCTCTCTCTCTCTCTCTCTGTCTGAAAACAATAAGCTCTCCACGTCAGAACCTAGAAAAAGATGAGAAAATAAAACTAAAGAAGAAAACCAAAGGAATCCTTCCACCCAGTTTCAAGATCTACAGCTATAGTAATCAAAAATGTGTGGTGTTGGTGAAGGGATAGACAAATGGAACAGTATAAAGATAGATAAGTGGAACAGGATCAAACCCAGAAAGAGACCAACCACCAACATGTCAATGGGATTCTGACAAAGGGGAAAAGCAATTCAATGGAGGAGTGACAGCGTTTTGAAGAAATGGTGCTAGAGCAAGTGGACTTCCAGAGACAAAGAAGAAGAAGGAGGCCCAAGAAGAAGAGGGAGGGGCAGAGAGGAGGAGGAGGTGGAGGTGGAGGACGAGGAGGACGAGGACCACAATCGAAGGCTCATCCTCTGTACAAAACTGAACTCGTGGCGCCTGGGTGACTCAGTCGCTGAGGCAGCCAGCTCTTCATTTCGGCTCTTGTCATGCTCTCAGGGTCCCGGGACAAAATCAGGCTCCAAGCTCACTGGGGAGTCTGCTTAAGGACGCTCTTTTCGCTTCTCCCTCCACCCCACGCCCCACTCATGCGCATGCTCACTCTCTCAAAAAGAAAAAAAAATTTGTTAAATTAACTCAAAATTAATCACCGCCTTCTACGTAAAATGATAAATCTTCTAGGGAAAAAAATGTCCAGAATGGACAGCTAGGTAAAGAATCCTCCGACTGGACATCAAATCATGTTCCGTTCAAGAAGAGTTGATTCATTAGACATGATCCAACAATCAGAATTGGAAGTCTGTAATGTGTGAAACACCTTGTGAAGAAGACCCAAAAGGGAAGCTACAAACTGGGAGAAAATAGGTGCAAACCACATACCTGATAAAGGACTCCTGTCGGAAGGAGAGAACCTCAAAAGTGGACCCCCAAAGAAGCAAGCCATCCAGTCTGAAAAGAACAAAAACAAAAAAAATGGGCAAAAGACCGAAACCCTTTACCAAAGAGTATACAGATGGAAATCCCATAAAAAGGTACCATCGGGGCAATTCAAATTCAAACTCCAATGAGCTCTCACTGCACACCTATCAGCATGATGCAAACCAAATGCACCCGAGAGGGAGAGAGAGACCCCACTCCCCAATGCAAGGCAGGATGTGGAACGACTGGATCGCTCCTGCATCGCTGTTGGGAATGGAAGGTGATAGAGCTCCCTCTTGAAAACAGTTCACAGTTCCTTTTCTTTTTCAAGGCCTGGATTTAAATTCCAGGGAACAAGCAGTAGAATATGCTTTTCGGGTGCACAGGATAGTGACCCAACCCTCCACACAGTTTCTCTGAAACCACCCTAGGACCCCAGTCATTGCACTCTTGGCATTTCTCTGCGAGAAATCCAAACTTACGTTTGCTCAAAAACCTGTACAGGAACGGATCTGGGTCCTGATGGAAGCAGTGGGGCTGCCAAGGGGGTAGAAGTGACTGCAGTGGTTGGATATTGACACTGGACAGCCTTGTAAGAGATGTTCTCATCTTGCTTCTTTGAAGGCCCCTTCCCATTCATGGTGGTCCTGGGGACAAGGAGAAAAGGAATGTCAACGATTTCAAGAAGTTGAAAGGATTTCAAGAAGTTGAAACCAAGCATTAGAACACCATCTCTTCTACATGAATTCATTCTCATATTCACCCCCAGTCTCCCAAAGCAGACAGGAGGGGTCTGGTCCAACAGGGGTTGCGGGCAGTGGCCCTTCCACAGGCCATCTCCCCTCCAGTCTAGAAGTCCAACGACCAGGTCCCAGGCTTTCAACTCATCTCCTTCTCTCGGGGCCTTCTCTAGGGGCCCCAGGGAACTTCTGGGCTCTTTCTCTGCCTTCTAGGAGGCTCTGTGGGGCTGGGTCGAGTGCTCTCAGCCGACTTGGACCACACTGCCAGGTGTCTCCCCCTGCATTTGCCACCCTTCGACACAGGAGGATCAAGTGGGAGGATGTCCTCTCAGAGAGATCCATGGCGATCAGAACAGATATCCTCTCTCTTCCATTGTTTACCCTCATCTCTCAGGCGTTTCTACCATCTCTTGATTTCCCTGGAATTTCAACCCCAGGAGAGGGGGGGTGGGTCAGAAGCCCAACATTTGGCTTCCCACTCCTGTCTTTCTTGAAGGTTTTCCCCGAACCAATGGGCCTAAAACAACATTCATAACCTGATATGGTTTCTGTGGGCCAGCCATCCAGGTGCAACTAGCCAGGTCCCTGTGGCTCAGGATCTCTCACAAGGCTGCAGTCCAGAGGGCCTCTGGATCTTCAGTCATCTGCGGGCTTGTTGGGGGTAAGTCTGCTTTTGAGCTCACTCAGCTGGCTGTGAGCAGCCAGAGGCCCTCCATTGCTGGAAGCAAGAAATAGTCATTCCTTGCCCCATGGGCCTCTCCAGCATAAAGCTCCCAAGGAGCAGCTGGCTTCCCTGGGAACAGATGAGGGAGGGAGGGACGGAGGGCGGGCAAGCCCAAGAGGAGACCAGTCTCTTTGTCAACTCACCTCCGAAGGGACATCCTATCACTTTGGCCACATTCTGTCCTTTACAAGGGAGTCAGTAGTTCTGACTCGAATCAAGAGGTGGAGTATGGAACACAAAACGATGTGTACCCAAGATGGGAATCGTTGGAGACCCTTAAAGGCTGCCCTCCCTACTTGGCTGGGACTTGACCTCAGCTAGCCACCACTATAATCTCTGCATCCTCCTATTATTATATATTATGTTAGATTATATTATATGCACTATTATCTTTGCATAGAATCATCACATCCTAGGACGTGAACGAGGGGAACATTTTACCAAGCCCTTCTGGGATCCTTCAGCAGCTTGCCTAGAAGTTCCTTGCCCAAGGGTGCCTGTCAGTTCAGTGTCTGGCTCCTGATTTCGGTTCAGGGCTGATCACGTGATCTGGGAAATCCAGACCAGCGTCTGGTTCAGCACTTGAGTCCGAAGCCTGTCGAGGAATCTCTCTAACTCGGCCCCTCCCCCGCCTGCATGTGTGTGCGTTCCTTTGTGTGTGTGTGTGTGCGCCGTCACCCTTTCTGTCTCTCCGAAGAAGAAGAAGAAGAAGAAGAAGAAGAAGAAGAAGAAGAAGAAGAAGAAGAAGAAGAAGAAGAAGAACAGTAGTAGGCATAGTAGTAGAAGTTATTGGCACAGCAGGTGATCATTAGACAACCCTGGTTTGGAACGGGAGCTCTGAAATTCACTAGCTGTGTGATCTTGGGGCAAGTTGTTTCCCCTGTCTGAACCTCAGTCAGACATGACACACTGGGTTATTGGGACGATTAAGGGATCGATACAAGACACTTCAAACCGTCCCTTGCTTGGCATAGAATCCCTTAATCAAATCCATTCTCAGTAGCAGGAGTCTCAGCCATTGGATATTTTTATTTTTATTTGTGTTACGCTGAACACTGAAAAATATTCTCTCACACTCATACGGCTCCAGGGAATATGGAGCATCAGGCTAAAGGATGGGGTGGATCTCAAGTCAAAGGAGCCATGGGTATGGCTGAAGGGGTAAGCACAGGAGCTTTGGTGCTCTGGTTGTGAGTGTTGGTGGCTGCTGGGCAAGGGAATCAGACCTGCAGGGGACCCGAGAACTTGGAGTCTGGCCAGTGCACCCTTGCTCCCTTCTTGGGCTTCCTGGGTTTCAGGGGAGCCTTTGGCCCTTGAGGGTATTGGGAGGCTGTGCCCGGAACAGCAGGAGCAGGAGCAGGAGGCCCCCCGGAGACAGGCTGGACCTTGGGCCCAGAGTTGGCCAGCTTCTGCCTGAGGCAATGGTTTTGGGCCTGGAGCCTTTGGAACTCCCTCTCTGCCCACAGGACAGCCTTCTGGCTCTCCTCACTCCTCTTCTCCACCAGGAGGCGCTCCCGCTCATGCAAGGAGGCGATTTGCAGCCATTCTGGGTGCAGGTCGGCGGCCATGTTCCTTTAGAGGCCCAAGTGCCAGTGGGCAGCATCCGCCTTCCTGCGCACCTTGGCAAGCTCGTTCTTCACTTGCAGGCAGCGTGCCTTCTCCTCCATCATCTTCCTCTCCAGGTGTCTGAGGTGCTCTTCGCACAGCTTCGGCTCTGCCTCAAGCTTCAGGCGCAACTCCGGAATCTCACCGTCCAGGAGGGTGTTCCGAAGGTAAACAGGTCCTTGCTCAGCTTGGTGGCTTGTTGGGTTTCTTGGGAGCTCTTCATTCCTCTGACGTGCCTTCTTCAGTGCCCTGGACGGCTTGAATTGGTTCACGGGGCCCCCGCCTGAGGGCACGTGGTCAGGGGAGGAGGAGCCAGTCTCCACCTGCCTCCTTGAGCCCCCACCTTCCAGATGATCTCCAAGCAGCTCTAGCACATGCAACCCCTTCAGGAGGATATGGCTGAGGGTGTGCTGTTGGCTCTGGCCCTCAGCGCTGGCCTGCCGCCGCACTCCTCCTTCAGGAAGCTCTGGCCTGCCTGCCTGCCCTGCCTCGTCCTGCACTCTCTGTCCACAGCTGCCAATCTCCTGAACCAGCGGGTCTGCACTTGCCTGCAGATCACGGCTGTCCTTGAAGCCTTCTGGTGTTTTCCTCACCAGGGCTTCTCCATCTTCCTGGGCTGCTCCACAGATGGGAATTTCAGGAGGCAGCTGGTGAGGGCTCTTCAACAGCCTTTCCCGAACTCCCTTCCGCAGTTGCGTGGTGTTTCCCACTGACCAATACCCGGCATCTTGATTCAGGGCAGCCAGAGCAAGAAGCTGGAACGGGAGAGGACTGGCCTTCGGCTCGGATGATGCGACAGCTCCACGCGCTTGTGCGTCCGGTTCGGTCTTCTCCATGCCTTTTCCAGAGACTTCCTCGTTCTGGGCACACTGCCACTTTCTTCTTCGGAAGCTGAGTGCACTCTTTCCCAGGAACACCACCACTGCAGTGCACACCAGGATCTCCCAGCGAAACCCAGAGACTCGTGGCACATGTGGCCAACGTTCGTCTATCACCAACCCAGCAGCCCACAGCTGCTCCAGGACAGCCCACAGCCGCTCCAGAACTGTGTGGGGAGGCATTTGGATGGCCCCCAGCTGGCTCCAAAGAGCCTTGTGGCTTGGTCTCCGATCACCAGTGTCTTCTGGGCCACTAGGAAGTGCTTGGAACCCCTACGAGGGTTCCGTCTCCAACGCAAACCAGTGCCTGGCAACAGGAGCTGAAGGGAGGAGGGGTGGGGGAGGTGCACCTGAGTCTCCAAGGCACATCAGTGCCTGCAACCGGAGCTGACAGCAGGTGCGGTAGGGGAGGGGAATCGCTATATTGTACACCTGAAACAAAGACAACCCTATCGATCAATTTCTCGGAAGTACAATTTCAACATTAAAAAAATATATTTAAAAAGCAAACTAGGTATCCAAAGGAGAAATCTAACAAATATCCAAACACTGAGAAAGTAACCTTCTAGATGATCAAAGACCAAAGATCAAATCTCAATGCATTGAAGTGAAGGAAAATGAACATACAACATATGAAAATGTGTGGGACACAGCACAATCAATGGACAGCACCATGTAGAGCAATCACTGCCTATGTTAGAAAGGAGGAGGAGCATCTGGGAGGCTCAGTCAGTTAGTCCAACTCTTGATTTTGACTCGGCTCATGATTAAACTCGAGGTTGTGAGACTGAACCTGCATTGTGCTGGTGCTGGGCATGGAGGCTCTTTAATCATATCTCTCTCTCTCTCTCTCTCTCTCTCTCTCTGCACCCCTTCCCTGTCTCTCTCTCTCTCTCTCTCTCTCTGTCTGAAAACAATAAGCTCTCCACGTCAGAACCTAGAAAAAGATGAGAAAATAAAACTAAAGAAGAAAACCAAAGGAATCCTTCCACCCAGTTTCAAGATCTACAGCTATAGTAATCAAAAATGTGTGGTGTTGGTGAAGGGATAGACAAATGGAACAGTATAAAGATAGATAAGTGGAACAGGATCAAACCCAGAAAGAGACCAACCACCAACATGTCAATGGGATTCTGACAAAGGGGAAAAGCAATTCAATGGAGGAGTGACAGCGTTTTGAAGAAATGGTGCTAGAGCAAGTGGACTTCCAGAGACAAAGAAGAAGAAGGAGGCCCAAGAAGAAGAGGGAGGGGCAGAGAGGAGGAGGAGGTGGAGGTGGAGGACGAGGAGGACGAGGACCACAATCGAAGGCTCATCCTCTGTACAAAACTGAACTCGTGGCGCCTGGGTGACTCAGTCGCTGAGGCAGCCAGCTCTTCATTTCGGCTCTTGTCATGCTCTCAGGGTCCCGGGACAAAATCAGGCTCCAAGCTCACTGGGGAGTCTGCTTAAGGACGCTCTTTTCGCTTCTCCCTCCACCCCACGCCCCACTCATGCGCATGCTCACTCTCTCAAACAGAAAAAAAAATTTGTTAAATTAACTCAAAATTAATCACCGCCTTCTACGTAAAATGATAAATCTTCTAGGGAAAAAAATGTCCAGAATGGACAGCTAGGTAAAGAATCCTCCGACTGGACATCAAATCATGTTCCGTTCAAGAAGAGTTGATTCATTAGACATGATCCAACAATCAGAATTGGAAGTCTGTAATGTGTGAAACACCTTGTGAAGAAGACCCAAAAGGGAAGCTACAAACTGGGAGAAAATAGGTGCAAACCACATACCTGATAAAGGACTCCTGTCGGAAGGAGAGAACCTCAAAAGTGGACCCCCAAAGAAGCAAGCCATCCAGTCTGAAAAGAACAAAAACAAAAAAAATGGGCAAAAGACCGAAACCCTTTACCAAAGAGTATACAGATGGAAATCCCATAAAAAGGTACCATCGGGGCAATTCAAATTCAAACTCCAATGAGCTCTCACTGCACACCTATCAGCATGATGCAAACCAAATGCACCCGAGAGGGAGAGAGAGACCCCACTCCCCAATGCAAGGCAGGATGTGGAACGACTGGATCGCTCCTGCATCGCTGTTGGGAATGGAAGGTGATAGAGCTCCCTCTTGAAAACAGTTCACAGTTCCTTTTCTTTTTCAAGGCCTGGATTTAAATTCCAGGGAACAAGCAGTAGAATATGCTTTTCGGGTGCACAGGATAGTGACCCAACCCTCCACACAGTTTCTCTGAAACCACCCTAGGACCCCAGTCATTGCACTCTTGGCATTTCTCTGCGAGAAATCCAAACTTACGTTTGCTCAAAAACCTGTACAGGAACGGATCTGGGTCCTGATGGAAGCAGTGGGGCTGCCAAGGGGGTAGAAGTGACTGCAGTGGTTGGATATTGACACTGGACAGCCTTGTAAGAGATGTTCTCATCTTGCTTCTTTGAAGGCCCCTTCCCATTCATGGTGGTCCTGGGGACAAGGAGAAAAGGAATGTCAACGATTTCAAGAAGTTGAAAGGATTTCAAGAAGTTGAAACCAAGCATTAGAACACCATCTCTTCTACATGAATTCATTCTCATATTCACCCCCAGTCTCCCAAAGCAGACAGGAGGGGTCTGGTCCAACAGGGGTTGCGGGCAGTGGCCCTTCCACAGGCCATCTCCCCTCCAGTCTAGAAGTCCAACGACCAGGTCCCAGGCTTTCAACTCATCTCCTTCTCTCGGGGCCTTCTCTAGGGGCCCCAGGGAACTTCTGGGCTCTTTCTCTGCCTTCTAGGAGGCTCTGTGGGGCTGGGTCGAGTGCTCTCAGCCGACTTGGACCACACTGCCAGGTGTCTCCCCCTGCATTTGCCACCCTTCGACACAGGAGGATCAAGTGGGAGGATGTCCTCTCAGAGAGATCCATGGCGATCAGAACAGATATCCTCTCTCTTCCATTGTTTACCCTCATCTCTCAGGCGTTTCTACCATCTCTTGATTTCCCTGGAATTTCAACCCCAGGAGAGGGGGGGTGGGTCAGAAGCCCAACATTTGGCTTCCCACTCCTGTCTTTCTTGAAGGTTTTCCCCGAACCAATGGGCCTAAAACAACATTCATAACCTGATATGGTTTCTGTGGGCCAGCCATCCAGGTGCAACTAGCCAGGTCCCTGTGGCTCAGGATCTCTCACAAGGCTGCAGTCCAGAGGGCCTCTGGATCTTCAGTCATCTGCGGGCTTGTTGGGGGTAAGTCTGCTTTTGAGCTCACTCAGCTGGCTGTGAGCAGCCAGAGGCCCTCCATTGCTGGAAGCAAGAAATAGTCATTCCTTGGCCCATGGGCCTCTCCAGCATAAAGCTCCCAAGGAACAGCTGGCTTCCCTGGGAACAGATGAGGGAGGGAGGGACGGAGGGCGGGCAAGCCCAAGAGGAGACCAGTCTCTTTGTCAACTCACCTCCGAAGGGACATCCTATCACTTTGGCCACATTCTGTCCTTTACAAGGGAGTCAGTAGTTCTGACTCGAATCAAGAGGTGGAGTATGGAACACAAAACGATGTGTACCCAAGATGGGAATCGTTGGAGACCCTTAAAGGCTGCCCTCCCTACTTGGCTGGGACTTGACCTCAGCTAGCCACCACTATAATCTCTGCATCCTTCTATTATTATATATTATGTTAGATTATATTATATGCACTATTATCTTTGCATAGAATCATCACATCCTAGGACGTGAACGAGGGGAACATTTTACCAAGCCCTTCTGGGATCCTTCAGCAGCTTGCCTAGAAGTTCCTTGCCCAAGGGTGCCTGTCAGTTCAGTGTCTGGCTCCTGATTTCGGTTCAGGGCTGATCACGTGATCTGGGAAATCCAGACCAGCGTCTGGTTCAGCACTTGAGTCCGAAGCCTGTCGAGGAATCTCTCTAACTCGGCCCCTCCCCCGCCTGCATGTGTGTGCGTTCCTTTGTGTGTGTGTGTGTGCGCCGTCACCCTTTCTGTCTCTCCGAAGAAGAAGAAGAAGAAGAAGAAGAAGAAGAAGAAGAAGAAGAAGAAGAAGAAGAAGAAGAAGAAGAAGAACAGTAGTAGGCATAGTAGTAGAAGTTATTGGCACAGCAGGTGATCATTAGACAACCCTGGTTTGGAACGGGAGCTCTGAAATTCACTAGCTGTGTGATCTTGGGGCAAGTTGTTTCCCCTGTCTGAACCTCAGTCAGACATGACACACTGGGTTATTGGGACGATTAAGGGATCGATACAAGACACTTCAAACCGTCCCTTGCTTGGCATAGAATCCCTTAATCAAATCCATTCTCAGTAGCAGGAGTCTCAGCCATTGGATATTTTTATTTTTATTTGTGTTACGCTGAACACTGAAAAATATTCTCTCACACTCATACGGCTCCAGGGAATATGGAGCATCAGGCTAAAGGATGGGGTGGATCTCAAGTCAAAGGAGCCATGGGTATGGCTGAAGGGGTAAGCACAGGAGCTTTTGTGCTCTGGTTGTGAGTGTTGGTGGCTGCTGGGCAAGGGAATCAGACCTGCAGGGGACCCGAGAACTTGGAGTCTGGCCAGTGCACCCTTGCTCCCTTCTTGGGCTTCCTGGGTTTCAGGGGAGCCTTTGGCCCTTGAGGGTATTGGGAGGCTGTGCCCGGAACAGCAGGAGCAGGAGCAGGAGGCCCCCCGGAGACAGGCTGGACCTTGGGCCCAGAGTTGGCCAGCTTCTGCCTGAGGCAATGGTTTTGGGCCTGGAGCCTTTGGAACTCCCTCTCTGCCCACAGGACAGCCTTCTGGCTCTCCTCACTCCTCTTCTCCACCAGGAGGCGCTCCCGCTCATGCAAGGAGGCGATTTGCTGCCATTCTCGGTGCAGGTCGGCGGCCATGTTCCTATAGAGGCCCAAGTGCCAGTGGGCAGCATCCGCCTTCCTGCGCACCTTGGCAAGCTCGTTCTTCACTTGCAGGCAGCGTGCCTTCTCCTCCATCATCTTCCTCTCCAGGTGTCTGAGGTGCTCTTCGCACAGCTTCGGCTCTGCCTCAAGCTTCAGGCGCAACTCCGGAATCTCACCGTCCAGGAGGGTGTTCCGAAGGTAAACAGGTCCTTGCTCAGCTTGGTGGCTTGTTGGGTTTCTTGGGAGCTCTTCATTCCTCTGACGTGCCTTCTTCAGTGCCCTGGACCGCTTGAATTGGTTCACGGGGCCCCCGCCTGAGGGCACGTGGTCAGGGGAGGAGGAGCCAGTCTCCACCTGCCTCCTTGAGCCCCCACCTTCCAGATGATCTCCAAGCAGCTCTAGCACATGCAACCCCTTCAGGAGGATTTGGCTGAGGGTGTGCTGTTGGCTCTCGCCCTCAGCGCTGGCCTGCCGCCGCACTCCTCCTTCAGGAAGCTCTGGCCTGCCTGCCTGCCCTGCCTCGTCCTGCACTCTCTGTCCACAGCTGCCAATCTCCTGAACCAGCGGGTCTGCACTTGCCTGCAGATCACGGCTGTCCTTGAAGCCTTCTGGTGTTTTCCTCACCAGGGCTTCTCCATCTTCCTGGGCTGCTCCACAGATGGGAATTTCAGGAGGCAGCTGGTGAGGGCTCTTCAACAGCCTTTCCCGAACTCCCTTCCGCAGTTGCGTGGTGTTTCCCACTGACCAATACCCGGCATCTTGATTCAGGGCAGCCAGAGCAAGAAGCTGGAACGGGAGAGGACTGGCCTTCGGCTCGGATGATGCGACAGCTCCACGGGCTTGTGCGTCCGGTTCGGTCTTCTCCATGCCTTTTCCAGAGACTTCCTCGTTCTGGGCACACTGCCACTTTCTTCTTCGGAAGCTGAGTGCACTCTTTCCCAGGAACACCACCACTGCAGTGCACACCAGGATCTCCCAGCGAAACCCAGAGACTCGTGGCACATGTGGCCAACGTTCGTCTATCACCAACCCAGCAGCCCACAGCTGCTCCAGGACAGCCCACAGCCGCTCCAGAACTGTGTGGGGAGGCATTTGGATGGCCCCCAGCTGGCTCCAAAGAGCCTTGTGGCTTGGTCTCCGATCACCAGTGTCTTCTGGGCCACTAGGAAGTGCTTGGAACCCCTACGAGGGTTCCGTCTCCAACGCAAACCAGTGCCTGGCAACAGGAGCTGAAGGGAGGAGGGGTGGGGGAGGTGCACCTGAGTCTCCAAGGCACATCAGTGCCTGCAACCGGAGCTGACAGCAGGTGCGGTAGGGGAGGGGAATCGCTATATTGTACACCTGAAACAAAGACAACCCTATCGATCAATTTCTCGGAAGTACAATTTCAACATTAAAAAAATATATTTAAAAAGCAAACTAGGTATCCAAAGGAGAAATCTAACAAATATCCAAACACTGAGAAAGTAACCTTCTAGATGATCAAAGACCAAAGATCAAATCTCAATGCATTGAAGTGAAGGAAAATGAACATACAACATATGAAAATGTGTGGGACACAGCACAATCAATGGACAGCACCATGTAGAGCAATCACTGCCTATGTTAGAAAGGAGGAGGAGCATCTGGGAGGCTCAGTCAGTTAGTCCAACTCTTGATTTTGACTCGGCTCATGATTAAACTCGAGGTTGTGAGACTGAACCTGCATTGTGCTGGTGCTGGGCATGGAGGCTGTTTAATAATCTCTCTCTCTCTCTCTCTCTCTACCCCTTCCCTGTCTCTCTCTCTCTCTCTCTCTCTCTCTCTGTCTCAAAACAATAAGCTCTCCACGTCAGAACCTAGAAAAAGATGAGAAAATAAAACTAAAAAGAAAACCAAAGGAATCCTTCCACCCAGTTTCAAGATCTACAGCTATAGTAATCAAAAAGGTGTGGTGTTGGTGAAGGGATAGACAAATGGAACAGTATAAAGATAGATAAGTGGAACAGGATCAAACCCAGAAAGAGACCAACCACCAACATGTCAATGGGATTCTGACAAAGGGGAAAAGCAATTCAATGGAGGAGTGACAGCGTTTTGAAGAAATGGTGCTAGAGCAAGTGGACTTCCAGAGACAAAGAAGAAGAAGGAGGCCCAAGAAGAAGAGGGAGGGGCAGAGAGGAGGAGGAGGTGGAGGTGGAGGACGAGGAGGACGAGGACCACAATCGAAGGCTCATCCTCTGTACAAAACTGAACTCGTGGCGCCTGGGTGACTCAGTCGCTGAGGCAGCCAGCTCTTCATTTCGGCTCTTGTCATGCTCTCAGGGTCCCGGGACAAAATCAGGCTCCAAGCTCACTGGGGAGTCTGCTTAAGGACGCTCTTTTCGCTTCTCCCTCCACCCCACGCCCCACTCATGCGCATGCTCACTCTCTCAAAAAGAAAAAAAAATTTGTTAAATTAACTCAAAATTAATCACCGCCTTCTACGTAAAATGATAAATCTTCTAGGGAAAAAAATGTCCAGAATGGACAGCTAGGTAAAGAATCCTCCGACTGGACATCAAATCATGTTCCGTTCAAGAAGAGTTGATTCATTAGACATGATCCAACAATCAGAATTGGAAGTCTGTAATGTGTGAAACACCTTGTGAAGAAGACCCAAAAGGGAAGCTACAAACTGGGAGAAAATAGGTGCAAACCACATACCTGATAAAGGACTCCTGTCGGAAGGAGAGAACCTCAAAAGTGGACCCCCAAAGAAGCAAGCCATCCAGTCTGAAAAGAACAAAAACAAAAAAAAATGGGCAAAAGACCGAAACCCTTTACCAAAGAGTATACAGATGGAAATCCCATAAAAAGGTACCATCGGGGCAATTCAAATTCAAACTCCAATGAGCTCTCACTGCACACCTATCAGCATGATGCAAACCAAATGCACCCGAGAGGGAGAGAGAGACCCCACTCCCCAATGCAAGGCAGGATGTGGAACGACTGGATCGCTCCTGCATCGCTGTTGGGAATGGAAGGTGATAGAGCTCCCTCTTGAAAACAGTTCACAGTTCCTTTTCTTTTTCAAGGCCTGGATTTAAATTCCAGGGAACAAGCAGTAGAATATGCTTTTCGGGTGCACAGGATAGTGACCCAACCCTCCACACAGTTTCTCTGAAAACTAGACTTGCAACCACCCTAGGACCCCAGTCATTGCACTCTTGGCATTTCTCTGCGAGAAATCCAAACTTACGTTTGCTCAAAAACCTGTACAGGAACGGATCTGTGTCCTGATGGAAGCAGTGGGGCTGCCAAGGGGGTAGAAGTGACTGCAGTGGTTGGATATTGACACTGGACAGCCTTGTAAGAGATGTTCTCATCTTGCTTCTTTGAAGGCCCCTTCCCATTCATGGTGGTCCTGGGGACAAGGAGAAAAGGAATGTCAACGATTTCAAGAAGTTGAAAGGATTTCAAGAAGTTGAAACCAAGCATTAGAACACCATCTCTTCTACATGAATTCATTCTCATATTCACCCCCAGTCTCCCAAAGCAGACAGGAGGGGTCTGGTCCAACAGGGGTTGCGGGCAGTGGCCCTTCCACAGGCCATCTCCCCTCCAGTCTAGAAGTCCAACGACCAGGTCCCAGGCTTTCAACTCATCTCCTTCTCTCGGGGCCTTCTCTAGGGGCCCCAGGGAACTTCTGGGCTCTTTCTCTGCCTTCTAGGAGGCTCTGTGGGGCTGGGTCGAGTGCTCTCAGCCGACTTGGACCACACTGCCAGGTGTCTCCCCCTGCATTTGCCACCCTTCGACACAGGAGGATCAAGTGGGAGGATGTCCTCTCAGAGAGATCCATGGCGATCAGAACAGATATCCTCTCTCTTCCATTGTTTACCCTCATCTCTCAGGCGTTTCTACCATCTCTTGATTTCCCTGGAATTTCAACCCCAGGAGAGGGGGGGTGGGTCAGAAGCCCAACATTTGGCTTCCCACTCCTGTCTTTCTTGAAGGTTTTCCCCGAACCAATGGGCCTAAAACAACATTCATAACCTGATATGGTTTCTGTGGGCCAGCCATCCAGGTGCAACTAGCCAGGTCCCTGTGGCTCAGGATCTCTCACAAGGCTGCAGTCCAGAGGGCCTCTGGATCTTCAGTCATCTGCGGGCTTGTTGGGGGTAAGTCTGCTTTTGAGCTCACTCAGCTGGCTGTGAGCAGCCAGAGGCCCTCCATTGCTGGAAGCAAGAAATAGTCATTCCTTGCCCCATGGGCCTCTCCAGCATAAAGCTCCCAAGGAGCAGCTGGCTTCCCTGGGAACAGATGAGGGAGGGAGGGACGGAGGGCGGGCAAGCCCAAGAGGAGACCAGTCTCTTTGTCAACTCACCTCCGAAGGGACATCCTATCACTTTGGCCACATTCTGTCCTTTACAAGGGAGTCAGTAGTTCTGACTCGAATCAAGAGGTGGAGTATGGAACACAAAACGATGTGTACCCAAGATGGGAATCGTTGGAGACCCTTAAAGGCTGCCCTCCCTACTTGGCTGGGACTTGACCTCAGCTAGCCACCACTATAATCTCTGCATCCTTCTATTATTATATATTATGTTAGATTATATTATATGCACTATTATCTTTGCATAGAATCATCACATCCTAGGACGTGAACGAGGGGAACATTTTACCAAGCCCTTCTGGGATCCTTCAGCAGCTTGCCTAGAAGTTCCTTGCCCAAGGGTGCCTGTCAGTTCAGTGTCTGGCTCCTGATTTCGGTTCAGGGCTGATCACGTGATCTGGGAAATCCAGACCAGCGTCTGGTTCAGCACTTGAGTCCGAAGCCTGTCGAGGAATCTCTCTAACTCGGCCCCTCCCCCGCCTGCATGTGTGTGCGTTCCTTTGTGTGTGTGTGTGTGCGCCGTCACCCTTTCTGTCTCTCCGAAGAAGAAGAAGAAGAAGAAGAAGAAGAAGAAGAAGAAGAAGAAGAAGAAGAAGAAGAACAGTAGTAGGCATAGTAGTAGAAGTTATTGGCACAGCAGGTGATCATTAGACAACCCTGGTTTGGAACGGGAGCTCTGAAATTCACTAGCTGTGTGATCTTGGGGCAAGTTGTTTCCCCTGTCTGAACCTCAGTCAGACATGACACACTGGGTTATTGGGACCATTAAGGGATCGATAAAAGACACTTCAAACCGTCCCTTGCTTGGCATAGAATCCCTTAATCAAATCCATTCTCAGTAGCAGGAGTCTCAGCCATTGGATATTTTTATTTTTATTTGTGTTACGCTGAACACTGAAAAATATTCTCTCACACTCATACGGCTCCAGGGAATATGGAGCATCAGGCTAAAGGATGGGGTGGATCTCAAGTCAAAGGAGCCATGGGTATGGCTGAAGGGGTAAGCACAGGAGCTTTTGTGCTCTGGTTGTGAGTGTTGGTGGCTGCTGGGCAAGGGAATCAGACCTGCAGGGGACCCGAGAACTTGGAGTCTGGCCAGTGCACCCTTGCTCCCTTCTTGGGCTTCCTGGGTTTCAGGGGAGCCTTTGGCCCTTGAGGGTATTGGGAGGCTGTGCCCGGAACAGCAGGAGCAGGAGCAGGAGGCCCCCCGGAGACAGGCTGGACCTTGGGCCCAGAGTTGGCCAGCTTCTGCCTGAGGCAATGGTTTTGGGCCTGGAGCCTTTGGAACTCCCTCTCTGCCCACAGGACAGCCTTCTGGCTCTCCTCACTCCTCTTCTCCACCAGGAGGCGCTCCCGCTCATGCAAGGAGGCGATTTGCTGCCATTCTCGGTGCAGGTCGGCGGCCATGTTCCTATAGAGGCCCAAGTGCCAGTGGGCAGCATCCGCCTTCCTGCGCACCTTGGCAAGCTCGTTCTTCACTTGCAGGCAGCGTGCCTTCTCCTCCATCATCTTCCTCTCCAGGTGTCTGAGGTGCTCTTCGCACAGCTTCGGCTCTGCCTCAAGCTTCAGGCGCAACTCCGGAATCTCACCGTCCAGGAGGGTGTTCCGAAGGTAAACAGGTCCTTGCTCAGCTTGGTGGCTTGTTGGGTTTCTTGGGAGCTCTTCATTCCTCTGACGTGCCTTCTTCAGTGCCCTGGACCGCTTGAATTGGTTCACGGGGCCCCCGCCTGAGGGCACGTGGTCAGGGGAGGAGGAGCCAGTCTCCACCTGCCTCCTTGAGCCCCCACCTTCCAGATGATCTCCAAGCAGCTCTAGCACATGCAACCCCTTCAGGAGGATATGGCTGAGGGTGTGCTGTTGGCTCTGGCCCTCAGCGCTGGCCTGCCGCCGCACTCCTCCTTCAGGAAGCTCTGGCCTGCCTGCCTGCCCTGCCTCGTCCTGCACTCTCTGTCCACAGCTGCCAATCTCCTGAACCAGCGGGTCTGCACTTGCCTGCAGATCACGGCTGTCCTTGAAGCCTTCTGGTGTTTTCCTCACCAGGGCTTCTCCATCTTCCTGGGCTGCTCCACAGATGGGAATTTCAGGAGGCAGCTGGTGAGGGCTCTTCAACAGCCTTTCCCGAACTCCCTTCCGCAGTTGCGTGGTGTTTCCCACTGACCAATACCCGGCATCTTGATTCAGGGCAGCCAGAGCAAGAAGCTGGAACGGGAGAGGACTGGACTTCGGCTCGGATGATGCGACAGCTCCACGCGCTTGTGCGTCCGGTTCGGTCTTCTCCATGCCTTTTCCAGAGACTTCCTCGTTCTGGGCACACTGCCACTTTCTTCTTCGGAAGCTGAGTGCACTCTTTCCCAGGAACACCACCACTGCAGTGCACACCAGGATCTCCCAGCGAAACCCAGAGACTCGTGGCACATGTGGCCAACGTTCGTCTATCACCAACCCAGCAGCCCACAGCTGCTCCAGGACAGCCCACAGCCGCTCCAGAACTGTGTGGGGAGGCATTTGGATGGCCCCCAGCTGGCTCCAAAGAGCCTTGTGGCTTGGTCTCCGATCACCAGTGTCTTCTGGGCCACTAGGAAGTGCTTGGAACCCCTACGAGGGTTCCGTCTCCAACGCAAACCAGTGCCTGGCAACAGGAGCTGAAGGGAGGAGGGGTGGGGGAGGTGCACCTGAGTCTCCAAGGCACATCAGTGCCTGCAACCGGAGCTGACAGCAGGTGCGGTAGGGGAGGGGAATCGCTATATTGTACACCTGAAACAAAGACAACCCTATCGATCAATTTCTCGGAAGTACAATTTCAACATTAAAAAAATATATTTAAAAAGCAAACTAGGTATCCAAAGGAGAAATCTAACAAATATCCAAACACTGAGAAAGTAACCTTCTAGATGATCAAAGACCAAAGATCAAATCTCAATGCATTGAAGTGAAGGAAAATGAACATACAACATATGAAAATGTGTGGGACACAGCACAATCAATGGACAGCACCATGTAGAGCAATCACTGCCTATGTTAGAAAGGAGGAGGAGCATCTGGGAGGCTCAGTCAGTTAGTCCAACTCTTGATTTTGACTCGGGTCATGATTAAACTCGAGGTTGTGAGACTGAACCTGCATTGTGCTGGTGCTGGGCATGGAGGCTGTTTAATAATCTCTCTCTCTCTCTCTCTCTCTCTCTACCCCTTCCCTGTCTCTCTCTCTCTCTCTCTCTCTCTCTCTCTTTCTCAAAACAATAAGCTCTCCACATCAGAACCTAGAAAAAGATGAGAAAATAAAACTAAAAAGAAAACCAAAGGAATCCTTCCACCCAGTTTCAAGATCTACAGCTATAGTAATCAAAAAGGTGTGGTGTTGGTGAAGGGATAGACAAATGGAACAGTATAAAGATAGATAAGTGGAACAGGATCAAACCCAGAAAGAGACCAACCACCAACATGTCAATGGGATTCTGACAAAGGGGAAAAGCAATTCAATGGAGGAGTGACAGCGTTTTGAAGAAATGGTGCTAGAGCAAGTGGACTTCCAGAGACAAAGAAGAAGAAGGAGGCCCAAGAAGAAGAGGGAGGGGCAGAGAGGAGGAGGAGGTGGAGGTGGAGGACGAGGAGGACGAGGACCACAATCGAAGGCTCATCCTCTGTACAAAACTGAACTCGTGGCGCCTGGGTGACTCAGTCGCTGAGGCAGCCAGCTCTTCATTTCGGCTCTTGTCATGCTCTCAGGGTCCCGGGACAAAATCAGGCTCCAAGCTCACTGGGGAGTCTGCTTAAGGACGCTCTTTTCGCTTCTCCCTCCACCCCACGCCCCACTCATGCGCATGCTCACTCTCTCAAAAAGAAAAAAAAAGTTGTTAAATTAACTCAAAATTAATCACCGCCTTCTACGTAAAATGATAAATCTTCTAGGGAAAAAAATGTCCAGAATGGACAGCTAGGTAAAGAATCCTCCGACTGGACATCAAATCATGTTCCGTTCAAGAAGAGTTGATTCATTAGACATGATCCAACAATCAGAATTGGAAGTCTGTAATGTGTGAAACACCTTGTGAAGAAGACCCAAAAGGGAAGCTACAAACTGGGAGAAAATAGGTGCAAACCACATACCTGATAAAGGACTCCTGTCGGAAGGAGAGAACCTCAAAAGTGGACCCCCAAAGAAGCAAGCCATCCAGTCTGAAAAGAACAAAAACAAAAAAAATGGGCAAAAGACCGAAACCCTTTACCAAAGAGTATACAGATGGAAATCCCATAAAAAGGTACCATCGGGGCAATTCAAATTCAAACTCCAATGAGCTCTCACTGCACACCTATCAGCATGATGCAAACCAAATGCACCCGAGAGGGAGAGAGAGACCCCACTCCCCAATGCAAGGCAGGATGTGGAACGACTGGATCGCTCCTGCATCGCTGTTGGGAATGGAAGGTGATAGAGCTCCCTCTTGAAAACAGTTCACAGTTCCTTTTCTTTTTCAAGGCCTGGATTTAAATTCCAGGGAACAAGCAGTAGAATATGCTTTTCGGGTGCACAGGATAGTGACCCAACCCTCCACACAGTTTCTCTGAAAACTAGACTTGCAACCACCCTAGGACCCCAGTCATTGCACTCTTGGCATTTCTCTGCGAGAAATCCAAACTTACGTTTGCTCAAAAACCTGTACAGGAACGGATCTGTGTCCTGATGGAAGCAGTGGGGCTGCCAAGGGGGTAGAAGTGACTGCAGTGGTTGGATATTGACACTGGACAGCCTTGTAAGAGATGTTCTCATCTTGCTTCTTTGAAGGCCCCTTCCCATTCATGGTGGTCCTGGGGACAAGGAGAAAAGGAATGTCAACGATTTCAAGAAGTTGAAAGGATTTCAAGAAGTTGAAACCAAGCATTAGAACACCATCTCTTCTACATGAATTCATTCTCATATTCACCCCCAGTCTCCCAAAGCAGACAGGAGGGGTCTGGTCCAACAGGGGTTGCGGGCAGTGGCCCTTCCACAGGCCATCTCCCCTCCAGTCTAGAAGTCCAACGACCAGGTCCCAGGCTTTCAACTCATCTCCTTCTCTCGGGGCCTTCTCTAGGGGCCCCAGGGAACTTCTGGGCTCTTTCTCTGCCTTCTAGGAGGCTCTGTGGGGCTGGGTCGAGTGCTCTCAGCCGACTTGGACCACACTGCCAGGTGTCTCCCCCTGCATTTGCCACCCTTCGACACAGGAGGATCAAGTGGGAGGATGTCCTCTCAGAGAGATCCATGGCGATCAGAACAGATATCCTCTCTCTTCCATTGTTTACCCTCATCTCTCAGGCGTTTCTACCATCTCTTGATTTCCCTGGAATTTCAACCCCAGGAGAGGGGGGGTGGGTCAGAAGCCCAACATTTGGCTTCCCACTCCTGTCTTTCTTGAAGGTTTTCCCCGAACCAATGGGCCTAAAACAACATTCATAACCTGATATGGTTTCTGTGGGCCAGCCATCCAGGTGCAACTAGCCAGGTCCCTGTGGCTCAGGATCTCTCACAAGGCTGCAGTCCAGAGGGCCTCTGGATCTTCAGTCATCTGCGGGCTTGTTGGGGGTAAGTCTGCTTTTGAGCTCACTCAGCTGGCTGTGAGCAGCCAGAGGCCCT
Source organism: Meles meles (assembly GCF_922984935.1). Lineage (NCBI taxonomy): Eukaryota > Metazoa > Chordata > Mammalia > Carnivora > Mustelidae > Meles > Meles meles. The sequence goes on from NC_060066.1 coordinate 72,553,073, forward strand.
CCATTGCTGGAAGCAAGAAATAGTCATTCCTTGCCCCATGGGCCTCTCCAGCATAAAGCTCCCAAGGAGCAGCTGGCTTCCCTGGGAACAGATGAGGGAGGGAGGGACGGAGGGCGGGCAAGCCCAAGAGGAGACCAGTCTCTTTGTCAACTCACCTCCGAAGGGACATCCTATCACTTTGGCCACATTCTGTCCTTTACAAGGGAGTCAGTAGTTCTGACTCGAATCAAGAGGTGGAGTATGGAACACAAAACGATGTGTACCCAAGATGGGAATCGTTGGAGACCCTTAAAGGCTGCCCTCCCTACTTGGCTGGGACTTGACCTCAGCTAGCCACCACTATAATCTCTGCATCCTTCTATTATTATATATTATGTTAGATTATATTATATGCACTATTATCTTTGCATAGAATCATCACATCCTAGGACGTGAACGAGGGGAACATTTTACCAAGCCCTTCTGGGATCCTTCAGCAGCTTGCCTAGAAGTTCCTTGCCCAAGGGTGCCTGTCAGTTCAGTGTCTGGCTCCTGATTTCGGTTAGGGCTGATCACGTGATCTGGGAAATCCAGACCAGCGTCTGGTTCAGCACTTGAGTCCGAAGCCTGTCGAGGAATCTCTCTAACTCGGCCCCTCCCCCGCCTGCATGTGTGTGCGTTCCTTTGTGTGTGTGTGTGTGCGCCGTCACCCTTTCTGTCTCTCCGAAGAAGAAGAAGAAGAAGAAGAAGAAGAAGAAGAAGAAGAAGAAGAAGAAGAAGAAGAAGAAAAAGAACAGTAGTAGGCATAGTAGTAGAAGTTATTGGCACAGCAGGTGATCATTAGACAACCCTGGTTTGGAACGGGAGCTCTGAAATTCACTAGCTGTGTGATCTTGGGGCAAGTTGTTTCCCCTGTCTGAACCTCAGTCAGACATGACACACTGGGTTATTGGGACGATTAAGGGATCGATAAAAGACACTTCAAACCGTCCCTTGCTTGGCATAGAATCCCTTAATCAAATCCATTCTCAGTAGCAGGAGTCTCAGCCATTGGATATTTTTATTTTTATTTGTGTTACGCTGAACACTGAAAAATATTCTCTCACACTCATAGGGCTCCAGGGAATATGGAGCATCAGGCTAAAGGATGGGGTGGATCTCAAGTCAAAGGAGCCATGGGTATGGCTGAAGGGGTAAGCACAGGAGCTTTTGTGCTCTGGTTGTGAGTGTTGGTGGCTGCTGGGCAAGGGAATCAGACCTGCAGGGGACCCGAGAACTTGGAGTCGGGCCAGTGCACCCTTGCTCCCTTCTTGGGCTTCCTGGGTTTCAGGGGAGCCTTTGGCCCTTGAGGGTATTTGGAGGCTGTGCCCGGAACAGCAGGAGCAGGAGCAGGAGGCCCCCCGGAGACAGGCTGGACCTTGGGCCCAGAGTTGGCCAGCTTCTGCCTGAGGCAATGGTTTTGGGCCTGGAGCCTTTGGAACTCCCTCTCTGCCCACAGGACAGCCTTCTGGCTCTCCTCACTCCTCTTCTCCACCAGGAGGCGCTCCCGCTCATGCAAGGAGGCGATTTGCTGCCATTCTCGGTGCAGGTCGGCGGCCATGTTCCTATAGAGGCCCAAGTGCCAGTGGGCAGCATCCGCCTTCCTGCGCACCTTGGCAAGCTCGTTCTTCACTTGCAGGCAGCGTGCCTTCTCCTCCATCATCTTCCTCTCCAGGTGTCTGAGGTGCTCTTCGCACAGCTTCGGCTCTGCCTCAAGCTTCAGGCGCAACTTCGGAATCTCACCGTCCAGGAGGGTGTTCCGAAGGTGAACAGGTCCTTGCTCAGCTTGGTGGCTTGTTGGGTTTCTTGGGAGCTCTTCATTCCTCTGACGTGCCTTCTTCAGTGCCCTGGACGGCTTGAATTGGTTCACGGGGCTCCCGCCTGAGGGCACGTGGTCAGGGGAGGAGGAGCCAGTCTCCACCTGCCTCCTTGAGCCCCCACCTTCCAGATGATCTCCAAGCAGCTCTAGCACATGCATCCCCTTCAGGAGGATCTGGCTGAGGGTGTGCTGTTGGCTCTGGCCCTCAGCGCTGGCCTGCCGCCGCACTCCTCCTTCAGGAAGCTCTGGCCTGCCTGCCTGCCCTGCCTCGTCCTGCACTCTCTGTCCACAGCTGCCAATCTCCTGAACCAGCGGGTCTGCACTTGCCTGCAGATCACGGCTGTCCTTGAAGCCTTCTGGTGTTTTCCTCACCAGGGCTTCTCCATCTTCCTGGGCTGCTCCACAGATGGGAATTTCAGGAGGCAGCTGGTGAGGGCTCTTCAACAGCCTTTCCCGAACTCCCTTCCGCAGTTGCGTGGTGTTTCCCACTGACCAATACCCGGCATCTTGATTCAGGGCAGCCAGAGCAAGAAGCTGGAACGGGAGAGGACTGGCCTTCGGCTCGGATGATGCGACAGCTCCACGGGCTTGTGCGTCCGGTTCGGTCTTCTCCATGCCTTTTCCAGAGACTTCCTCGTTCTGGGCACACTGCCACTTTCTTCTTCGGAAGCTGAGCGCACTCTTTCCCAGGAACACCACCACTGCAGTGCACACCAGGATCTCCCAGCGAAACCCAGAGACTCGTGGCACATGTGGCCAACGTTCGTCTATCACCAACCCAGCAGCCCACAGCTGCTCCAGGACAGCCCACAGCGGCTCCAGAACTGTGTGGGGAGGCATTTGGATGGCCCCCAGCTGGCTCCATAGAGCCTTGTGGCTTGGTCTCCGATCACCAGTGTCTTCTGGGCCACTAGGAAGTGCTTGGAACCCCTACGAGGGTTCCGTCTCCAACGCAAACCAGTGCCTGGCAACAGGAGCTGAAGGGAGGAGGGGTGGGGGAGGTGCACCTGAGTCTCCAAGGCACATCAGTGCCTGCAACCGGAGCTGACAGCAGGTGGGGTAGGGGAGGGGAATCGCTATATTGTACACCTGAAACAAAGACAACACTATCGATCAATTTCTCGGAAGTACAATTTCAACATTAAAAAAAATATATTTAAAAAGCAAACTAGGTATCCAAAGGAGAAAACTAACAAATATCCAAACACTGAGAAAGTAACCTTCTAGATGATCAAAGATCAAAGATCAAATCTCAATGCATTGAAGTGAAGGAAAATGAACATACAACATATGAAAATGTGTGGGACACAGCACAATCAATGGACAGCACCATGTAGAGCAATCACTGCCTATGTTAGAAAGGAGGAGGAGCATCTGGGAGGCTCAGTCAGTTAGTCCAACTCTTGATTTTGACTCGGGTCATGATTAAACTCGAGGTTGTGAGACTGAACCTGCATTGTGCTGGTGCTGGGCATGGAGGCTGTTTAATAATCTCTCTCTCTCTCTCTCTCTCTCTCTCTACCCCTTCCCTGTCTCTCTCTCTCTCTCTCTCTCTCTCTCTGTCTCAAAACAATAAGCTCTCCACGTCAGAACCTAGAAAAAGATGAGAAAATAAAACTAAAAAGAAAACCAAAGGAATCCTTCCACCCAGTTTCAAGATCTACAGCTATAGTAATCAAAAAGGTGTGGTGTTGGTGAAGGGATAGACAAATGGAACAGTATAAAGATAGATAAGTGGAACAGGATCAAACCCAGAAAGAGACCAACCACCAACATGTCAATGGGATTCTGACAAAGGGGAAAAGCAATTCAATGGAGGAGTGACAGCGTTTTGAAGAAATGGTGCTAGAGCAAGTGGACTTCCAGAGACAAAGAAGAAGAAGGAGGCCCAAGAAGAAGAGGGAGGGGCAGAGAGGAGGAGGAGGTGGAGGTGGAGGACGAGGAGGACGAGGACCACAATCGAAGGCTCATCCTCTGTACAAAACTGAACTCGTGGCGCCTGGGTGACTCAGTCGCTGAGGCAGCCAGCTCTTCATTTCGGCTCTTGTCATGCTCTCAGGGTCCCGGGACAAAATCAGGCTCCAAGCTCACTGGGGAGTCTGCTTAAGGACGCTCTTTTCGCTTCTCCCTCCACCCCACGCCCCACTCATGCGCATGCTCACTCTCTCAAAAAGAAAAAAAAATTTGTTAAATTAACTCAAAATTAATCACCGCCTTCTACGTAAAATGATAAATCTTCTAGGGAAAAAAATGTCCAGAATGGACAGCTAGGTAAAGAATCCTCCAACTGGACATCAAATCATGTTCCGTTCAAGAAGAGTTGATTCATTAGACATGATCCAACAATCCGAATTGGAAGTCTGTAATGTGTGAAACACCTTGTGAAGAAGACCCAAAAGGGAAGCTACAAACTGGGAGAAAATAGGTGCAAACCACATACCTGATAAAGGACTCCTGTCGGAAGGAGAGAACCTCAAAAGTGGACCCCCAAAGAAGCAAGCCATCCAGTCTGAAAAGAACAAAAACAAAAAAAAATGGGCAAAAGACCGAAACCCTTTACCAAAGAGTATACAGATGGAAATCCCATAAAAAGGTACCATCGGGGCAATTCAAATTCAAACTCCAATGAGCTCTCACTGCACACCTATCAGCATGATGCAAACCAAATGCACCCGAGAGGGAGAGAGAGACCCCACTCCCCAATGCAAGGCAGGATGTGGAACGACTGGATCGCTCCTGCATCGCTGTTGGGAATGGAAGGTGATAGAGCTCCCTCTTGAAAACAGTTCACAGTTCCTTTTCTTTTTCAAGGCCTGGATTTAAATTCCAGGGAACAAGCAGTAGAATATGCTTTTCGGGTGCACAGGATAGTGACCCAACCCTCCACACAGTTTCTCTGAAAACTAGACTTGCAACCACCCTAGGACCCCAGTCATTGCACTCTTGGCATTTCTCTGCGAGAAATCCAAACTTACGTTTGCTCAAAAACCTGTACAGGAACGGATCTGTGTCCTGATGGAAGCAGTGGGGCTGCCAAGGGGGTAGAAGTGACTGCAGTGGTTGGATATTGACACTGGACAGCCTTGTAAGAGATGTTCTCATCTTGCTTCTTTGAAGGCCCCTTCCCATTCATGGTGGTCCTGGGGACAAGGAGAAAAGGAATGTCAACGATTTCAAGAAGTTGAAAGGATTTCAAGAAGTTGAAACCAAGCATTAGAACACCATCTCTTCTACATGAATTCATTCTCATATTCACCCCCAGTCTCCCAAAGCAGACAGGAGGGGTCTGGTCCAACAGGGGTTGCGGGCAGTGGCCCTTCCACAGGCCATCTCCCCTCCAGTCTAGAAGTCCAACGACCAGGTCCCAGGCTTTCAACTCATCTCCTTCTCTCGGGGCCTTCTCTAGGGGCCCCAGGGAACTTCTGGGCTCTTTCTCTGCCTTCTAGGAGGCTCTGTGGGGCTGGGTCGAGTGCTCTCAGCCGACTTGGACCACACTGCCAGGTGTCTCCCCCTGCATTTGCCACCCTTCGACACAGGAGGATCAAGTGGGAGGATGTCCTCTCAGAGAGATCCATGGCGATCAGAACAGATATCCTCTCTCTTCCATTGTTTACCCTCATCTCTCAGGCGTTTCTACCATCTCTTGATTTCCCTGGAATTTCAACCCCAGGAGAGGGGGGGTGGGTCAGAAGCCAAACATTTGGCTTCCCACTCCTGTCTTTCTTGAAGGTTTTCCCCGAACCAATGGGCCTAAAACAACATTCATAACCTGATATGGTTTCTGTGGGCCAGCCATCCAGGTGCAACTAGCCAGGTCCCTGTGGCTCAGGATCTCTCACAAGGCTGCAGTCCAGAGGGCCTCTGGATCTTCAGTCATCTGCGGGCTTGTTGGGGGTAAGTCTGCTTTTGAGCTCACTCAGCTGGCTGTGAGCAGCCAGAGGCCCTCCATTGCTGGAAGCAAGAAATAGTCATTCCTTGCCCCATGGGCCTCTCCAGCATAAAGCTCCCAAGGAGCAGCTGGCTTCCCTGGGAACAGATGAGGGAGGGAGGGACGGAGGGCGGGCAAGCCCAAGAGGAGACCAGTCTCTTTGTCAACTCACCTCCGAAGGGACATCCTATCACTTTGGCCACATTCTGTCCTTTACAAGGGAGTCAGTAGTTCTGACTCGAATCAAGAGGTGGAGTATGGAACACAAAACGATGTGTACCCAAGATGGGAATCGTTGGAGACCCTTAAAGGCTGCCCTCCCTACTTGGCTGGGACTTGACCTCAGCTAGCCACCACTATAATCTCTGCATCCTTCTATTATTATATATTATGTTAGATTATATTATATGCACTATTATCTTTGCATAGAATCATCACATCCTAGGACGTGAACGAGGGGAACATTTTACCAAGCCCTTCTGGGATCCTTCAGCAGCTTGCCTAGAAGTTCCTTGCCCAAGGGTGCCTGTCAGTTCAGTGTCTGGCTCCTGATTTCGGTTAGGGCTGATCACGTGATCTGGGAAATCCAGACCAGCGTCTGGTTCAGCACTTGAGTCCGAAGCCTGTCGAGGAATCTCTCTAACTCGGCCCCTCCCCCGCCTGCATGTGTGTGCGTTCCTTTGTGTGTGTGTGTGTGCGCCGTCACCCTTTCTGTCTCTCCGAAGAAGAAGAAGAAGAAGAAGAAGAAGAAGAAGAAGAAGAAGAAGAAGAAGAAGAAGAAGAAGAAGAAGAAAAAGAACAGTAGTAGGCATAGTAGTAGAAGTTATTGGCACAGCAGGTGATCATTAGACAACCCTGGTTTGGAACGGGAGCTCTGAAATTCACTAGCTGTGTGATCTTGGGGCAAGTTGTTTCCCCTGTCTGAACCTCAGTCAGACATGACACACTGGGTTATTGGGACGATTAAGGGATCGATAAAAGACACTTCAAACCGTCCCTTGCTTGGCATAGAATCCCTTAATCAAATCCATTCTCAGTAGCAGGAGTCTCAGCCATTGGATATTTTTATTTTTATTTCTGTTACGCTGAACACTGAAAAATATTCTCTCACACTCATAGGGCTCCAGGGAATATGGAGCATCAGGCTAAAGGATGGGGTGGATCTCAAGTCAAAGGAGCCATGGGTATGGCTGAAGGGGTAAGCACAGGAGCTTTTGTGCTCTGGTTGTGAGTGTTGGTGGCTGCTGGGCAAGGGAATCAGACCTGCAGGGGACCCGAGAACTTGGAGTCGGGCCAGTGCACCCTTGCTCCCTTCTTGGGCTTCCTGGGTTTCAGGGGAGCCTTTGGCCCTTGAGGGTATTTGGAGGCTGTGCCCGGAACAGCAGGAGCAGGAGCAGGAGGCCCCCCGGAGACAGGCTGGACCTTGGGCCCAGAGTTGGCCAGCTTCTGCCTGAGGCAATGGTTTTGGGCCTGGAGCCTTTGGAACTCCCTCTCTGCCCACAGGACAGCCTTCTGGCTCTCCTCACTCCTCTTCTCCACCAGGAGGCGCTCCCGCTCATGCAAGGAGGCGATTTGCTGCCATTCTCGGTGCAGGTCGGCGGCCATGTTCCTATAGAGGCCCAAGTGCCAGTGGGCAGCATCCGCCTTCCTGCGCACCTTGGCAAGCTCGTTCTTCACTTGCAGGCAGCGTGCCTTCTCCTCCATCATCTTCCTCTCCAGGTGTCTGAGGTGCTCTTCGCACAGCTTCGGCTCTGCCTCAAGCTTCAGGCGCAACTTCGGAATCTCACCGTCCAGGAGGGTGTTCCGAAGGTGAACAGGTCCTTGCTCAGCTTGGTGGCTTGTTGGGTTTCTTGGGAGCTCTTCATTCCTCTGACGTGCCTTCTTCAGTGCCCTGGACGGCTTGAATTGGTTCACGGGGCTCCCGCCTGAGGGCACGTGGTCAGGGGAGGAGGAGCCAGTCTCCACCTGCCTCCTTGAGCCCCCACCTTCCAGATGATCTCCAAGCAGCTCTAGCACATGCATCCCCTTCAGGAGGATCTGGCTGAGGGTGTGCTGTTGGCTCTGGCCCTCAGCGCTGGCCTGCCGCCGCACTCCTCCTTCAGGAAGCTCTGGCCTGCCTGCCTGCCCTGCCTCGTCCTGCACTCTCTGTCCACAGCTGCCAATCTCCTGAACCAGCGGGTCTGCACTTGCCTGCAGATCACGGCTGTCCTTGAAGCCTTCTGGTGTTTTCCTCACCAGGGCTTCTCCATCTTCCTGGGCTGCTCCACAGATGGGATTTTCAGGAGGCAGCTGGTGAGGGCTCTTCAACAGCCTTTCCCGAACTCCCTTCCGCAGTTGCGTGGTGTTTCCCACTGACCAATACCCGGCATCTTGATTCAGGGCAGCCAGAGCAAGAAGCTGGAACGGGAGAGGACTGGCCTTCGGCTCGGATGATGCGACAGCTCCACGGGCTTGTGCGTCCGGTTCGGTCTTCTCCATGCCTTTTCCAGAGACTTCCTCGTTCTGGGCACACTGCCACTTTCTTCTTCGGAAGCTGAGTGCACTCTTTCCCAGGAACACCACCACTGCAGTGCACACCAGGATCTCCCAGCGAAACCCAGAGACTCGTGGCACATGTGGCCAACGTTCGTCTATCACCAACCCAGCAGCCCACAGCTGCTCCAGGACAGCCCACAGCCGCTCCAGAACTGTGTGGGGAGGCATTTGGATGGCCCCCAGCTGGCTCCATAGAGCCTTGTGGCTTGGTCTCCGATCACCAGTGTCTTCTGGGCCACTAGGAAGTGCTTGGAACCCCTACGAGGGTTCCGTCTCCAACGCAAACCAGTGCCTGGCAACAGGAGCTGAAGGGAGGAGGGGTGGGGGAGGTGCACCTGAGTCTCCAAGGCACATCAGTGCCTGCAACCGGAGCTGACAGCAGGTGGGGTAGGGGAGGGGAATCGCTCTATTGTACACCTGAAACAAAGACAACCCTATCGATCAATTTCTCGGAAGTACAATTTCAACATTAAAAAAAATATATTTAAAAAGCAAACTAGGTATCCAAAGGAGAAATCTAACAAATATCCAAACACTGAGAAAGTAACCTTCTAGATGATCAAAGACCAAAGATCAAATCTCAATGCATTGAAGTGAAGGAAAATGAACATACAACATATGAAAATGTGTGGGACACAGCACAATCAATGGACAGCACCATGTAGAGCAATCACTGCCTATGTTAGAAAGGAGGAGGAGCATCTGGGAGGCTCAGTCAGTTAGTCCAACTCTTGATTTTGACTCGGGTCATGATTAAACTCGAGGTTGTGAGACTGAACCTGCATTGTGCTGGTGCTGGGCATGGAGGCTGTTTAATAATCTCTCTCTCTCTCTCTCTCTCTCTCTACCCCTTCCCTGTCTCTCTCTCTCTCTCTCTCTCTCTCTCTGTCTCAAAACAATAAGCTCTCCACGTCAGAACCTAGAAAAAGATGAGAAAATAAAACTAAAAAGAAAACCAAAGGAATCCTTCCACCCAGTTTCAAGATCTACAGCTATAGTAATCAAAAAGGTGTGGTGTTGGTGAAGGGATAGACAAATGGAACAGTATAAAGATAGATAAGTGGAACAGGATCAAACCCAGAAAGAGACCAACCACCAACATGTCAATGGGATTCTGACAAAGGGGAAAAGCAATTCAATGGAGGAGTGACAGCGTTTTGAAGAAATGGTGCTAGAGCAAGTGGACTTCCAGAGACAAAGAAGAAGAAGGAGGCCCAAGAAGAAGAGGGAGGGGCAGAGAGGAGGAGGAGGTGGAGGTGGAGGACGAGGAGGACGAGGACCACAATCGAAGGCTCATCCTCTGTACAAAACTGAACTCGTGGCGCCTGGGTGACTCAGTCGCTGAGGCAGCCAGCTCTTCATTTCGGCTCTTGTCATGCTCTCAGGGTCCCGGGACAAAATCAGGCTCCAAGCTCACTGGGGAGTCTGCTTAAGGACGCTCTTTTCGCTTCTCCCTCCACCCCACGCCCCACTCATGCGCATGCTCACTCTCTCAAAAAGAAAAAAAAATTTGTTAAATTAACTCAAAATTAATCACCGCCTTCTACGTAAAATGATAAATCTTCTAGGGAAAAAAATGTCCAGAATGGACAGCTAGGGAAAGAATCCTCCGACTGGACATCAAATCATGTTCCGTTCAAGAAGAGTTGATTCATTAGACATGATCCAACAATCAGAATTGGAAGTCTGTAATGTGTGAAACACCTTGTGAAGAAGACCCAAAAGGGAAGCTACAAACTGGGAGAAAATAGGTGCAAACCACATACCTGATAAAGGACTCCTGTCGGAAGGAGAGAACCTCAAAAGTGGACCCCCAAAGAAGCAAGCCATCCAGTCTGAAAAGAACAAAAACAAAAAAAAATGGGCAAAAGACCGAAACCCTTTACCAAAGAGTATACAGATGGAAATCCCATAAAAAGGTACCATCGGGGCAATTCAAATTCAAACTCCAATGAGCTCTCACTGCACACCTATCAGCATGATGCAAACCAAATGCACCCGAGAGGGAGAGAGAGACCCCACTCCCCAATGCAAGGCAGGATGTGGAACGACTGGATCGCTCCTGCATCGCTGTTGGGAATGGAAGGTGATAGAGCTCCCTCTTGAAAACAGTTCACAGTTCCTTTTCTTTTTCAAGGCCTGGATTTAAATTCCAGGGAACAAGCAGTAGAATATGCTTTTCGGGTGCACAGGATAGTGACCCAACCCTCCACACAGTTTCTCTGAAAACTAGACTTGCAACCACCCTAGGACCCCAGTCATTGCACTCTTGGCATTTCTCTGCGAGAAATCCAAACTTACGTTTGCTCAAAAACCTGTACAGGAACGGATCTGTGTCCTGATGGAAGCAGTGGGGCTGCCAAGGGGGTAGAAGTGACTGCAGTGGTTGGATATTGACACTGGACAGCCTTGTAAGAGATGTTCTCATCTTGCTTCTTTGAAGGCCCCTTCCCATTCATGGTGGTCCTGGGGACAAGGAGAAAAGGAATGTCAACGATTTCAAGAAGTTGAAAGGATTTCAAGAAGTTGAAACCAAGCATTAGAACACCATCTCTTCTACATGAATTCATTCTCATATTCACCCCCAGTCTCCCAAAGCAGACAGGAGGGGTCTGGTCCAACAGGGGTTGCGGGCAGTGGCCCTTCCACAGGCCATCTCCCCTCCAGTCTAGAAGTCCAACGACCAGGTCCCAGGCTTTCAACTCATCTCCTTCTCTCGGGGCCTTCTCTAGGGGCCCCAGGGAACTTCTGGGCTCTTTCTCTGCCTTCTAGGAGGCTCTGTGGGGCTGGGTCGAGTGCTCTCAGCCGACTTGGACCACACTGCCAGGTGTCTCCCCCTGCATTTGCCACCCTTCGACACAGGAGGATCAAGTGGGAGGATGTCCTCTCAGAGAGATCCATGGCGATCAGAACAGATATCCTCTCTCTTCCATTGTTTACCCTCATCTCTCAGGCGTTTCTACCATCTCTTGATTTCCCTGGAATTTCAACCCCAGGAGAGGGGGGGTGGGTCAGAAGCCCAACATTTGGCTTCCCACTCCTGTCTTTCTTGAAGGTTTTCCCCGAACCAATGGGCCTAAAACAACATTCATAACCTGATATGGTTTCTGTGGGCCAGCCATCCAGGTGCAACTAGCCAGGTCCCTGTGGCTCAGGATCTCTCACAAGGCTGCAGTCCAGAGGGCCTCTGGATCTTCAGTCATCTGCGGGCTTGTTGGGGGTAAGTCTGCTTTTGAGCTCACTCAGCTGGCTGTGAGCAGCCAGAGGCCCTCCATTGCTGGAAGCAAGAAATAGTCATTCCTTGCCCCATGGGCCTCTCCAGCATAAAGCTCCCAAGGAGCAGCTGGCTTCCCTGGGAACAGATGAGGGAGGGAGGGACGGAGGGCGGGCAAGCCCAAGAGGAGACCAGTCTCTTTGTCAACTCACCTCCGAAGGGACATCCTATCACTTTGGCCACATTCTGTCCTTTACAAGGGAGTCAGTAGTTCTGACTCGAATCAAGAGGTGGAGTATGGAACACAAAACGATGTGTACCCAAGATGGGAATCGTTGGAGACCCTTAAAGGCTGCCCTCCCTACTTGGCTGGGACTTGACCTCAGCTAGCCACCACTATAATCTCTGCATCCTTCTATTATTATATATTATGTTAGATTATATTATATGCACTATTATCTTTGCATAGAATCATCACATCCTAGGACGTGAACGAGGGGAACATTTTACCAAGCCCTTCTGGGATCCTTCAGCAGCTTGCCTAGAAGTTCCTTGCCCAAGGGTGCCTGTCAGTTCAGTGTCTGGCTCCTGATTTCGGTTAGGGCTGATCACGTGATCTGGGAAATCCAGACCAGCGTCTGGTTCAGCACTTGAGTCCGAAGCCTGTCGAGGAATCTCTCTAACTCGGCCCCTCCCCCGCCTGCATGTGTGTGCGTTCCTTTGTGTGTGTGTGTGTGCGCCGTCACCCTTTCTGTCTCTCCGAAGAAGAAGAAGAAGAAGAAGAAGAAGAAGAAGAAGAAGAAGAAGAAGAAGAAGAAGAAGAAGAAGAACAGTAGTAGGCATAGTAGTAGAAGTTATTGGCACAGCAGGTGATCATTAGACAACCCTGGTTTGGAACGGGAGCTCTGAAATTCACTAGCTGTGTGATCTTGGGGCAAGTTGTTTCCCCTGTCTGAACCTCAGTCAGACATGACACACTGGGTTATTGGGACGATTAAGGGATCGATAAAAGACACTTCAAACCGTCCCTTGCTTGGCATAGAATCCCTTAATCAAATCCATTCTCAGTAGCAGGAGTCTCAGCCATTGGATATTTTTATTTTTATTTGTGTTACGCTGAACACTGAAAAATATTCTCTCACACTCATAGGGCTCCAGGGAATATGGAGCATCAGGCTAAAGGATGGGGTGGATCTCAAGTCAAAGGAGCCATGGGTATGGCTGAAGGGGTAAGCACAGGAGCTTTTGTGCTCTGGTTGTGAGTGTTGGTGGCTGCTGGGCAAGGGAATCAGACCTGCAGGGGACCCGAGAACTTGGAGTCGGGCCAGTGCACCCTTGCTCCCTTCTTGGGCTTCCTGGGTTTCAGGGGAGCCTTTGGCCCTTGAGGGTATTGGGAGGCTGTGCCCGGAACAGCAGGAGCAGGAGCAGGAGGCCCCCCGGAGACAGGCTGGACCTTGGGCCCAGAGTTGGCCAGCTTCTGCCTGAGGCAATGGTTTTGGGCCTGGAGCCTTTGGAACTCCCTCTCTGCCCACAGGACAGCCTTCTGGCTCTCCTCACTCCTCTTCTCCACCAGGAGGCGCTCCCGCTCATGCAAGGAGGCGATTTGCTGCCATTCTCGGTGCAGGTCGGCGGCCATGTTCCTATAGAGGCCCAAGTGCCAGTGGGCAGCATCCGCCTTCCTGCGCACCTTGGCAAGCTCGTTCTTCACTTGCAGGCAGCGTGCCTTCTCCTCCATCATCTTCCTCTCCAGGTGTCTGAGGTGCTCTTCGCACAGCTTCGGCTCTGCCTCAAGCTTCAGGCGCAACTTCGGAATCTCACCGTCCAGGAGGGTGTTCCGAAGGTGAACAGGTCCTTGCTCAGCTTGGTGGCTTGTTGGGTTTCTTGGGAGCTCTTCATTCCTCTGACGTGCCTTCTTCAGTGCCCTGGACGGCTTGAATTGGTTCACGGGGCTCCCGCCTGAGGGCACGTGGTCAGGGGAGGAGGAGCCAGTCTCCACCTGCCTCCTTGAGCCCCCACCTTCCAGATGATCTCCAAGCAGCTCTAGCACATGCATCCCCTTCAGGAGGATCTGGCTGAGGGTGTGCTGTTGGCTCTGGCCCTCAGCGCTGGCCTGCCGCCGCACTCCTCCTTCAGGAAGCTCTGGCCTGCCTGCCTGCCCTGCCTCGTCCTGCACTCTCTGTCCACAGCTGCCAATCTCCTGAACCAGCGGGTCTGCACTTGCCTGCAGATCACGGCTGTCCTTGAAGCCTTCTGGTGTTTTCCTCACCAGGGCTTCTCCATCTTCCTGGGCTGCTCCACAGATGGGATTTTCAGGAGGCAGCTGGTGAGGGCTCTTCAACAGCCTTTCCCGAACTCCCTTCCGCAGTTGCGTGGTGTTTCCCACTGACCAATACCCGGCATCTTGATTCAGGGCAGCCAGAGCAAGAAGCTGGAACGGGAGAGGACTGGCCTTCGGCTCGGATGATGCGACAGCTCCACGGGCTTGTGCGTCCGGTTCGGTCTTCTCCATGCCTTTTCCAGAGACTTCCTCGTTCTGGGCACACTGCCACTTTCTTCTTCGGAAGCTGAGTGCACTCTTTCCCAGGAACACCACCACTGCAGTGCACACCAGGATCTCCCAGCGAAACCCAGAGACTCGTGGCACATGTGGCCAACGTTCGTCTATCACCAACCCAGCAGCCCACAGCTGCTCCAGGACAGCCCACAGCCGCTCCAGAACTGTGTGGGGAGGCATTTGGATGGCCCCCAGCTGGCTCCATAGAGCGTTGTGGCTTGGTCTCCGATCACCAGTGTCTTCTGGGCCACTAGGAAGTGCTTGGAACCCCTACGAGGGTTCCGTCTCCAATGCAAACCAGTGCCTGGCAACAGGAGCTGAAGGGAGGAGGGGTGGGGGAGGAGCACCTGAGTCTCCAAGGCACATCAGTGCCTGCAACCGGAGCTGACAGCAGGTGGGGTAGAGGAGGGGAATCGCTCTATTGTACACCTGAAACAAAGACAACCCTATCGATCAATTTCTCGGAAGTACAATTTCAACATTAAAAAAAATATATTTAAAAAGCAAACTAGGTATCCAAAGGAGAAATCTAACAAATATCCAAACACTGAGAAAGTAACCTTCTAGATGATCAAAGACCAAAGATCAAATCTCAATGCATTGAAGTGAAGGAAAATGAACATACAACATATGAAAATGTGTGGGACACAGCACAATCAATGGACAGCACCATGTAGAGCAATCACTGCCTATGTTAGAAAGGAGGAGGAGCATCTGGGAGGCTCAGTCAGTTAGTCCAACTCTTGATTTTGACTCGGCTCATGATTAAACTCGAGGTTGTGAGACTGAACCTGCATTGTGCTGGTGCTGGGCATGGAGGCTCTTTAATCATATCTCTCTCTCTCTCTCTCTCTCTCTCTCTCTGCACCCCTTCCCTGTCTCTCTCTCTCTCTCTCTCTGTCTCAAAACAATAAGCTCTCCATGTCAGAACCTAGAAAAAGATGAGAAAATAAAACTAAAGAAGAAAACCAAAGGAATCCTTCCACCCAGTTTCAAGATCTACAGCTATAGTAATCAAAAATATGTGGTGTTGGTGAAGGGATAGACAAATGGAACAGTATAAAGATAGATAAGTGGAACAGGATCAAACCCAGAAAGAGACCAACCACCAACATGTCAATGGGATTCTGACAAAGGGGAAAAGCAATTCAATGGAGGAGTGACAGCATTTTGAAGAAATGGTGCTAGAGCAAGTGGACTTCCAGAGACAAAGAAGAAGAAGGAGGCCCAAGAAGAAGAGGGAGGGGCAGAGAGGAGGAGGAGGTGGAGGTGGAGGACGAGGAGGACGAGGACCACAATCGAAGGCTCATCCTCTGTACAAAACTGAACTCGTGGCGCCTGGGTGACTCAGTCGCTGAGGCAGCCAGCTCTTCATTTCGGCTCTTGTCATGCTCTCAGGGTCCCGGGACAAAATCAGGCTCCAAGCTCACTGGGGAGTCTGCTTAAGGACGCTCTTTTCGCTTCTCCCTCCACCCCACGCCCCACTCATGCGCATGCTCACTCTCTCAAAAAGAAAAAAAAATTTGTTAAATTAACTCAAAATTAATCACCGCCTTCTACGTAAAATGATAAATCTTCTAGGGAAAAAAATGTCCAGAATGGACAGCTAGGGAAAGAATCCTCCGACTGGACATCAAATCATGTTCCGTTCAAGAAGAGTTGATTCATTAGACATGATCCAACAATCAGAATTGGAAGTCTGTAATGTGTGAAACACCTTGTGAAGAAGACCCAAAAGGGAAGCTACAAACTGGGAGAAAATAGGTGCAAACCACATACCTGATAAAGGACTCCTGTCGGAAGGAGAGAACCTCAAAAGTGGACCCCCAAAGAAGCAAGCCATCCAGTCTGAAAAGAACAAAAACAAAAAAAATGGGCAAAAGACCGAAACCCTTTACCAAAGAGTATACAGATGGAAATCCCATAAAAAGGTACCATCGGGGCAATTCAAATTCAAACTCCAATGAGCTCTCACTGCACACCTATCAGCATGATGCAAACCAAATGCACCCGAGAGGGAGAGAGAGACCCCACTCCCCAATGCAAGGCAGGATGTGGAACGACTGGATCGCTCCTGCATCGCTGTTGGGAATGGAAGGTGATAGAGCTCCCTCTTGAAAACAGTTCACAGTTCCTTTTCTTTTTCAAGGCCTGGATTTAAATTCCAGGGAACAAGCAGTAGAATATGCTTTTCGGGTGCACAGGATAGTGACCCAACCCTCCACACAGTTTCTCTGAAAACTAGACTTGCAACCACCCTAGGACCCCAGTCATTGCACTCTTGGCATTTCTCTGCGAGAAATCCAAACTTACGTTTGCTCAAAAACCTGTACAGGAACGGATCTGTGTCCTGATGGAAGCAGTGGGGCTGCCAAGGGGGTAGAAGTGACTGCAGTGGTTGGATATTGACACTGGACAGCCTTGTAAGAGATGTTCTCATCTTGCTTCTTTGAAGGCCCCTTCCCATTCATGGTGGTCCTGGGGACAAGGAGAAAAGGAATGTCAACGATTTCAAGAAGTTGAAAGGATTTCAAGAAGTTGAAACCAAGCATTAGAACACCATCTCTTCTACATGAATTCATTCTCATATTCACCCCCAGTCTCCCAAAGCAGACAGGAGGGGTCTGGTCCAACAGGGGTTGCGGGCAGTGGCCCTTCCACAGGCCATCTCCCCTCCAGTCTAGAAGTCCAACGACCAGGTCCCAGGCTTTCAACTCATCTCCTTCTCTCGGGGCCTTCTCTAGGGGCCCCAGGGAACTTCTGGGCTCTTTCTCTGCCTTCTAGGAGGCTCTGTGGGGCTGGGTCGAGTGCTCTCAGCCGACTTGGACCACACTGCCAGGTGTCTCCCCCTGCATTTGCCACCCTTCGACACAGGAGGATCAAGTGGGAGGATGTCCTCTCAGAGAGATCCATGGCGATCAGAACAGATATCCTCTCTCTTCCATTGTTTACCCTCATCTCTCAGGCGTTTCTACCATCTCTTGATTTCCCTGGAATTTCAACCCCAGGAGAGGGGGGGTGGGTCAGAAGCCAAACATTTGGCTTCCCACTCCTGTCTTTCTTGAAGGTTTTCCCCGAACCAATGGGCCTAAAACAACATTCATAACCTGATATGGTTTCTGTGGGCCAGCCATCCAGGTGCAACTAGCCAGGTCCCTGTGGCTCAGGATCTCTCACAAGGCTGCAGTCCAGAGGGCCTCTGGATCTTCAGTCATCTGCGGGCTTGTTGGGGGTAAGTCTGCTTTTGAGCTCACTCAGCTGGCTGTGAGCAGCCAGAGGCCCTCCATTGCTGGAAGCAAGAAAGAGTCATTCCTTGCCCCATGGGCCTCTCCAGCATAAAGCTCCCAAGGAGCAGCTGGCTTCCCTGGGAACAGATGAGGGAGGGAGGGACGGAGGGCGGGCAAGCCCAAGAGGAGACCAGTCTCTTTGTCAACTCACCTCCGAAGGGACATCCTATCACTTTGGCCACATTCTGTCCTTTACAAGGGAGTCAGTAGTTCTGACTCGAATCAAGAGGTGGAGTATGGAACACAAAACGATGTGTACCCAAGATGGGAATCGTTGGAGACCCTTAAAGGCTGCCCTCCCTACTTGGCTGGGACTTGACCTCAGCTAGCCACCACTATAATCTCTGCATCCTTCTATTATTATATATTATGTTAGATTATATTATATGCACTATTATCTTTGCATAGAATCATCACATCCTAGGACGTGAACGAGGGGAACATTTTACCAAGCCCTTCTGGGATCCTTCAGCAGCTTGCCTAGAAGTTCCTTGCCCAAGGGTGCCTGTCAGTTCAGTGTCTGGCTCCTGATTTCGGTTCAGGGCTGATCACGTGATCTGGGAAATCCAGACCAGCGTCTGGTTCAGCACTTGAGTCCGAAGCCTGTCGAGGAATCTCTCTAACTCGGCCCCTCCCCCGCCTGCATGTGTGTGCGTTCCTTTGTGTGTGTGTGTGTGCGCCGTCACCCTTTCTGTCTCTCCGAAGAAGAAGAAGAAGAAGAAGAAGAAGAAGAAGAAGAAGAAGAAGAAGAAGAAGAAGAAGAGTAGTAGGCATAGTAGTAGAAGTTATTGGCACAGCAGGTGATCATTAGACAACCCTGGTTTGGAACGGGAGCTCTGAAATTCACTAGCTGTGTGATCTTGGGGCAAGTTGTTTCCCCTGTCTGAACCTCAGTCAGACATGACACACTGGGTTATTGGGACGATTAAGGGATCGATACAAGACACTTCAAACCGTCCCTTGCTTGGCATAGAATCCCTTAATCAAATCCATTCTCAGTAGCAGGAGTCTCAGCCATTGGATATTTTTATTTTTATTTGTGTTACGCTGAACACTGAAAAATATTCTCTCACACTCATAGGGCTCCAGGGAATATGGAGCATCAGGCTAAAGGATGGGGTGGATCTCAAGTCAAAGGAGCCATGGGTATGGCTGAAGGGGTAAGCACAGGAGCTTTTGTGCTCTGGTTGTGAGTGTTGGTGGCTGCTGGGCAAGGGAATCAGACCTGCAGGGGACCCGAGAACTTGGAGTCGGGCCAGTGCACCCTTGCTCCCTTCTTGGGCTTCCTGGGTTTCAGGGGAGCCTTTGGCCCTTGAGGGTATTGGGAGGCTGTGCCCGGAACAGCAGGAGCAGGAGCAGGAGGCCCCCCGGAGACAGGCTGGACCTTGGGCCCAGAGTTGGCCAGCTTCTGCCTGAGGCAATGGTTTTGGGCCTGGAGCCTTTGGAACTCCCTCTCTGCCCACAGGACAGCCTTCTGGCTCTCCTCACTCCTCTTCTCCACCACGAGGCGCTCCCGCTCATGCAAGGAGGCGATTTGCTGCCATTCTCTGTGCAGGTCGGCAGCCATGTTCCTATAGAGGCCCAAGTGCCAGTGGGCAGCATCCGCCTTCCTGCGCACCTTGGCAAGCTCGTTCTTCACTTGCAGGCAGCGTGCCTTCTCCTCCATCATCTTCCTCTCCAGGTGTCTGAGGTGCTCTTCGCACAGCTTCGGCTCTGCCTCAAGCTTCAGGCGCAACTTCGGAATCTCACCGTCCAGGAGGGTGTTCCGAAGGTGAACAGGTCCTTGCTCAGCTTGGTGGCTTGTTGGGTTTCTTGGGAGCTCTTCATTCCTCTGACGTGCCTTCTTCAGTGCCCTGGACGGCTTGAATTGGTTCACGGGGCTCCCGCCTGAGGGCACGTGGTCAGGGGAGGAGGAGCCAGTCTCCACCTGCCTCCTTGAGCCCCCACCTTCCAGATGATCTCCAAGCAGCTCTAGCACATGCATCCCCTTCAGGAGGATCTGGCTGAGGGTGTGCTGTTGGCTCTGGCCCTCAGCGCTGGCCTGCCGCCGCACTCCTCCTTCAGGAAGCTCTGGCCTGCCTGCCTGCCCTGCCTCGTCCTGCACTCTCTGTCCACAGCTGCCAATCTCCTGAACCAGCGGGTCTGCACTTGCCTGCAGATCACGGCTGTCCTTGAAGCCTTCTGGTGTTTTCCTCACCAGGGCTTCTCCATCTTCCTGGGCTGCTCCACAGATGGGATTTTCAGGAGGCAGCTGGTGAGGGCTCTTCAACAGCCTTTCCCGAACTCCCTTCCGCAGTTGCGTGGTGTTTCCCACTGACCAATACCCGGCATCTTGATTCAGGGCAGCCAGAGCAAGAAGCTGGAACGGGAGAGGACTGGCCTTCGGCTCGGATGATGCGACAGCTCCACGGGCTTGTGCGTCCGGTTCGGTCTTCTCCATGCCTTTTCCAGAGACTTCCTCGTTCTGGGCACACTGCCACTTTCTTCTTCGGAAGCTGAGTGCACTCTTTCCCAGGAACACCACCACTGCAGTGCACACCAGGATCTCCCAGCGAAACCCAGAGACTCGTGGCACATGTGGCCAACGTTCGTCTATCACCAACCCAGCAGCCCACAGCTGCTCCAGGACAGCCCACAGCGGCTCCAGAACTGTGTGGGGAGGCATTTGGATGGCCCCCAGCTGGCTCCAAAGAGCCTTGTGGCTTGGTCTCCGATCACCAGTGTCTTCTGGGCCACTAGGAAGTGCTTGGAACCCCTACGAGGGTTCCGTCTCCAACGCAAACCAGTGCCTGGCAACAGGAGCTGAAGGGAGGAGGGGTGGGGAGGTGCACCTGAGTCTCCAAGGCACATCAGTGCCTGCAACCGGAGATGACAGCAGGTGGGGTAGGGGAGGGGAATCGCTATATTGTACACCTGAAACAAAGACAAGCCTATCGATCAATTTCTCGGAAGTACAATTTCAACATTAAAAAAAATATATTTAAAAAGCAAACTAGGTATCCAAAGGAGAAATCTAACAAATATCCAAACACTGAGAAAGTAACCTTCTAGATTATCAAAGATCAAAGATCAAATCTCATTGAAGTGAAGGAAAATGAACATACAACATATGAAAATGTGTGGGACACAGCATAATCAATGGACAGCACCATGTAGAGCAATCACTGCCTATGTTAGAAAGGAGGAGGAGCATCTGGGAGGCTCAGTCAGTTAGTCCAACTCTTGATTTTGACTCGGGTCATGATTAAACTCGAGGTTGTGAGACTGAACCTGCATTGTGCTGGTGCTGGGCATGGAGGCTGTTTAATAATCTCTCTCTCTCTCTCTCTCTCTCTCTCTGTACCCCTTCCCTGTCTCTCTCTCTCTCTCTCTCTCTCTCTCTCTGTCTCAAAACAATAAGCTCTCCACGTCAGAACCTAGAAAAAGATGAGAAAATAAAACTAAAGAAGAAAACCAAAGGAATCCTTCCACCCAGTTTCAAGATCTACAGCTATAGTAATCAAAAATGTGTGGTGTTGGTGAAGGGATAGACAAATGGAACAGTATAAAGATAGATAAGTGGAACAGGATCAAACCCAGAAAGAGACCAACCACCAACATGTCAATGGGATTCTGACAAAGGGGAAAAGCAATTCAATGGAGGAGTGACAGCGTTTTGAAGAAATGGTGCTAGAGCAAGTGGACTTCCAGAGATAAAGAAGAAGAAGGAGAAGAAGAAGAGGGAGGGGCAGAGAGGAGGAGGAGGTGGAGGTGGAGGACGAGGAGGACGAGGACCACAATCGAAGGCTCATCCTCTGTACAAAACTGAACTCGTGGCGCCTGGGTGACTCAGTCGCTGAGGCAGCCAGCTCTTCATTTCGGCTCTTGTCATGCTCTCAGGGTCCCGGGACAAAATCAGGCTCCAAGCTCACTGGGGAGTCTGCTTAAGGACGCTCTTTTCGCTTCTCCCTCCACCCCACGCCCCACTCATGCGCATGCTCACTCTCTCAAAAAGAAAAAAAAATTTGTTAAATTAACTCAAAATTAATCACCGCCTTCTACGTAAAATGATAAATCTTCTAGGGAAAAAAAATGTCCAGAATGGACAGCTAGGTAAAGAATCCTCCGACTGGACATCAAATCATGTTCCGTTCAAGAAGAGTTGATTCATTAGACATGATCCAACAATCAGAATTGGAAGTCTGTAATGTGTGAAACACCTTGTGAAGAAGACCCAAAAGGGAAGCTACAAACTGGGAGAAAATAGGTGCAAACCACATACCTGATAAAGGACTCCTGTCGGAAGGAGAGAACCTCAAAAGTGGACCCCCAAAGAAGCAAGCCATCCAGTCTGAAAAGAACAAAAACAAAAAAAAATGGGCAAAAGACCGAAACCCTTTACCAAAGAGTATACAGATGGAAATCCCATAAAAAGGTACCATCGGGGCAATTCAAATTCAAACTCCAATGAGCTCTCACTGCACACCTATCAGCATGATGCAAACCAAATGCACCCGAGAGGGAGAGAGAGACCCCACTCCCCAATGCAAGGCAGGATGTGGAACGACTGGATCGCTCCTGCATCGCTGTTGGGAATGGAAGGTGATAGAGCTCCCTCTTGAAAACAGTTCACAGTTCCTTTTCTTTTTCAAGGCCTGGATTTAAATTCCAGGGAACAAGCAGTAGAATATGCTTTTCGGGTGCACAGGATAGTGACCCAACCCTCCACACAGTTTCTCTGAAAACTAGACTTGCAACCACCCTAGGACCCCAGTCATTGCACTCTTGGCATTTCTCTGCGAGAAATCCAAACTTACGTTTGCTCAAAAACCTGTACAGGAACGGATCTGTGTCCTGATGGAAGCAGTGGGGCTGCCAAGGGGGTAGAAGTGACTGCAGTGGTTGGATATTGACACTGGACAGCCTTGTAAGAGATGTTCTCATCTTGCTTCTTTGAAGGCCCCTTCCCATTCATGGTGGTCCTGGGGACAAGGAGAAAAGGAATGTCAACGATTTCAAGAAGTTGAAAGGATTTCAAGAAGTTGAAACCAAGCATTAGAACACCATCTCTTCTACATGAATTCATTCTCATATTCACCCCCAGTCTCCCAAAGCAGACAGGAGGGGTCTGGTCCAACAGGGGTTGCGGGCAGTGGCCCTTCCACAGGCCATCTCCCCTCCAGTCTAGAAGTCCAACGACCAGGTCCCAGGCTTTCAACTCATCTCCTTCTCTCGGGGCCTTCTCTAGGGGCCCCAGGGAACTTCTGGGCTCTTTCTCTGCCTTCTAGGAGGCTCTGTGGGGCTGGGTCGAGTGCTCTCAGCCGACTTGGACCACACTGCCAGGTGTCTCCCCCTGCATTTGCCACCCTTCGACACAGGAGGATCAAGTGGGAGGATGTCCTCTCAGAGAGATCCATGGCGATCAGAACAGATATCCTCTCTCTTCCATTGTTTACCCTCATCTCTCAGGCGTTTCTACCATCTCTTGATTTCCCTGGAATTTCAACCCCAGGAGAGGGGGGGTGGGTCAGAAGCCCAACATTTGGCTTCCCACTCCTGTCTTTCTTGAAGGTTTTCCCCGAACCAATGGGCCTAAAACAACATTCATAACCTGATATGGTTTCTGTGGGCCAGCCATCCAGGTGCAACTAGCCAGGTCCCTGTGGCTCAGGATCTCTCACAAGGCTGCAGTCCAGAGGGCCTCTGGATCTTCAGTCATCTGCGGGCTTGTTGGGGGTAAGTCTGCTTTTGAGCTCACTCAGCTGGCTGTGAGCAGCCAGAGGCCCTCCATTGCTGGAAGCAAGAAAGAGTCATTCCTTGCCCCATGGGCCTCTCCAGCATAAAGCTCCCAAGGAGCAGCTGGCTTCCCTGGGAACAGATGAGGGAGGGAGGGACGGAGGGCGGGCAAGCCCAAGAGGAGACCAGTCTCTTTGTCAACTCACCTCCGAAGGGACATCCTATCACTTTGGCCACATTCTGTCCTTTACAAGGGAGTCAGTAGTTCTGACTCGAATCAAGAGGTGGAGTATGGAACACAAAACGATGTGTACCCAAGATGGGAATCGTTGGAGACCCTTAAAGGCTGCCCTCCCTACTTGGCTGGGACTTGACCTCAGCTAGCCACCACTATAATCTCTGCATCCTTCTATTATTATATATTATGTTAGATTATATTATATGCACTATTATCTTTGCATAGAATCATCACATCCTAGGACGTGAACGAGGGGAACATTTTACCAAGCCCTTCTGGGATCCTTCAGCAGCTTGCCTAGAAGTTCCTTGCCCAAGGGTGCCTGTCAGTTCAGTGTCTGGCTCCTGATTTCGGTTCAGGGCTGATCACGTGATCTGGGAAATCCAGACCAGCGTCTGGTTCAGCACTTGAGTCCGAAGCCTGTCGAGGAATCTCTCTAACTCGGCCCCTCCCCCGCCTGCATGTGTGTGCGTTCCTTTGTGTGTGTGTGTGTGCGCCGTCACCCTTTCTGTCTCTCCGAAGAAGAAGAAGAAGAAGAAGAAGAAGAAGAAGAAGAAGAAGAAGAAGAAGAAGAAGAAGAAGAAGAAGAAGAAGAACAGTAGTAGGCATAGTAGTAGAAGTTATTGGCACAGCAGGTGATCATTAGACAACCCTGGTTTGGAACGGGAGCTCTGAAATTCACTAGCTGTGTGATCTTGGGGCAAGTTGTTTCCCCTGTCTGAACCTCAGTCAGACATGACACACTGGGTTATTGGGACGATTAAGGGATCGATACAAGACACTTCAAACCGTCCCTTGCTTGGCATAGAATCCCTTAATCAAATCCATTCTCAGTAGCAGGAGTCTCAGCCATTGGATATTTTTATTTTTATTTGTGTTACGCTGAACACTGAAAAATATTCTCTCACACTCATAGGGCTCCAGGGAATATGGAGCATCAGGCTAAAGGATGGGGTGGATCTCAAGTCAAAGGAGCCATGGGTATGGCTGAAGGGGTAGGCACAGGAGCTTTTGTGCTCTGGTTGTGAGTGTTGGTGGCTGCTGGGCAAGGGAATCAGACCTGCAGGGGACCCGAGAACTTGGAGTCTGGCCAGTGCACCCTTGCTCCCTTCTTGGGCTTCCTGGGTTTCAGGGGAGCCTTTGGCCCTTGAGGGTATTTGGAGGCTGTGCCCGGAACAGCAGGAGCAGGAGCAGGAGGCCCCCCGGAGACAGGCTGGACCTTGGGCCCAGAGTTGGCCAGCTTCTGCCTGAGGCAATGGTTTTGGGCCTGGAGCCTTTGGAACTCCCTCTCTGCCCACAGGACAGCCTTCTGGCTCTCCTCACTCCTCTTCTCCACCAGGAGGCGCTCCCGCTCATGCAAGGAGGCGATTTGCTGCCATTCTCGGTGCAGGTCGGCGGCCATGTTCCTATAGAGGCCCAAGTGCCAGTGGGCAGCATCCGCCTTCCTGCGCACCTTGGCAAGCTCGTTCTTCACTTGCAGGCAGCGTGCCTTCTCCTCCATCATCTTCCTCTCCAGGTGTCTGAGGTGCTCTTCGCACAGCTTCGGCTCTGCCTCAAGCTTCAGGCGCAACTTCGGAATCTCACCGTCCAGGAGGGTGTTCCGAAGGTGAACAGGTCCTTGCTCAGCTTGGTGGCTTGTTGGGTTTCTTGGGAGCTCTTCATTCCTCTGACGTGCCTTCTTCAGTGCCCTGGACGGCTTGAATTGGTTCACGGGGCTCCCGCCTGAGGGCACGTGGTCAGGGGAGGAGGAGCCAGTCTCCACCTGCCTCCTTGAGCCCCCACCTTCCAGATGATCTCCAAGCAGCTCTAGCACATGCATCCCCTTCAGGAGGATCTGGCTGAGGGTGTGCTGTTGGCTCTGGCCCTCAGCGCTGGCCTGCCGCCGCACTCCTCCTTCAGGAAGCTCTGGCCTGCCTGCCTGCCCTGCCTCGTCCTGCACTCTCTGTCCACAGCTGCCAATCTCCTGAACCAGCGGGTCTGCACTTGCCTGCAGATCACGGCTGTCCTTGAAGCCTTCTGGTGTTTTCCTCACCAGGGCTTCTCCATCTTCCTGGGCTGCTCCACAGATGGGATTTTCAGGAGGCAGCTGGTGAGGGCTCTTCAACAGCCTTTCCCGAACTCCCTTCCGCAGTTGTGTGGTGTTTCCCACTGACCAATACCCGGCATCTTGATTCAGGGCAGCCAGAGCAAGAAGCTGGAACGGGAGAGGACTGGCCTTCGGCTCGGATGATGCGACAGCTCCACGGGCTTGTGCGTCCGGTTCGGTCTTCTCCATGCCTTTTCCAGAGACTTCCTCGTTCTGGGCACACTGCCACTTTCTTCTTCGGAAGCTGAGTGCACTCTTTCCCAGGAACACCACCACTGCAGTGCACACCAGGATCTCCCAGCGAAACCCAGAGACTCGTGGCACATGTGGCCAACGTTCGTCTATCACCAACCCAGCAGCCCACAGCTGCTCCAGGACAGCCCACAGCGGCTCCACAACTGTGTGGGGAGGCATTTGGATGGCCCCCAGCTGGCTCCATAGAGCCTTGTGGCTTGGTCTCCGATCACCAGTGTCTTCTGGGCCACTAGGAAGTGCTTGGAACCCCTACGAGGGTTCCGTCTCCAACGCAAACCAGTGCCTGGCAACAGGAGCTGAAGGGAGGAGGGGTGGGGGAGGTGCACCTGAGTCTCCAAGGCACATCAGTGCCTGCAACCGGAGCTGACAGCAGGTGGGGTAGGGGAGGGGAATCGCTCTATTGTACACCTGAAACAAAGACAACCCTATCGATCAATTTCTCGGAAGTACAATTTCAACATTAAAAAAAATATATTTAAAAAGCAAACTAGGTATCCAAAGGAGAAAACTAACAAATATCCAAACACTGAGAAAGTAACCTTCTAGATGATCAAAGATCAAAGATCAAATCTCAATGCATTGAAGTGAAGGAAAATGAACATACAACATATGAAAATGTGTGGGACACAGCACAATCAATGGACAGCACCATGTAGAGCAATCACTGCCTATGTTAGAAAGGAGGAGGAGCATCTGGGAGGCTCAGTCAGTTAGTCCAACTCTTGATTTTGACTCGGGTCATGATTAAACTCGAGGTTGTGAGACTGAACCTGCATTGTGCTGGTGCTGGGCATGGAGGCTGTTTAATAATCTCTCTCTCTCTCTCTCTCTCTCTCTCTACCCCTTCCCTGTCTCTCTCTCTCTCTCTCTCTCTCTGTGTCTCAAAACAATAAGCTCTCCACGTCAGAACCTAGAAAAAGATGAGAAAATAAAACTAAAAAGAAAACCAAAGGAATCCTTCCACCCAGTTTCAAGATCTACAGCTATAGTAATCAAAAAGGTGTGGTGTTGGTGAAGGGATAGACAAATGGAACAGTATAAAGATAGATAAGTGGAACAGGATCAAACCCAGAAAGAGACCAACCACCAACATGTCAATGGGATTCTGACAAAGGGGAAAAGCAATTCAATGGAGGAGTGACAGCGTTTTGAAGAAATGGTGCTAGAGCAAGTGGACTTCCAGAGACAAAGAAGAAGAAGGAGGCCCAAGAAGAAGAGGGAGGGGCAGAGAGGAGGAGGAGGTGGAGGTGGAGGACGAGGAGGACGAGGACCACAATCGAAGGCTCATCCTCTGTCCAAAATGAACTCGTGGCGCCTGGGTGACTCAGTCGCTGAGGCAGCCAGCTCTTCATTTCGGCTCTTGTCATGCTCTCAGGGTCCCGGGACAAAATCAGGCTCCAAGCTCACTGGGGAGTCTGCTTAAGGACGCTCTTTTCGCTTCTCCCTCCACCCCACGCCCCACTCATGCGCATGCTCACTCTCTCAAAAAGAAAAAAAAATTTGTTAAATTAACTCAAAATTAATCACCGCCTTCTACGTAAAATGATAAATCTTCTAGGGAAAAAAATGTCCAGAATGGACAGCTAGGTAAAGAATCCTCCGACTGGACATCAAATCATGTTCCGTTCAAGAAGAGTTGATTCATTAGACATGATCCAACAATCAGAATTGGAAGTCTGTAATGTGTGAAACACCTTGTGAAGAAGACCCAAAAGGGAAGCTACAAACTGGGAGAAAATAGGTGCAAACCACATACCTGATAAAGGACTCCTGTCGGAAGGAGAGAACCTCAAAAGTGGACCCCCAAAGAAGCAAGCCATCCAGTCTGAAAAGAACAAAAACAAAAAAAAATGGGCAAAAGACCGAAACCCTTTACCAAAGAGTATACAGATGGAAATCCCATAAAAAGGTACCATCGGGGCAATTCAAATTCAAACTCCAATGAGCTCTCACTGCACACCTATCAGCATGATGCAAACCAAATGCACCCGAGAGGGAGAGAGAGACCCCACTCCCCAATGCAAGGCAGGATGTGGAACGACTGGATCGCTCCTGCATCGCTGTTGGGAATGGAAGGTGATAGAGCTCCCTCTTGAAAACAGTTCACAGTTCCTTTTCTTTTTCAAGGCCTGGATTTAAATTCCAGGGAACAAGCAGTAGAATATGCTTTTCGGGTGCACAGGATAGTGACCCAACCCTCCACACAGTTTCTCTGAAACCACCCTAGGACCCCAGTCATTGCACTCTTGGCATTTCTCTGCGAGAAATCCAAACTTACGTTTGCTCAAAAACCTGTACAGGAACGGATCTGGGTCCTGATGGAAGCAGTGGGGCTGCCAAGGGGGTAGAAGTGACTGCAGTGGTTGGATATTGACACTGGACAGCCTTGTAAGAGATGTTCTCATCTTGCTTCTTTGAAGGCCCCTTCCCATTCATGGTGGTCCTGGGGACAAGGAGAAAAGGAATGTCAACGATTTCAAGAAGTTGAAAGGATTTCAAGAAGTTGAAACCAAGCATTAGAACACCATCTCTTCTACATGAATTCATTCTCATATTCACCCCCAGTCTCCCAAAGCAGACAGGAGGGGTCTGGTCCAACAGGGGTTGCGGGCAGTGGCCCTTCCACAGGCCATCTCCCCTCCAGTCTAGAAGTCCAACGACCAGGTCCCAGGCTTTCAACTCATCTCCTTCTCTCGGGGCCTTCTCTAGGGGCCCCAGGGAACTTCTGGGCTCTTTCTCTGCCTTCTAGGAGGCTCTGTGGGGCTGGGTCGAGTGCTCTCAGCCGACTTGGACCACACTGCCAGGTGTCTCCCCCTGCATTTGCCACCCTTCGACACAGGAGGATCAAGTGGGAGGATGTCCTCTCAGAGAGATCCATGGCGATCAGAACAGATATCCTCTCTCTTCCATTGTTTACCCTCATCTCTCAGGCGTTTCTACCATCTCTTGATTTCCCTGGAATTTCAACCCCAGGAGAGGGGGGGTGGGTCAGAAGCCAAACATTTGGCTTCCCACTCCTGTCTTTCTTGAAGGTTTTCCCCGAACCAATGGGCCTAAAACAACATTCATAACCTGATATGGTTTCTGTGGGCCAGCCATCCAGGTGCAACTAGCCAGGTCCCTGTGGCTCAGGATCTCTCACAAGGCTGCAGTCCAGAGGGCCTCTGGATCTTCAGTCATCTGCGGGCTTGTTGGGGGTAAGTCTGCTTTTGAGCTCACTCAGCTGGCTGTGAGCAGCCAGAGGCCCTCCATTGCTGGAAGCAAGAAATAGTCATTCCTTGCCCCATGGGCCTCTCCAGCATAAAGCTCCCAAGGAGCAGCTGGCTTCCCTGGGAACAGATGAGGGAGGGAGGGACGGAGGGCGGGCAAGCCCAAGAGGAGACCAGTCTCTTTGTCAACTCACCTCCGAAGGGACATCCTATCACTTTGGCCACATTCTGTACTTTACAAGGGAGTCAGTAGTTCTGACTCGAATCAAGAGGTGGAGTATGGAACACAAAACGATGTGTACCCAAGATGGGAATCGTTGGAGACCCTTAAAGGCTGCCCTCCCTACTTGGCTGGGACTTGACCTCAGCTAGCCACCACTATAATCTCTGCATCCTTCTATTATTATATATTATGTTAGATTATATTATATGCACTATTATCTTTGCATAGAATCATCACATCCTAGGACGTGAACGAGGGGAACATTTTACCAAGCCCTTCTGGGATCCTTCAGCAGCTTGCCTAGAAGTTCCTTGCCCAAGGGTGCCTGTCAGTTCAGTGTCTGGCTCCTGATTTCGGTTAGGGCTGATCACGTGATCTGGGAAATCCAGACCAGCGTCTGGTTCAGCACTTGAGTCCGAAGCCTGTCGAGAAATCTCTCTAACTCGGCCCCTCCCCCGCCTGCATGTGTGTGCGTTCCTTTGTGTGTGTGTGTGCGCGCCGTCACCCTTTCTGTCTCTCCGAAGAAGAAGAAGAAGAAGAAGAAGAAGAAGAAAAAGAAGAAGAAGAAGAAGAAGAAGAAGAAGAAGAAGAAGAAGAAGAAGAAAAAGAACAGTAGTAGGCATAGTAGTAGAAGTTATTGGCACAGCAGGTGATCATTAGACAACCCTGGTTTGGAACGGGAGCTCTGAAATTCACTAGCTGTGTGATCTTGGGGCAAGTTGTTTCCCCTGTCTGAACCTCAGTCAGACATGACACACTGGGTTATTGGGACGATTAAGGGATCGATACAAGACACTTCAAACCGTCCCTTGCTTGGCATAGAATCCCTTAATCAAATCCATTCTCAGTAGCAGGAGTCTCAGCCATTGGATATTTTTATTTTTATTTGTGTTACGCTGAACACTGAAAAATATTCTCTCACACTCATAGGGCTCCAGGGAATATGGAGCATCAGGCTAAAGGATGGGGTGGATCTCAAGTCAAAGGAGCCATGGGTATGGCTGAAGGGGTAAGCACAGGAGCTTTTGTGCTCTGGTTGTGAGTGTTGGTGGCTGCTGGGCAAGGGAATCAGACCTGCAGGGGACCCGAGAACTTGGAGTCGGGCCAGTGCACCCTTGCTCCCTTCTTGGGCTTCCTGGGTTTCAGGGGAGCCTTTGGCCCTTGAGGGTATTTGGAGGCTGTGCCCGGAACAGCAGGAGCAGGAGCAGGAGGCCCCCCGGAGACAGGCTGGACCTTGGGCCCAGAGTTGGCCAGCTTCTGCCTGAGGCAATGGTTTTGGGCCTGGAGCCTTTGGAACTCCCTCTCTGCCCACAGGACAGCCTTCTGGCTCTCCTCACTCCTCTTCTCCACCAGGAGGCGCTCCCGCTCACGCAAGGAGGCGATTTGCTGCCATTCTCGGTGCAGGTCGGCGGCCATGTTCCTATAGAGGCCCAAGTGCCAGTGGGCAGCATCCGCCTTCCTGCGCACCTTGGCAAGCTCGTTCTTCACTTGCAGGCAGCGTGCCTTCTCCTCCATCATCTTCCTCTCCAGGTGTCTGAGGTGCTCTTCGCACAGCTTCGGCTCTGCCTCAAGCTTCAGGCGCAACTTCGGAATCTCACCGTCCAGGAGGGTGTTCCGAAGGTGAACAGGTCCTTGCTCAGCTTGGTGGCTTGTTGGGTTTCTTGGGAGCTCTTCATTCCTCTGACGTGCCTTCTTCAGTGCCCTGGACGGCTTGAATTGGTTCACGGGGCTCCCGCCTGAGGGCACGTGGTCAGGGGAGGAGGAGCCAGTCTCCACCTGCCTCCTTGAGCCCCCACCTTCCAGATGATCTCCAAGCAGCTCTAGCACATGCATCCCCTTCAGGAGGATCTGGCTGAGGGTGTGCTGTTGGCTCTGGCCCTCAGCGCTGGCCTGCCGCCGCACTCCTCCTTCAGGAAGCTCTGGCCTGCCTGCCTGCCCTGCCTCGTCCTGCACTCTCTGTCCACAGCTGCCAATCTCCTGAAACAGCGGGTCTGCACTTGCCTGCAGATCACGGCTGTCCTTGAAGCCTTCTGGTGTTTTCCTCACCAGGGCTTCTCCATCTTCCTGGGCTGCTCCACAGATGGGATTTTCAGGAGGCAGCTGGTGAGGGCTCTTCAACAGCCTTTCCCGAACTCCCTTCCGCAGTTGTGTGGTGTTTCCCACTGACCAATACCCGGCATCTTGATTCAGGGCAGCCAGAGCAAGAAGCTGGAACGGGAGAGGACTGGCCTTCGGCTCGGATGATGCGACAGCTCCACGGGCTTGTGCGTCCGGTTCGGTCTTCTCCATGCCTTTTCCAGAGACTTCCTCGTTCTGGGCACACTGCCACTTTCTTCTTCGGAAGCTGAGTGCACTCTTTCCCAGGAACACCACCACTGCAGTGCACACCAGGATCTCCCAGCGAAACCCAGAGACTCGTGGCACATGTGGCCAACGTTCGTCTATCACCAACCCAGCAGCCCACAGCTGCTCCAGGACAGCCCACAGCGGCTCCAGAACTGTGTGGGGAGGCATTTGGATGGCCCCCAGCTGGCTCCATAGAGCCTTGTGGCTTGGTCTCCGATCACCAGTGTCTTCTGGGCCACTAGGAAGTGCTTGGAACCCCTACGAGGGTTCCGTCTCCAACGCAAACCAGTGCCTGGCAACAGGAGCTGAAGGGAGGAGGGGTGGGGGAGGTGCACCTGAGTCTCCAAGGCACATCAGTGCCTGCAACCGGAGCTGACAGCAGGTGGGGTAGGGGAGGGGAATCGCTCTATTGTACACCTGAAACAAAGACAACCCTATCGATCAATTTCTCGGAAGTACAATTTCAACATTAAAAAAAATATATTTAAAAAGCAAACTAGGTATCCAAAGGAGAAAACTAACAAATATCCAAACACTGAGAAAGTAACCTTCTAGATGATCAAAGATCAAAGATCAAATCTCAATGCATTGAAGTGAAGGAAAATGAACATACAACATATGAAAATGTGTGGGACACAGCACAATCAATGGACAGCACCATGTAGAGCAATCACTGCCTATGTTAGAAAGGAGGAGGAGCATCTGGGAGGCTCAGTCAGTTAGTCCAACTCTTGATTTTGACTCGGGTCATGATTAAACTCGAGGTTGTGAGACTGAACCTGCATTGTGCTGGTGCTGGGCATGGAGGCTGTTTAATAATCTCTCTCTCTCTCTCTCTCTCTCTACCCCTTCCCTGTCTCTCTCTCTCTCTCTCTCTCTCTCTCTCTCTGTCTCAAAACAATAAGCTCTCCACGTCAGAACCTAGAAAAAGATGAGAAAATAAAACTAAAAAGAAAACCAAAGGAATCCTTCCACCCAGTTTCAAGATCTACAGCTATAGTAATCCAAAATTTGTGGTGTTGGTGAAGGGATAGACAAATGGAACAGTATAAAGATAGATAAGTGGAACAGGATCAAACCCAGAAAGAGACCAACCACCAACATGTCAATGGGATTCTGACAAAGGGGAAAAGCAATTCAATGGAGGAGTGACAGCGTTTTGAAGAAATGGTGCTAGAGCAAGTGGACTTCCAGAGACAAAGAAGAAGAAGGAGGCCCAAGAAGAAGAGGGAGGGGCAGAGAGGAGGAGGAGGTGGAGGTGGAGGACGAGGAGGACGAGGACCACAATCGAAGGCTCATCCTCTGTACAAAACTGAACTCGTGGCGCCTGGGTGACTCAGTCGCTGAGGCAGCCAGCTCTTCATTTCGGCTCTTGTCATGCTCTCAGGGTCCCGGGACAAAATCAGGCTCCAAGCTCACTGGGGAGTCTGCTTAAGGACGCTCTTTTCGCTTCTCCCTCCACCCCACGCCCCACTCATGCACATGCTCACTCTCTCAAAAAGAAAAAAAAATTTGTTAAATTAACTCAAAATTAATCACCGCCTTCTACGTAAAATGATAAATCTTCTAGGGAAAAAAATGTCCAGAATGGACAGCTAGGGAAAGAATCCTCCGACTGGACATCAAATCATGTTCCGTTCAAGAAGAGTTGATTCATTAGACATGATCCAACAATCCGAATTGGAAGTCTGTAATGTGTGAAACACCTTGTGAAGAAGACCCAAAAGGGAAGCTACAAACTGGGAGAAAATAGGTGCAAACCACATACCTGATAAAGGACTCCTGTCGGAAGGAGAGAACCTCAAAAGTGGACCCCCAAAGAAGCAAGCCATCCAGTCTGAAAAGAACAAAAACAAAAAAAAATGGGCAAAAGACCGAAACCCTTTACCAAAGAGTATACAGATGGAAATCCCATAAAAAGGTACCATCGGGGCAATTCAAATTCAAACTCCAATGAGCTCTCACTGCACACCTATCAGCATGATGCAAACCAAATGCACCCGAGAGGGAGAGAGAGACCCCACTCCCCAATGCAAGGCAGGATGTGGAACGACTGGATCGCTCCTGCATCGCTGTTGGGAATGGAAGGTGACAGAGCTCCCTCTTGAAAACAGTTCACAGTTCCTTTTCTTTTTCAAGGCCTGGATTTAAATTCCAGGGAACAAGCAGTAGAATATGCTTTTCGGGTGCACAGGATAGTGACCCAACCCTCCACACAGTTTCTCTGAAAACTAGACTTGCAACCACCCTAGGACCCCAGTCATTGCACTCTTGGCATTTCTCTGCGAGAAATCCAAACTTACGTTTGCTCAAAAACCTGTACAGGAACGGATCTGTGTCCTGATGGAAGCAGTGGGGCTGCCAAGGGGGTAGAAGTGACTGCAGTGGTTGGATATTGACACTGGACAGCCTTGTAAGAGATGTTCTCATCTTGCTTCTTTGAAGGCCCCTTCCCATTCATGGTGGTCCTGGGGACAAGGAGAAAAGGAATGTCAACGATTTCAAGAAGTTGAAAGGATTTCAAGAAGTTGAAACCAAGCATTAGAACACCATCTCTTCTACATGAATTCATTCTCATATTCACCCCCAGTCTCCCAAAGCAGACAGGAGGGGTCTGGTCCAACAGGGGTTGCGGGCAGTGGCCCTTCCACAGGCCATCTCCCCTCCAGTCTAGAAGTCCAACGACCAGGTCCCAGGCTTTCAACTCATCTCCTTCTCTCGGGGCCTTCTCTAGGGGCCCCAGGGAACTTCTGGGCTCTTTCTCTGCCTTCTAGGAGGCTCTGTGGGGCTGGGTCGAGTGCTCTCAGCCGACTTGGACCACACTGCCAGGTGTCTCCCCCTGCATTTGCCACCCTTCGACACAGGAGGATCAAGTGGGAGGATGTCCTCTCAGAGAGATCCATGGCGATCAGAACAGATATCCTCTCTCTTCCATTGTTTACCCTCATCTCTCAGGCGTTTCTACCATCTCTTGATTTCCCTGGAATTTCAACCCCAGGAGAGGGGGGGTGGGTCAGAAGCCAAACATTTGGCTTCCCACTCCTGTCTTTCTTGAAGGTTTTCCCCGAACCAATGGGCCTAAAACAACATTCATAACCTGATATGGTTTCTGTGGGCCAGCCATCCAGGTGCAACTAGCCAGGTCCCTGTGGCTCAGGATCTCTCACAAGGCTGCAGTCCAGAGGGCCTCTGGATCTTCAGTCATCTGCGGGCTTGTTGGGGGTAAGTCTGCTTTTGAGCTCACTCAGCTGGCTGTGAGCAGCCAGAGGCCCTCCATTGCTGGAAGCAAGAAATAGTCATTCCTTGCCCAATGGGCCTCTCCAGCATAAAGCTCCCAAGGAGCAGCTGGCTTCCCTGGGAACAGATGAGGGAGGGAGGGACGGAGAGCGGGCAAGCCCAAGAGGAGACCAGTCTCTTTGTCAACTCACCTCCGAAGGGACATCCTATCACTTTGGCCACATTCTGTCCTTTACAAGGGAGTCAGTAGTTCTGACTCGAATCAAGAGGTGGAGTATGGAACACAAAACGATGTGTACCCAAGATGGGAATCGTTGGAGACCCTTAAAGGCTGCCCTCCCTACTTGGCTGGGACTTGACCTCAGCTAGCCACCACTATAATCTCTGCATCCTTCTATTATTATATATTATGTTAGATTCTATTATATGCACTATTATCTTTGCATAGAATCATCACATCCTAGGACGTGAACGAGGGGAACATTTTACCATGCCCTTCTGCGATCCTTCAGCAGCTTGCCTAGAAGTTCCTTGCCCAAGGGTGCCTGTCAGTTCAGTGTCTGGCTCCTGATTTCGGGTCAGGGCTGATCACGTGATCTGGGAAATCCAGACCAGCGTCTGGTTCAGCACTTGAGTCCCAAGCCTGTCGAGGAATCTCTCTAACTCGGCCCCTCCCCCGCCTGCATATGTGTGCGTTCCTTTGTGTCTGTGTGTGTGTATGTGTGCGCCGTCACCCTTTCTGTCGAAGAAGAAAAAAGAAGAAGAAGAAGAAGAAGAAGAAGAAGAAGAAGAAGAAGAAGAAGAAGAAGAACAACAACAACAACAACAACAACAACAACAAAAACAACAACAACAACAACAACAGTAGTAGGCATAGTAGTAGAAGTTATTGGCACAGCAGGTGATCATTAGACAACCCTGGTTTGGAACGGGAGCTCTGAAATTCACTAGCTGTGTGATCTTGGGGCAAGTTGTTTCCCCTGTCTGAACCTCAGTCAGACATGACACACTGGGTTATTGGGACGATTAAGGGATCGATACAAGACACTTCAAACCGTCCCTTGCTTGGCATAGAATCCCTTAATCAAATCCATTCTCAGTAGCAGGAGTCTCAGCCATTGGATATTTTTATTTTTATTTGTGTTACGCTGAACACTGAAAAATATTCTCTCACACTCATACGGCTCCAGGGAATATGGAGCATCAGGCTAAAGGATGGGGTGGATCTCAAGTCAAAGGAGCCATGGGTATGGCTGAAGGGGTAAGCACAGGAGCTTTTGTGCTCTGGTTGTGAGTGTTGGTGGCTGCTGGGCAAGGGAATCAGACCTGCAGGGGACCCGAGAACTTGGAGTCTGGCCAGTGCACCCTTGCTCCCTTCTTGGGCTTCCTGGCTTTCAGGGGAGCCTTTGGCCCTTGAGGGTATTTGGAGGCTGTGCCCGGAACAGCAGGAGCAGGAGCAGGAGGCCCCCCGGAGACAGGCTGGACCTTGGGCCCAGAGTTGGCCAGCTTCTGCCTGAGGCAATGGTTTTGGGCCTGGAGCCTTTGGAACTCCCTCTCTGCCCACAGGACAGCCTTCTGGCTCTCCTCACTCCTCTTCTCCACCACGAGGCGCTCCCGCTCATGCAAGGAGGCGATTTGCTGCCATTCTCGGTGCAGGTCGGCGGCCATGTTCCTATAGAGGCCCAAGTGCCAGTGGGCAGCATCCGCCTTCCTGCGCACCTTGGCAAGCTCGTTCTTCACTTGCAGGCAGCGTGCCTTCTCCTCCATCATCTTCCTCTCCAGGTGTCTGAGGTGCTCTTCGCACAGCTTCGGCTCTGCCTCAAGCTTCAGGCGCAACTTCGGAATCTCACCGTCCAGGAGGGTGTTCCGAAGGTGAACAGGTCCTTGCTCAGCTTGGTGGCTTGTTGGGTTTCTTGGGAGCTCTTCATTCCTCTGACGTGCCTTCTTCAGTGCCCTGGACGGCTTGAATTGGTTCACGGGGCCCCCGCCTGAGGGCACGTGGTCAGGGGAGGAGGAGCCAGTCTCCACCTGCCTCCTTGAGCCCCCACCTTCCAGATGATCTCCAAGCAGCTCTAGCACATGCATCCCCTTCAGGAGGATCTGGCTGAGGGTGTGCTGTTGGCTCTGGCCCTCAGCGCTGGCCTGCCGCCGCACTCCTCCTTCAGGAAGCTCTGGCCTGCCTGCCTGCCCTGCCTCGTCCTGCACTCTCTGTCCACAGCTGCCAATCTCCTGAACCAGCGGGTCTGCACTTGCCTGCAGATCACGGCTGTCCTTGAAGCCTTCTGGTGTTTTCCTCACCAGGGCTTCTCCATCTTCCTGGGCTGCTCCACAGATGGGATTTTCAGGAGGCAGCTGGTGAGGGCTCTTCAACAGCCTTTCCCGAACTCCCTTCCGCAGTTGCGTGGTGTTTCCCACTGACCAATACCCGGCATCTTGATTCAGGGCAGCCAGAGCAAGAAGCTGGAACGGGAGAGGACTGGCCTTCGGCTCGGATGATGCGACAGCTCCACGGGCTTGTGCGTCCGGTTCGGTCTTCTCCATGCCTTTTCCAGAGACTTCCTCGTTCTGGGCACACTGCCACTTTCTTCTTCGGAAGCTAAGTGCACTCTTTCCCAGGAACACCACCACTGCAGTGCACACCAGGATCTCCCAGCGAAACCCAGAGACTCGTGGCACATGTGGCCAACGTTCGTCTATCACCAACCCAGCAGCCCACAGCTGCTCCAGGACAGCCCACAGCGGCTCCACAACTGTGTGGGGAGGCATTTGGATGGCCCCCAGCTGGCTCCATAGAGCCTTGTGGCTTGGTCTCCGATCACCAGTGTCTTCTGGGCCACTAGGAAGTGCTTGGAACCCCTACGAGGGTTCCGTCTCCAACGCAAACCAGTGCCTGGCAACAGGAGCTGAAGGGAGGAGGGGTGGGGGAGGTGCACCTGAGTCTCCAAGGCACATCAGTGCCTGCAACCGGAGCTGACAGCAGGTGGGGTAGGGGAGGGGAATCGCTCTATTGTACACCTGAAACAAAGACAACCCTATCGATCAATTTCTCGGAAGTACAATTTCAACATTAAAAAAAATATATTTAAAAAGCAAACTAGGTATCCAAAGGAGAAAACTAACAAATATCCAAACACTGAGAAAGTAACCTTCTAGATGATCAAAGATCAAAGATCAAATCTCAATGCATTGAAGTGAAGGAAAATGAACATACAACATATGAAAATGTGTGGGACACAGCACAATCAATGGACAGCACCATGTAGAGCAATCACTGCCTATGTTAGAAAGGAGGAGGAGCATCTGGGAGGCTCAGTCAGTTAGTCCAACTCTTGATTTTGACTCGGGTCATGATGAAACTCGAGGTTGTGAGACTGAACCTGCATTGTGCTGGTGCTGGGCATGGAGGCTGTTTAATAATCTCTCTCTCTCTCTCTCTCTCTCTCTCTCTGTACCCCTTCCCTGTCTCTCTCTCTCTCTCTCTCTCTCTCTCTGTCTCAAAACAATAAGCTCTCCACTTCAGAACCTAGAAAAAGATGAGAAAATAAAACTAAAGAAGAAAACCAAAGGAATCCTTCCACCCAGTTTCAAGATCTACAGCTATAGTAATCAAAAAGGTGTGGTGTTGGTGAAGGGATAGACAAATGGAACAGTATAAAGATAGATAAGTGGAACAGGATCAAACCCAGAAAGAGACCAACCACCAACATGTCAATGGGATTCTGACAAAGGGGAAAAGCAATTCAATGGAGGAGTGACAGCGTTTTGAAGAAATGGTGCTAGAGCAAGTGGACTTCCAGAGACAAAGAAGAAGAAGGAGGCCCAAGAAGAAGAGGGAGGGGCAGAGAGGAGGAGGAGGTGGAGGTGGAGGACGAGGAGGACGAGGACCACAATCGAAGGCTCATCCTCTGTACAAAACTGAACTCGTGGCGCCTGGGTGACTCAGTCGCTGAGGCAGCCAGCTCTTCATTTCGGCTCTTGTCATGCTCTCAGGGTCCCGGGACAAAATCAGGCTCCAAGCTCACTGGGGAGTCTGCTTAAGGACGCTCTTTTCGCTTCTCCCTCCACCCCACGCCCCACTCATGCGCATGCTCACTCTCTCAAAAAGAAAAAAAAAATTTGTTAAATTAACTCAAAATTAATCACCGCCTTCTACGTAAAATGATAAATCTTCTAGGGAAAAAAATGTCCAGAATGGACAGCTAGGTAAAGAATCCTCCGACTGGACATCAAATCATGTTCCGTTCAAGAAGAGTTGATTCATTAGACATGATCCAACAATCAGAATTGGAAGTCTGTAATGTGTGAAACACCTTGTGAAGAAGACCCAAAAGGGAAGCTACAAACTGGGAGAAAATAGGTGCAAACCACATACCTGATAAAGGACTCCTGTCGGAAGGAGAGAACCTCAAAAGTGGACCCCCAAAGAAGCAAGCCATCCAGTCTGAAAAGAACAAAAACAAAAAAAAATGGGCAAAAGACCGAAACCCTTTACCAAAGAGTATACAGATGGAAATCCCATAAAAAGGTACCATCGGGGCAATTCAAATTCAAACTCCAATGAGCTCTCACTGCACACCTATCAGCATGATGCAAACCAAATGCACCCGAGAGGGAGAGAGAGACCCCACTCCCCAATGCAAGGCAGGATGTGGAACGACTGGATCGCTCCTGCATCGCTGTTGGGAATGGAAGGTGATAGAGCTCCCTCTTGAAAACAGTTCACAGTTCCTTTTCTTTTTCAAGGCCTGGATTTAAATTCCAGGGAACAAGCAGTAGAATATGCTTTTCGGGTGCACAGGATAGTGACCCAACCCTCCACACAGTTTCTCTGAAAACTAGACTTGCAACCACCCTAGGACCCCAGTCATTGCACTCTTGGCATTTCTCTGCGAGAAATCCAAACTTACGTTTGCTCAAAAACCTGTACAGGAACGGATCTGTGTCCTGATGGAAGCAGTGGGGCTGCCAAGGGGGTAGAAGTGACTGCAGTGGTTGGATATTGACACTGGACAGCCTTGTAAGAGATGTTCTCATCTTGCTTCTTTGAAGGCCCCTTCCCATTCATGGTGGTCCTGGGGACAAGGAGAAAAGGAATGTCAACGATTTCAAGAAGTTGAAAGGATTTCAAGAAGTTGAAACCAAGCATTAGAACACCATCTCTTCTACATGAATTCATTCTCATATTCACCCCCAGTCTCCCAAAGCAGACAGGAGGGGTCTGGTCCAACAGGGGTTGCGGGCAGTGGCCCTTCCACAGGCCATCTCCCCTCCAGTCTAGAAGTCCAACGACCAGGTCCCAGGCTTTCAACTCATCTCCTTCTCTCGGGGCCTTCTCTAGGGGCCCCAGGGAACTTCTGGGCTCTTTCTCTGCCTTCTAGGAGGCTCTGTGGGGCTGGGTCGAGTGCTCTCAGCCGACTTGGACCACACTGCCAGGTGTCTCCCCCTGCATTTGCCACCCTTCGACACAGGAGGATCAAGTGGGAGGATGTCCTCTCAGAGAGATCCATGGCGATCAGAACAGATATCCTCTCTCTTCCATTGTTTACCCTCATCTCTCAGGCGTTTCTACCATCTCTTGATTTCCCTGGAATTTCAACCCCAGGAGAGGGGGGGTGGGTCAGAAGCCCAACATTTGGCTTCCCACTCCTGTCTTTCTTGAAGGTTTTCCCCGAACCAATGGGCCTAAAACAACATTCATAACCTGATATGGTTTCTGTGGGCCAGCCATCCAGGTGCAACTAGCCAGGTCCCTGTGGCTCAGGATCTCTCACAAGGCTGCAGTCCAGAGGGCCTCTGGATCTTCAGTCATCTGCGGGCTTGTTGGGGGTAAGTCTGCTTTTGAGCTCACTCAGCTGGCTGTGAGCAGCCAGAGGCCCTCCATTGCTGGAAGCAAGAAATAGTCATTCCTTGCCCCATGGGCCTCTCCAGCATAAAGCTCCCAAGGAGCAGCTGGCTTCCCTGGGAACAGATGAGGGAGGGAGGGACGGAGGGCGGGCAAGCCCAAGAGGAGACCAGTCTCTTTGTCAACTCACCTCCGAAGGGACATCCTATCACTTTGGCCACATTCTGTCCTTTACAAGGGAGTCAGTAGTTCTGACTCGAATCAAGAGGTGGAGTATGGAACACAAAACGATGTGTACCCAAGATGGGAATCGTTGGAGACCCTTAAAGGCTGCCCTCCCTACTTGGCTGGGACTTGACCTCAGCTAGCCACCACTATAATCTCTGCATCCTTCTATTATTATATATTATGTTAGATTATATTATATGCACTATTATCTTTGCATAGAATCATCACATCCTAGGACGTGAACGAGGGGAACATTTTACCAAGCCCTTCTGGGATCCTTCAGCAGCTTGCCTAGAAGTTCCTTGCCCAAGGGTGCCTGTCAGTTCAGTGTCTGGCTCCTGATTTCGGTTCAGGGCTGATCACGTGATCTGGGAAATCCAGACCAGCGTCTGGTTCAGCACTTGAGTCCGAAGCCTGTCGAGGAATCTCTCTAACTCGGCCCCTCCCCCGCCTGCATGTGTGTGCGTTCCTTTGTGTGTGTGTGTGTGCGCCGTCACCCTTTCTGTCTCTCCGAAGAAGAAGAAGAAGAAGAAGAAGAAGAAGAAGAAGAAGAAGAAGAAGAAGAAGAAGAAGAAGAAGAAGAACAGTAGTAGGCATAGTAGTAGAAGTTATTGGCACAGCAGGTGATCATTAGACAACCCTGGTTTGGAACGGGAGCTCTGAAATTCACTAGCTGTGTGATCTTGGGGCAAGTTGTTTCCCCTGTCTGAACCTCAGTCAGACATGACACACTGGGTTATTGGGACGATTAAGGGATCGATACAAGACACTTCAAACCGTCCCTTGCTTGGCATAGAATCCCTTAATCAAATCCATTCTCAGTAGCAGGAGTCTCAGCCATTGGATATTTTTATTTTTATTTGTGTTACGCTGAACACTGAAAAATATTCTCTCACACTCATAGGGCTCCAGGGAATATGGAGCATCAGGCTAAAGGATGGGGTGGATCTCAAGTCAAAGGAGCCATGGGTATGGCTGAAGGGGTAGGCACAGGAGCTTTTGTGCTCTGGTTGTGAGTGTTGGTGGCTGCTGGGCAAGGGAATCAGACCTGCAGGGGACCCGAGAACTTGGAGTCTGGCCAGTGCACCCTTGCTCCCTTCTTGGGCTTCCTGGGTTTCAGGGGAGCCTTTGGCCCTTGAGGGTATTTGGAGGCTGTGCCCGGAACAGCAGGAGCAGGAGCAGGAGGCCCCCCGGAGACAGGCTGGACCTTGGGCCCAGAGTTGGCCAGCTTCTGCCTGAGGCAATGGTTTTGGGCCTGGAGCCTTTGGAACTCCCTCTCTGCCCACAGGACAGCCTTCTGGCTCTCCTCACTCCTCTTCTCCACCAGGAGGCGCTCCCGCTCATGCAAGGAGGCGATTTGCTGCCATTCTCGGTGCAGGTCGGCGGCCATGTTCCTATAGAGGCCCAAGTGCCAGTGGGCAGCATCCGCCTTCCTGCGCACCTTGGCAAGCTCGTTCTTCACTTGCAGGCAGCGTGCCTTCTCCTCCATCATCTTCCTCTCCAGGTGTCTGAGGTGCTCTTCGCACAGCTTCGGCTCTGCCTCAAGCTTCAGGCGCAACTTCGGAATCTCACCGTCCAGGAGGGTGTTCCGAAGGTGAACAGGTCCTTGCTCAGCTTGGTGGCTTGTTGGGTTTCTTGGGAGCTCTTCATTCCTCTGACGTGCCTTCTTCAGTGCCCTGGACGGCTTGAATTGGTTCACGGGGCTCCCGCCTGAGGGCACGTGGTCAGGGGAGGAGGAGCCAGTCTCCACCTGCCTCCTTGAGCCCCCACCTTCCAGATGATCTCCAAGCAGCTCTAGCACATGCATCCCCTTCAGGAGGATCTGGCTGAGGGTGTGCTGTTGGCTCTGGCCCTCAGCGCTGGCCTGCCGCCGCACTCCTCCTTCAGGAAGCTCTGGCCTGCCTGCCTGCCCTGCCTCGTCCTGCACTCTCTGTCCACAGCTGCCAATCTCCTGAACCAGCGGGTCTGCACTTGCCTGCAGATCACGGCTGTCCTTGAAGCCTTCTGGTGTTTTCCTCACCAGGGCTTCTCCATCTTCCTGGGCTGCTCCACAGATGGGATTTTCAGGAGGCAGCTGGTGAGGGCTCTTCAACAGCCTTTCCCGAACTCCCT
This sequence comes from Meles meles, assembly GCF_922984935.1. Taxonomy (NCBI): domain Eukaryota; kingdom Metazoa; phylum Chordata; class Mammalia; order Carnivora; family Mustelidae; genus Meles; species Meles meles. Next base: position 72,595,919 of record NC_060066.1, read on the forward strand.
TCCGCAGTTGCGTGGTGTTTCCCACTGACCAATACCCGGCATCTTGATTCAGGGCAGCCAGAGCAAGAAGCTGGAACGGGAGAGGACTGGCCTTCGGCTCGGATGATGCGACAGCTCCACGGGCTTGTGCGTCCGGTTCGGTCTTCTCCATGCCTTTTCCAGAGACTTCCTCGTTCTGGGCACACTGCCCCTTTCTTCTTCGGAAGCTGAGTGCACTCTTTCCCAGGAACACCACCACTGCAGTGCACACCAGGATCTCCCAGCGAAACCCAGAGACTCGTGGCACATGTGGCCAACGTTCGTCTATCACCAACCCAGCAGCCCACAGCTGCTCCAGGACAGCCCACAGCGGCTCCACAACTGTGTGGGGAGGCATTTGGATGGCCCCCAGCTGGCTCCATAGAGCCTTGTGGCTTGGTCTCCGATCACCAGTGTCTTCTGGGCCACTAGGAAGTGCTTGGAACCCCTACGAGGGTTCCGTCTCCAACGCAAACCAGTGCCTGGCAACAGGAGCTGAAGGGAGGAGGGGTGGGGGAGGTGCACCTGAGTCTCCAAGGCACATCAGTGCCTGCAACCGGAGCTGACAGCAGGTGGGGTAGGGGAGGGGAATCGCTCTATTGTACACCTGAAACAAAGACAACCCTATCGATCAATTTCTCGGAAGTACAATTTCAACATTAAAAAATATATATTTAAAAAGCAAACTAGGTATCCAAAGGAGAAAACTAACAAATATCCAAACACTGAGAAAGTAACCTTCTAGATGATCAAAGATCAAAGATCAAATCTCAATGCATTGAAGTGAAGGAAAATGAACATACAACATATGAAAATGTGTGGGACACAGCACAATCAATGGACAGCACCATGTAGAGCAATCACTGCCTATGTTAGAAAGGAGGAGGAGCATCTGGGAGGCTCAGTCAGTTAGTCCAACTCTTGATTTTGACTCGGGTCATGATTAAACTCGAGGTTGTGAGACTGAACCTGCATTGTGCTGGTGCTGGGCATGGAGGCTGTTTAATAATCTCTCTCTCTCTCTCTCTCTCTCTCTACCCCTTCCCTGTCTCTCTCTCTCTCTCTCTCTCTCTCTCTCTGTCTCAAAACAATAAGCTCTCCACGTCAGAACCTAGAAAAAGATGAGAAAATAAAACTAAAAAGAAAACCAAAGGAATCCTTCCACCCAGTTTCAAGATCTACAGCTATAGTAATCAAAAAGGTGTGGTGTTGGTGAAGGGATAGACAAATGGAACAGTATAAAGATAGATAAGTGGAACAGGATCAAACCCAGAAAGAGACCAACCACCAACATGTCAATGGGATTCTGACAAAGGGGAAAAGCAATTCAATGGAGGAGTGACAGCGTTTTGAAGAAATGGTGCTAGAGCAAGTGGACTTCCAGAGACAAAGAAGAAGAAGGAGGCCCAAGAAGAAGAGGGAGGGGCAGAGAGGAGGAGGAGGTGGAGGTGGAGGACGAGGAGGACGAGGACCACAATCGAAGGCTCATCCTCTGTACAAAACTGAACTCGTGGCGCCTGGGTGACTCAGTCGCTGAGGCAGCCAGCTCTTCATTTCGGCTCTTGTCATGCTCTCAGGGTCCCGGGACAAAATCAGGCTCCAAGCTCACTGGGGAGTCTGCTTAAGGACGCTCTTTTCGCTTCTCCCTCCACCCCACGCCCCACTCATGCGCATGCTCACTCTCTCAAAAAGAAAAAAAAATTTGTTAAATTAACTCAAAATTAATCACCGCCTTCTACGTAAAATGATAAATCTTCTAGGGAAAAAAATGTCCAGAATGGACAGCTAGGTAAAGAATCCTCCGACTGGACATCAAATCATGTTCCGTTCAAGAAGAGTTGATTCATTAGACATGATCCAACAATCCGAATTGGAAGTCTGTAATGTGTGAAACACCTTGTGAAGAAGACCCAAAAGGGAAGCTACAAACTGGGAGAAAATAGGTGCAAACCACATACCTGATAAAGGACTCCTGTCGGAAGGAGAGAACCTCAAAAGTGGACCCCCAAAGAAGCAAGCCATCCAGTCTGAAAAGAACAAAAACAAAAAAAAATGGGCAAAAGACCGAAACCCTTTACCAAAGAGTATACAGATGGAAATCCCATAAAAAGGTACCATCGGGGCAATTCAAATTCAAACTCCAATGAGCTCTCACTGCACACCTATCAGCATGATGCAAACCAAATGCACCCGAGAGGGAGAGAGAGACCCCACTCCCCAATGCAAGGCAGGATGTGGAACGACTGGATCGCTCCTGCATCGCTGTTGGGAATGGAAGGTGATAGAGCTCCCTCTTGAAAACAGTTCACAGTTCCTTTTCTTTTTCAAGGCCTGGATTTAAATTCCAGGGAACAAGCAGTAGAATATGCTTTTCGGGTGCACAGGATAGTGACCCAACCCTCCACACAGTTTCTCTGAAAACTAGACTTGCAACCACCCTAGGACCCCAGTCATTGCACTCTTGGCATTTCTCTGCGAGAAATCCAAACTTACGTTTGCTCAAAAACCTGTACAGGAACGGATCTGTGTCCTGATGGAAGCAGTGGGGCTGCCAAGGGGGTAGAAGTGACTGCAGTGGTTGGATATTGACACTGGACAGCCTTGTAAGAGATGTTCTCATCTTGCTTCTTTGAAGGCCCCTTCCCATTCATGGTGGTCCTGGGGACAAGGAGAAAAGGAATGTCAACGATTTCAAGAAGTTGAAAGGATTTCAAGAAGTTGAAACCAAGCATTAGAACACCATCTCTTCTACATGAATTCATTCTCATATTCACCCCCAGTCTCCCAAAGCAGACAGGAGGGGTCTGGTCCAACAGGGGTTGCGGGCAGTGGCCCTTCCACAGGCCATCTCCCCTCCAGTCTAGAAGTCCAACGACCAGGTCCCAGGCTTTCAACTCATCTCCTTCTCTCGGGGCCTTCTCTAGGGGCCCCAGGGAACTTCTGGGCTCTTTCTCTGCCTTCTAGGAGGCTCTGTGGGGCTGGGTCGAGTGCTCTCAGCCGACTTGGACCACACTGCCAGGTGTCTCCCCCTGCATTTGCCACCCTTCGACACAGGAGGATCAAGTGGGAGGATGTCCTCTCAGAGAGATCCATGGCGATCAGAACAGATATCCTCTCTCTTCCATTGTTTACCCTCATCTCTCAGGCGTTTCTACCATCTCTTGATTTCCCTGGAATTTCAACCCCAGGAGAGGGGGGGTGGGTCAGAAGCCAAACATTTGGCTTCCCACTCCTGTCTTTCTTGAAGGTTTTCCCCGAACCAATGGGCCTAAAACAACATTCATAACCTGATATGGTTTCTGTGGGCCAGCCATCCAGGTGCAACTAGCCAGGTCCCTGTGGCTCAGGATCTCTCACAAGGCTGCAGTCCAGAGGGCCTCTGGATCTTCAGTCATCTGCGGGCTTGTTGGGGGTAAGTCTGCTTTTGAGCTCACTCAGCTGGCTGTGAGCAGCCAGAGGCCCTCCATTGCTGGAAGCAAGAAAGAGTCATTCCTTGCCCCATGGGCCTCTCCAGCATAAAGCTCCCAAGGAGCAGCTGGCTTCCCTGGGAACAGATGAGGGAGGGAGGGACGGAGGGCGGGCAAGCCCAAGAGGAGACCAGTCTCTTTGTCAACTCACCTCCGAAGGGACATCCTATCACTTTGGCCACATTCTGTCCTTTACAAGGGAGTCAGTAGTTCTGACTCGAATCAAGAGGTGGAGTATGGAACACAAAACGATGTGTACCCAAGATGGGAATCGTTGGAGACCCTTAAAGGCTGCCCTCCCTACTTGGCTGGGACTTGACCTCAGCTAGCCACCACTATAATCTCTGCATCCTTCTATTATTATATATTATGTTAGATTATATTATATGCACTATTATCTTTGCATAGAATCATCACATCCTAGGACGTGAACGAGGGGAACATTTTACCAAGCCCTTCTGGGATCCTTCAGCAGCTTGCCTAGAAGTTCCTTGCCCAAGGGTGCCTGTCAGTTCAGTGTCTGGCTCCTGATTTCGGTTCAGGGCTGATCACGTGATCTGGGAAATCCAGACCAGCGTCTGGTTCAGCACTTGAGTCCGAAGCCTGTCGAGGAATCTCTCTAACTCGGCCCCTGCCCCGCCTGCATGTGTGTGCGTTCCTTTGTGTGTGTGTGTGTGCGCCGTCACCCTTTCTGTCTCTCCGAAGAAGAAGAAGAAGAATAAGAAGAAGAAGAAGAAGAAGAAGAAGAAGAACAGTAGTAGGCATAGTAGTAGAAGTTATTGGCACAGCAGGTGATCATTAGACAACCCTGGTTTGGAACGGGAGCTCTGAAATTCACTAGCTGTGTGATCTTGGGGCAAGTTGTTTCCCCTGTCTGAACCTCAGTCAGACATGACACACTGGGTTATTGGGACGATTAAGGGATCGATAAAAGACACTTCAAACCGTCCCTTGCTTGGCATAGAATCCCTTAATCAAATCCATTCTCAGTAGCAGGAGTCTCAGCCATTGGATATTTTTATTTTTATTTGTGTTACGCTGAACACTGAAAAATATTCTCTCACACTCATAGGGCTCCAGGGAATATGGAGCATCAGGCTAAAGGATGGGGTGGATCTCAAGTCAAAGGAGCCATGGGTATGGCTGAAGGGGTAAGCACAGGAGCTTTTGTGCTCTGGTTGTGAGTGTTGGTGGCTGCTGGGCAAGGGAATCAGACCTGCAGGGGACCCGAGAACTTGGAGTCGGGCCAGTGCACCCTTGCTCCCTTCTTGGGCTTCCTGGGTTTCAGGGGAGCCTTTGGCCCTTGAGGGTATTTGGAGGCTGTGCCCGGAACAGCAGGAGCAGGAGCAGGAGGCCCCCCGGAGACAGGCTGGACCTTGGGCCCAGAGTTGGCCAGCTTCTGCCTGAGGCAATGGTTTTGGGCCTGGAGCCTTTGGAACTCCCTCTCTGCCCACAGGACAGCCTTCTGGCTCTCCTCACTCCTCTTCTCCACCAGGAGGCGCTCCCGCTCACGCAAGGAGGCGATTTGCTGCCATTCTCGGTGCAGGTCGGCGGCCATGTTCCTATAGAGGCCCAAGTGCCAGTGGGCAGCATCCGCCTTCCTGCGCACCTTGGCAAGCTCGTTCTTCACTTGCAGGCAGCGTGCCTTCTCCTCCATCATCTTCCTCTCCAGGTGTCTGAGGTGCTCTTCGCACAGCTTCGGCTCTGCCTCAAGCTTCAGGCGCAACTTCGGAATCTCACCGTCCAGGAGGGTGTTCCGAAGGTGAACAGGTCCTTGCTCAGCTTGGTGGCTTGTTGGGTTTCTTGGGAGCTCTTCATTCCTCTGACGTGCCTTCTTCAGTGCCCTGGACGGCTTGAATTGGTTCACGGGGCTCCCGCCTGAGGGCACGTGGTCAGGGGAGGAGGAGCCAGTCTCCACCTGCCTCCTTGAGCCCCCACCTTCCAGATGATCTCCAAGCAGCTCTAGCACATGCATCCCCTTCAGGAGGATCTGGCTGAGGGTGTGCTGTTGGCTCTGGCCCTCAGCGCTGGCCTGCCGCCGCACTCCTCCTTCAGGAAGCTCTGGCCTGCCTGCCTGCCCTGCCTCGTCCTGCACTCTCTGTCCACAGCTGCCAATCTCCTGAACCAGCGGGTCTGCACTTGCCTGCAGATCACGGCTGTCCTTGAAGCCTTCTGGTGTTTTCCTCACCAGGGCTTCTCCATCTTCCTGGGCTGCTCCACAGATGGGATTTTCAGGAGGCAGCTGGTGAGGGCTCTTCAACAGCCTTTCCCGAACTCCCTTCCGCAGTTGCGTGGTGTTTCCCACTGACCAATACCCGGCATCTTGATTCAGGGCAGCCAGAGCAAGAAGCTGGAACGGGAGAGGACTGGCCTTCGGCTCGGATGATGCGACAGCTCCACGGGCTTGTGCGTCCGGTTCGGTCTTCTCCATGCCTTTTCCAGAGACTTCCTCGTTCTGGGCACACTGCCACTTTCTTCTTCGGAAGCTGAGTGCACTCTTTCCCAGGAACACCACCACTGCAGTGCACACCAGGATCTCCCAGCGAAACCCAGAGACTCGTGGCACATGTGGCCAACGTTCGTCTATCACCAACCCAGCAGCCCACAGCTGCTCCAGGACAGCCCACAGCGGCTCCACAACTGTGTGGGGAGGCATTTGGATGGCCCCCAGCTGGCTCCATAGAGCCTTGTGGCTTGGTCTCCGATCACCAGTGTCTTCTGGGCCACTAGGAAGTGCTTGGAACCCCTACGAGGGTTCCGTCTCCAACGCAAACCAGTGCCTGGCAACAGGAGCTGAAGGGAGGAGGGGTGGGGGAGGTGCACCTGAGTCTCCAAGGCACATCAGTGCCTGCAACCGGAGCTGACAGCAGGTGGGGTAGGGGAGGGGAATCGCTCTATTGTACACCTGAAACAAAGACAACCCTATCGATCAATTTCTCGGAAGTACAATTTCAACATTAAAAAAAATATATTTAAAAAGCAAACTAGGTATCCAAAGGAGAAAACTAACAAATATCCAAACACTGAGAAAGTAACCTTCTAGATGATCAAAGATCAAAGATCAAATCTCAATGCATTGAAGTGAAGGAAAATGAACATACAACATATGAAAATGTGTGGGACACAGCACAATCAATGGACAGCACCATGTAGAGCAATCACTGCCTATGTTAGAAAGGAGGAGGAGCATCTGGGAGGCTCAGTCAGTTAGTCCAACTCTTGATTTTGACTCGGGTCATGATTAAACTCGAGGTTGTGAGACTGAACCTGCATTGTGCTGGTGCTGGGCATGGAGGCTGTTTAATAATCTCTCTCTCTCTCTCTCTCTCTCTCTCTACCCCTTCCCTGTCTCTCTCTCTCTCTCTCTCTCTCTCTCTCTCTCTGTCTCAAAACAATAAGCTCTCCACGTCAGAACCTAGAAAAAGATGAGAAAATAAAACTAAAAAGAAAACCAAAGGAATCCTTCCACCCAGTTTCAAGATCTACAGCTATAGTAATCAAAAAGGTGTGGTGTTGGTGAAGGGATAGACAAATGGAACAGTATAAAGATAGATAAGTGGAACAGGATCAAACCCAGAAAGAGACCAACCACCAACATGTCAATGGGATTCTGACAAAGGGGAAAAGCAATTCAATGGAGGAGTGACAGCGTTTTGAAGAAATGGTGCTAGAGCAAGTGGACTTCCAGAGACAAAGAAGAAGAAGGAGGCCCAAGAAGAAGAGGGAGGGGCAGAGAGGAGGAGGAGGTGGAGGTGGAGGACGAGGAGGACGAGGACCACAATCGAAGGCTCATCCTCTGTACAAAACTGAACTCGTGGCGCCTGGGTGACTCAGTCGCTGAGGCAGCCAGCTCTTCATTTCGGCTCTTGTCATGCTCTCAGGGTCCCGGGACAAAATCAGGCTCCAAGCTCACTGGGGAGTCTGCTTAAGGACGCTCTTTTCGCTTCTCCCTCCACCCCACGCCCCACTCATGCGCATGCTCACTCTCTCAAAAAGAAAAAAAAATTTGTTAAATTAACTCAAAATTAATCACCGCCTTCTACGTAAAATGATAAATCTTCTAGGGAAAAAAATGTCCAGAATGGACAGCTAGGTAAAGAATCCTCCGACTGGACATCAAATCATGTTCCGTTCAAGAAGAGTTGATTCATTAGACATGATCCAACAATCAGAATTGGAAGTCTGTAATGTGTGAAACACCTTGTGAAGAAGACCCAAAAGGGAAGCTACAAACTGGGAGAAAATAGGTGCAAACCACATACCTGATAAAGGACTCCTGTCGGAAGGAGAGAACCTCAAAAGTGGACCCCCAAAGAAGCAAGCCATCCAGTCTGAAAAGAACAAAAACAAAAAAAAATGGGCAAAAGACCGAAACCCTTTACCAAAGAGTATACAGATGGAAATCCCATAAAAAGGTACCATCGGGGCAATTCAAATTCAAACTCCAATGAGCTCTCACTGCACACCTATCAGCATGATGCAAACCAAATGCACCCGAGAGGGAGAGAGAGACCCCACTCCCCAATGCAAGGCAGGATGTGGAACGACTGGATCGCTCCTGCATCGCTGTTGGGAATGGAAGGTGATAGAGCTCCCTCTTGAAAACAGTTCACAGTTCCTTTTCTTTTTCAAGGCCTGGATTTAAATTCCAGGGAACAAGCAGTAGAATATGCTTTTCGGGTGCACAGGATAGTGACCCAACCCTCCACACAGTTTCTCTGAAAACTAGACTTGCAACCACCCTAGGACCCCAGTCATTGCACTCTTGGCATTTCTCTGCGAGAAATCCAAACTTACGTTTGCTCAAAAACCTGTACAGGAACGGATCTGTGTCCTGATGGAAGCAGTGGGGCTGCCAAGGGGGTAGAAGTGACTGCAGTGGTTGGATATTGACACTGGACAGCCTTGTAAGAGATGTTCTCATCTTGCTTCTTTGAAGGCCCCTTCCCATTCATGGTGGTCCTGGGGACAAGGAGAAAAGGAATGTCAACGATTTCAAGAAGTTGAAAGGATTTCAAGAAGTTGAAACCAAGCATTAGAACACCATCTCTTCTACATGAATTCATTCTCATATTCACCCCCAGTCTCCCAAAGCAGACAGGAGGGGTCTGGTCCAACAGGGGTTGCGGGCAGTGGCCCTTCCACAGGCCATCTCCCCTCCAGTCTAGAAGTCCAACGACCAGGTCCCAGGCTTTCAACTCATCTCCTTCTCTCGGGGCCTTCTCTAGGGGCCCCAGGGAACTTCTGGGCTCTTTCTCTGCCTTCTAGGAGGCTCTGTGGGGCTGGGTCGAGTGCTCTCAGCCGACTTGGACCACACTGCCAGGTGTCTCCCCCTGCATTTGCCACCCTTCGACACAGGAGGATCAAGTGGGAGGATGTCCTCTCAGAGAGATCCATGGCGATCAGAACAGATATCCTCTCTCTTCCATTGTTTACCCTCATCTCTCAGGCGTTTCTACCATCTCTTGATTTCCCTGGAATTTCAACCCCAGGAGAGGGGGGGTGGGTCAGAAGCCAAACATTTGGCTTCCCACTCCTGTCTTTCTTGAAGGTTTTCCCCGAACCAATGGGCCTAAAACAACATTCATAACCTGATATGGTTTCTGTGGGCCAGCCATCCAGGTGCAACTAGCCAGGTCCCTGTGGCTCAGGATCTCTCACAAGGCTGCAGTCCAGAGGGCCTCTGGATCTTCAGTCATCTGCGGGCTTGTTGGGGGTAAGTCTGCTTTTGAGCTCACTCAGCTGGCTGTGAGCAGCCAGAGGCCCTCCATTGCTGGAAGCAAGAAATAGTCATTCCTTGCCCCATGGGCCTCTCCAGCATAAAGCTCCCAAGGAGCAGCTGGCTTCCCTGGGAACAGATGAGGGAGGGAGGGACGGAGGGCGGGCAAGCCCAAGAGGAGACCAGTCTCTTTGTCAACTCACCTCCGAAGGGACATCCTATCACTTTGGCCACATTCTGTCCTTTACAAGGGAGTCAGTAGTTCTGACTCGAATCAAGAGGTGGAGTATGGAACACAAAACGATGTGTACCCAAGATGGGAATCGTTGGAGACCCTTAAAGGCTGCCCTCCCTACTTGGCTGGGACTTGACCTCAGCTAGCCACCACTATAATCTCTGCATCCTTCTATTATTATATATTATGTTAGATTATATTATATGCACTATTATCTTTGCATAGAATCATCACATCCTAGGACGTGAACGAGGGGAACATTTTACCAAGCCCTTCTGGGATCCTTCAGCAGCTTGCCTAGAAGTTCCTTGCCCAAGGGTGCCTGTCAGTTCAGTGTCTGGCTCCTGATTTCGGTTCAGGGCTGATCACGTGATCTGGGAAATCCAGACCAGCGTCTGGTTCAGCACTTGAGTCCGAAGCCTGTCGAGGAATCTCTCTAACTCGGCCCCTGCCCCGCCTGCATGTGTGTGCGTTCCTTTGTGTGTGTGTGTGTGCGCCGTCACCCTTTCTGTCTCTCCGAAGAAGAAGAAGAAGAATAAGAAGAAGAAGAAGAAGAAGAAGAAGAAGAAGAACAGTAGTAGGCATAGTAGTAGAAGTTATTGGCACAGCAGGTGATCATTAGACAACCCTGGTTTGGAACGGGAGCTCTGAAATTCACTAGCTGTGTGATCTTGGGGCAAGTTGTTTCCCCTGTCTGAACCTCAGTCAGACATGACACACTGGGTTATTGGGACGATTAAGGGATCGATAAAAGACACTTCAAACCGTCCCTTGCTTGGCATAGAATCCCTTAATCAAATCCATTCTCAGTAGCAGGAGTCTCAGCCATTGGATATTTTTATTTTTATTTGTGTTACGCTGAACACTGAAAAATATTCTCTCACACTCATAGGGCTCCAGGGAATATGGAGCATCAGGCTAAAGGATGGGGTGGATCTCAAGTCAAAGGAGCCATGGGTATGGCTGAAGGGGTAAGCACAGGAGCTTTTGTGCTCTGGTTGTGAGTGTTGGTGGCTGCTGGGCAAGGGAATCAGACCTGCAGGGGACCCGAGAACTTGGAGTCGGGCCAGTGCACCCTTGCTCCCTTCTTGGGCTTCCTGGGTTTCAGGGGAGCCTTTGGCCCTTGAGGGTATTTGGAGGCTGTGCCCGGAACAGCAGGAGCAGGAGCAGGAGGCCCCCCGGAGACAGGCTGGACCTTGGGCCCAGAGTTGGCCAGCTTCTGCCTGAGGCAATGGTTTTGGGCCTGGAGCCTTTGGAACTCCCTCTCTGCCCACAGGACAGCCTTCTGGCTCTCCTCACTCCTCTTCTCCACCACGAGGCGCTCCCGCTCATGCAAGGAGGCGATTTGCTGCCATTCTCGGTGCAGGTCGGCGGCCATGTTCCTATAGAGGCCCAAGTGCCAGTGGGCAGCATCCGCCTTCCTGCGCACCTTGGCAAGCTCGTTCTTCACTTGCAGGCAGCGTGCCTTCTCCTCCATCATCTTCCTCTCCAGGTGTCTGAGGTGCTCTTCGCACAGCTTCGGCTCTGCCTCAAGCTTCAGGCGCAACTTCGGAATCTCACCGTCCAGGAGGGTGTTCCGAAGGTGAACAGGTCCTTGCTCAGCTTGGTGGCTTGTTGGGTTTCTTGGGAGCTCTTCATTCCTCTGACGTGCCTTCTTCAGTGCCCTGGACGGCTTGAATTGGTTCACGGGGCTCCCGCCTGAGGGCACGTGGTCAGGGGAGGAGGAGCCAGTCTCCACCTGCCTCCTTGAGCCCCCACCTTCCAGATGATCTCCAAGCAGCTCTAGCACATGCATCCCCTTCAGGAGGATCTGGCTGAGGGTGTGCTGTTGGCTCTGGCCCTCAGCGCTGGCCTGCCGCCGCACTCCTCCTTCAGGAAGCTCTGGCCTGCCTGCCTGCCCTGCCTCGTCCTGCACTCTCTGTCCACAGCTGCCAATCTCCTGAACCAGCGGGTCTGCACTTGCCTGCAGATCACGGCTGTCCTTGAAGCCTTCTGGTGTTTTCCTCACCAGGGCTTCTCCATCTTCCTGGGCTGCTCCACAGATGGGATTTTCAGGAGGCAGCTGCTGAGGGCTCTTCAACAGCCTTTCCCGAACTCCCTTCCGCAGTTGCGTGGTGTTTCCCACTGACCAATACCCGGCATCTTGATTCAGGGCAGCCAGAGCAAGAAGCTGGAACGGGAGAGGACTGGCCTTCGGCTCGGATGATGCGACAGCTCCACGGGCTTGTGCGTCCGGTTCGGTCTTCTCCATGCCTTTTCCAGAGACTTCCTCGTTCTGGGCACACTGCCACTTTCTTCTTCGGAAGCTGAGTGCACTCTTTCCCAGGAACACCACCACTGCAGTGCACACCAGGATCTCCCAGCGAAACCCAGAGACTCGTGGCACATGTGGCCAACGTTCGTCTATCACCAACCCAGCAGCCCACAGCTGCTCCAGGACAGCCCACAGCGGCTCCACAACTGTGTGGGGAGGCATTTGGATGGCCCCCAGCTGGCTCCATAGAGCCTTGTGGCTTGGTCTCCGATCACCAGTGTCTTCTGGGCCACTAGGAAGTGCTTGGAACCCCTACGAGGGTTCCGTCTCCAACGCAAACCAGTGCCTGGCAACAGGAGCTGAAGGGAGGAGGGGTGGGGGAGGTGCACCTGAGTCTCCAAGGCACATCAGTGCCTGCAACCGGAGCTGACAGCAGGTGGGGTAGGGGAGGGGAATCGCTCTATTGTACACCTGAAACAAAGACAACCCTATCGATCAATTTCTCGGAAGTACAATTTCAACATTAAAAAAAATATATTTAAAAAGCAAACTAGGTATCCAAAGGAGAAAACTAACAAATATCCAAACACTGAGAAAGTAACCTTCTAGATGATCAAAGATCAAAGATCAAATCTCAATGCATTGAAGTGAAGGAAAATGAACATACAACATATGAAAATGTGTGGGACACAGCACAATCAATGGACAGCACCATGTAGAGCAATCACTGCCTATGTTAGAAAGGAGGAGGAGCATCTGGGAGGCTCAGTCAGTTAGTCCAACTCTTGATTTTGACTCGGGTCATGATTAAACTCGAGGTTGTGAGACTGAACCTGCATTGTGCTGGTGCTGGGCATGGAGGCTGTTTAATAATCTCTCTCTCTCTCTCTCTCTCTCTCTCTACCCCTTCCCTGTCTCTCTCTCTCTCTCTCTCTCTCTCTCTCTCTCTGTCTCAAAACAATAAGCTCTCCACGTCAGAACCTAGAAAAAGATGAGAAAATAAAACTAAAAAGAAAACCAAAGGAATCCTTCCACCCAGTTTCAAGATCTACAGCTATAGTAATCAAAAAGGTGTGGTGTTGGTGAAGGGATAGACAAATGGAACAGTATAAAGATAGATAAGTGGAACAGGATCAAACCCAGAAAGAGACCAACCACCAACATGTCAATGGGATTCTGACAAAGGGGAAAAGCAATTCAATGGAGGAGTGACAGCGTTTTGAAGAAATGGTGCTAGAGCAAGTGGACTTCCAGAGACAAAGAAGAAGAAGGAGGCCCAAGAAGAAGAGGGAGGGGCAGAGAGGAGGAGGAGGTGGAGGTGGAGGACGAGGAGGACGAGGACCACAATCGAAGGCTCATCCTCTGTACAAAACTGAACTCGTGGCGCCTGGGTGACTCAGTCGCTGAGGCAGCCAGCTCTTCATTTCGGCTCTTGTCATGCTCTCAGGGTCCCGGGACAAAATCAGGCTCCAAGCTCACTGGGGAGTCTGCTTAAGGACGCTCTTTTCGCTTCTCCCTCCACCCCACGCCCCACTCATGCGCATGCTCACTCTCTCAAAAAGAAAAAAAAATTTGTTAAATTAACTCAAAATTAATCACCGCCTTCTACGTAAAATGATAAATCTTCTAGGGAAAAAAATGTCCAGAATGGACAGCTAGGTAAAGAATCCTCCGACTGGACATCAAATCATGTTCCGTTCAAGAAGAGTTGATTCATTAGACATGATCCAACAATCAGAATTGGAAGTCTGTAATGTGTGAAACACCTTGTGAAGAAGACCCAAAAGGGAAGCTACAAACTGGGAGAAAATAGGTGCAAACCACATACCTGATAAAGGACTCCTGTCGGAAGGAGAGAACCTCAAAAGTGGACCCCCAAAGAAGCAAGCCATCCAGTCTGAAAAGAACAAAAACAAAAAAAAATGGGCAAAAGACCGAAACCCTTTACCAAAGAGTATACAGATGGAAATCCCATAAAAAGGTACCATCGGGGCAATTCAAATTCAAACTCCAATGAGCTCTCACTGCACACCTATCAGCATGATGCAAACCAAATGCACCCGAGAGGGAGAGAGAGACCCCACTCCCCAATGCAAGGCAGGATGTGGAACGACTGGATCGCTCCTGCATCGCTGTTGGGAATGGAAGGTGATAGAGCTCCCTCTTGAAAACAGTTCACAGTTCCTTTTCTTTTTCAAGGCCTGGATTTAAATTCCAGGGAACAAGCAGTAGAATATGCTTTTCGGGTGCACAGGATAGTGACCCAACCCTCCACACAGTTTCTCTGAAAACTAGACTTGCAACCACCCTAGGACCCCAGTCATTGCACTCTTGGCATTTCTCTGCGAGAAATCCAAACTTACGTTTGCTCAAAAACCTGTACAGGAACGGATCTGTGTCCTGATGGAAGCAGTGGGGCTGCCAAGGGGGTAGAAGTGACTGCAGTGGTTGGATATTGACACTGGACAGCCTTGTAAGAGATGTTCTCATCTTGCTTCTTTGAAGGCCCCTTCCCATTCATGGTGGTCCTGGGGACAAGGAGAAAAGGAATGTCAACGATTTCAAGAAGTTGAAAGGATTTCAAGAAGTTGAAACCAAGCATTAGAACACCATCTCTTCTACATGAATTCATTCTCATATTCACCCCCAGTCTCCCAAAGCAGACAGGAGGGGTCTGGTCCAACAGGGGTTGCGGGCAGTGGCCCTTCCACAGGCCATCTCCCCTCCAGTCTAGAAGTCCAACGACCAGGTCCCAGGCTTTCAACTCATCTCCTTCTCTCGGGGCCTTCTCTAGGGGCCCCAGGGAACTTCTGGGCTCTTTCTCTGCCTTCTAGGAGGCTCTGTGGGGCTGGGTCGAGTGCTCTCAGCCGACTTGGACCACACTGCCAGGTGTCTCCCCCTGCATTTGCCACCCTTCGACACAGGAGGATCAAGTGGGAGGATGTCCTCTCAGAGAGATCCATGGCGATCAGAACAGATATCCTCTCTCTTCCATTGTTTACCCTCATCTCTCAGGCGTTTCTACCATCTCTTGATTTCCCTGGAATTTCAACCCCAGGAGAGGGGGGGTGGGTCAGAAGCCAAACATTTGGCTTCCCACTCCTGTCTTTCTTGAAGGTTTTCCCCGAACCAATGGGCCTAAAACAACATTCATAACCTGATATGGTTTCTGTGGGCCAGCCATCCAGGTGCAACTAGCCAGGTCCCTGTGGCTCAGGATCTCTCACAAGGCTGCAGTCCAGAGGGCCTCTGGATCTTCAGTCATCTGCGGGCTTGTTGGGGGTAAGTCTGCTTTTGAGCTCACTCAGCTGGCTGTGAGCAGCCAGAGGCCCTCCATTGCTGGAAGCAAGAAATAGTCATTCCTTGCCCCATGGGCCTCTCCAGCATAAAGCTCCCAAGGAGCAGCTGGCTTCCCTGGGAACAGATGAGGGAGGGAGGGACGGAGGGCGGGCAAGCCCAAGAGGAGACCAGTCTCTTTGTCAACTCACCTCCGAAGGGACATCCTATCACTTTGGCCACATTCTGTCCTTTACAAGGGAGTCAGTAGTTCTGACTCGAATCAAGAGGTGGAGTATGGAACACAAAACGATGTGTACCCAAGATGGGAATCGTTGGAGACCCTTAAAGGCTGCCCTCCCTACTTGGCTGGGACTTGACCTCAGCTAGCCACCACTATAATCTCTGCATCCTTCTATTATTATATATTATGTTAGATTATATTATATGCACTATTATCTTTGCATAGAATCATCACATCCTAGGACGTGAACGAGGGGAACATTTTACCAAGCCCTTCTGGGATCCTTCAGCAGCTTGCCTAGAAGTTCCTTGCCCAAGGGTGCCTGTCAGTTCAGTGTCTGGCTCCTGATTTCGGTTCAGGGCTGATCACGTGATCTGGGAAATCCAGACCAGCGTCTGGTTCAGCACTTGAGTCCGAAGCCTGTCGAGGAATCTCTCTAACTCGGCCCCTGCCCCGCCTGCATGTGTGTGCGTTCCTTTGTGTGTGTGTGTGTGCGCCGTCACCCTTTCTGTCTCTCCGAAGAAGAAGAAGAAGAATAAGAAGAAGAAGAAGAAGAAGAAGAAGAAGAAGAACAGTAGTAGGCATAGTAGTAGAAGTTATTGGCACAGCAGGTGATCATTAGACAACCCTGGTTTGGAACGGGAGCTCTGAAATTCACTAGCTGTGTGATCTTGGGGCAAGTTGTTTCCCCTGTCTGAACCTCAGTCAGACATGACACACTGGGTTATTGGGACGATTAAGGGATCGATAAAAGACACTTCAAACCGTCCCTTGCTTGGCATAGAATCCCTTAATCAAATCCATTCTCAGTAGCAGGAGTCTCAGCCATTGGATATTTTTATTTTTATTTGTGTTACGCTGAACACTGAAAAATATTCTCTCACACTCATAGGGCTCCAGGGAATATGGAGCATCAGGCTAAAGGATGGGGTGGATCTCAAGTCAAAGGAGCCATGGGTATGGCTGAAGGGGTAAGCACAGGAGCTTTTGTGCTCTGGTTGTGAGTGTTGGTGGCTGCTGGGCAAGGGAATCAGACCTGCAGGGGACCCGAGAACTTGGAGTCGGGCCAGTGCACCCTTGCTCCCTTCTTGGGCTTCCTGGGTTTCAGGGGAGCCTTTGGCCCTTGAGGGTATTTGGAGGCTGTGCCCGGAACAGCAGGAGCAGGAGCAGGAGGCCCCCCGGAGACAGGCTGGACCTTGGGCCCAGAGTTGGCCAGCTTCTGCCTGAGGCAATGGTTTTGGGCCTGGAGCCTTTGGAACTCCCTCTCTGCCCACAGGACAGCCTTCTGGCTCTCCTCACTCCTCTTCTCCACCACGAGGCGCTCCCGCTCATGCAAGGAGGCGATTTGCTGCCATTCTCGGTGCAGGTCGGCGGCCATGTTCCTATAGAGGCCCAAGTGCCAGTGGGCAGCATCCGCCTTCCTGCGCACCTTGGCAAGCTCGTTCTTCACTTGCAGGCAGCGTGCCTTCTCCTCCATCATCTTCCTCTCCAGGTGTCTGAGGTGCTCTTCGCACAGCTTCGGCTCTGCCTCAAGCTTCAGGCGCAACTTCGGAATCTCACCGTCCAGGAGGGTGTTCCGAAGGTGAACAGGTCCTTGCTCAGCTTGGTGGCTTGTTGGGTTTCTTGGGAGCTCTTCATTCCTCTGACGTGCCTTCTTCAGTGCCCTGGACGGCTTGAATTGGTTCACGGGGCTCCCGCCTGAGGGCACGTGGTCAGGGGAGGAGGAGCCAGTCTCCACCTGCCTCCTTGAGCCCCCACCTTCCAGATGATCTCCAAGCAGCTCTAGCACATGCATCCCCTTCAGGAGGATCTGGCTGAGGGTGTGCTGTTGGCTCTGGCCCTCAGCGCTGGCCTGCCGCCGCACTCCTCCTTCAGGAAGCTCTGGCCTGCCTGCCTGCCCTGCCTCGTCCTGCACTCTCTGTCCACAGCTGCCAATCTCCTGAACCAGCGGGTCTGCACTTGCCTGCAGATCACGGCTGTCCTTGAAGCCTTCTGGTGTTTTCCTCACCAGGGCTTCTCCATCTTCCTGGGCTGCTCCACAGATGGGATTTTCAGGAGGCAGCTGCTGAGGGCTCTTCAACAGCCTTTCCCGAACTCCCTTCCGCAGTTGCGTGGTGTTTCCCACTGACCAATACCCGGCATCTTGATTCAGGGCAGCCAGAGCAAGAAGCTGGAACGGGAGAGGACTGGCCTTCGGCTCGGATGATGCGACAGCTCCACGGGCTTGTGCGTCCGGTTCGGTCTTCTCCATGCCTTTTCCAGAGACTTCCTCGTTCTGGGCACACTGCCACTTTCTTCTTCGGAAGCTGAGTGCACTCTTTCCCAGGAACACCACCACTGCAGTGCACACCAGGATCTCCCAGCGAAACCCAGAGACTCGTGGCACATGTGGCCAACGTTCGTCTATCACCAACCCAGCAGCCCACAGCTGCTCCAGGACAGCCCACAGCGGCTCCAGAACTGTGTGGGGAGGCATTTGGATGGCCCCCAGCTGGCTCCATAGAGCCTTGTGGCTTGGTCTCCGATCACCAGTGTCTTCTGGGCCACTAGGAAGTGCTTGGAACCCCTACGAGGGTTCCGTCTCCAACGCAAACCAGTGCCTGGCAACAGGAGCTGAAGGGAGGAGGGGTGGGGGAGGTGCACCTGAGTCTCCAAGGCACATCAGTGCCTGCAACCGGAGCTGACAGCAGGTGGGGTAGGGGAGGGGAATCGCTCTATTGTACACCTGAAACAAAGACAACCCTATCGATCAATTTCTCGGAAGTACAATTTCAACATTAAAAAAAATATATTTAAAAAGCAAACTAGGTATCCAAAGGAGAAATCTAACAAATATCCAAACACTGAGAAAGTAACCTTCTAGATGATCAAAGACCAAAGATCAAATCTCAATGCATTGAAGTGAAGGAAAATGAACATACAACATATGAAAATGTGTGGGACACAGCACAATCAATGGACAGCACCATGTAGAGCAATCACTGCCTATGTTAGAAAGGAGGAGGAGCATCTGGGAGGCTCAGTCAGTTAGTCCAACTCTTGATTTTGACTCGGCTCATGATTAAACTCGAGGTTGTGAGACTGAACCTGCATTGTGCTGGTGCTGGGCATGGAGGCTCTTTAATCATATCTCTCTCTCTCTCTCTCTCTCTCTCTCTCTGCACCCCTTCCCTGTCTCTCTCTCTCTCTCTCTCTCTCTCTCTCTCTGTCTCAAAACAATAAGCTCTCCACGTCAGAACCTAGAAAAAGATGAGAAAATAAAACTAAAGAAGAAAACCAAAGGAATCCTTCCACCCAGTTTCAAGATCTACAGCTATAGTAATCAAAAAGGTGTGGTGTTGGTGAAGGGATAGACAAATGGAACAGTATAAAGATAGATAAGTGGAACAGGATCAAACCCAGAAAGAGACCAACCACCAACATGTCAATGGGATTCTGACAAAGGGGAAAAGCAATTCAATGGAGGAGTGACAGCGTTTTGAAGAAATGGTGCTAGAGCAAGTGGACTTCCAGAGACAAAGAAGAAGAAGGAGGCCCAAGAAGAAGAGGGAGGGGCAGAGAGGAGGAGGAGGTGGAGGTGGAGGACGAGGAGGACGAGGACCACAATCGAAGGCTCATCCTCTGTACAAAACTGAACTCGTGGCGCCTGGGTGACTCAGTCGCTGAGGCAGCCAGCTCTTCATTTCGGCTCTTGTCATGCTCTCAGGGTCCCGGGACAAAATCAGGCTCCAAGCTCACTGGGGAGTCTGCTTAAGGACGCTCTTTTCGCTTCTCCCTCCACCCCACGCCCCACTCATGCGCATGCTCACTCTCTCAAAAAGAAAAAAAAATTTGTTAAATTAACTCAAAATTAATCACCGCCTTCTACGTAAAATGATAAATCTTCTAGGGAAAAAAATGTCCAGAATGGACAGCTAGGTAAAGAATCCTCCGACTGGACATCAAATCATGTTCCGTTCAAGAAGAGTTGATTCATTAGACATGATCCAACAATCAGAATTGGAAGTCTGTAATGTGTGAAACACCTTGTGAAGAAGACCCAAAAGGGAAGCTACAAACTGGGAGAAAATAGGTGCAAACCACATACCTGATAAAGGACTCCTGTCGGAAGGAGAGAACCTCAAAAGTGGACCCCCAAAGAAGCAAGCCATCCAGTCTGAAAAGAACAAAAACAAAAAAAAATGGGCAAAAGACCGAAACCCTTTACCAAAGAGTATACAGATGGAAATCCCATAAAAAGGTACCATCGGGGCAATTCAAATTCAAACTCCAATGAGCTCTCACTGCACACCTATCAGCATGATGCAAACCAAATGCACCCGAGAGGGAGAGAGAGACCCCACTCCCCAATGCAAGGCAGGATGTGGAACGACTGGATCGCTCCTGCATCGCTGTTGGGAATGGAAAGTGATAGAGCTCCCTCTTGAAAACAGTTCACAGTTCCTTTTCTTTTTCAAGGCCTGGATTTAAATTCCAGGGAACAAGCAGTAGAATATGCTTTTCGGGTGCACAGGATAGTGACCCAACCCTCCACACAGTTTCTCTGAAAACTAGACTTGCAACCACCCTAGGACCCCAGTCATTGCACTCTTGGCATTTCTCTGCGAGAAATCCAAACTTACGTTTGCTCAAAAACCTGTACAGGAACGGATCTGTGTCCTGATGGAAGCAGTGGGGCTGCCAAGGGGGTAGAAGTGACTGCAGTGGTTGGATATTGACACTGGACAGCCTTGTAAGAGATGTTCTCATCTTGCTTCTTTGAAGGCCCCTTCCCATTCATGGTGGTCCTGGGGACAAGGAGAAAAGGAATGTCAACGATTTCAAGAAGTTGAAAGGATTTCAAGAAGTTGAAACCAAGCATTAGAACACCATCTCTTCTACATGAATTCATTCTCATATTCACCCCCAGTCTCCCAAAGCAGACAGGAGGGGTCTGGTCCAACAGGGGTTGCGGGCAGTGGCCCTTCCACAGGCCATCTCCCCTCCAGTCTAGAAGTCCAACGACCAGGTCCCAGGCTTTCAACTCATCTCCTTCTCTCGGGGCCTTCTCTAGGGGCCCCAGGGAACTTCTGGGCTCTTTCTCTGCCTTCTAGGAGGCTCTGTGGGGCTGGGTCGAGTGCTCTCAGCCGACTTGGACCACACTGCCAGGTGTCTCCCCCTGCATTTGCCACCCTTCGACACAGGAGGATCAAGTGGGAGGATGTCCTCTCAGAGAGATCCATGGCGATCAGAACAGATATCCTCTCTCTTCCATTGTTTACCCTCATCTCTCAGGCGTTTCTACCATCTCTTGATTTCCCTGGAATTTCAACCCCAGGAGAGGGGGGGTGGGTCAGAAGCCAAACATTTGGCTTCCCACTCCTGTCTTTCTTGAAGGTTTTCCCCGAACCAATGGGCCTAAAACAACATTCATAACCTGATATGGTTTCTGTGGGCCAGCCATCCAGGTGCAACTAGCCAGGTCCCTGTGGCTCAGGATCTCTCACAAGGCTGCAGTCCAGAGGGCCTCTGGATCTTCAGTCATCTGCGGGCTTGTTGGGGGTAAGTCTGCTTTTGAGCTCACTCAGCTGGCTGTGAGCAGCCAGAGGCCCTCCATTGCTGGAAGCAAGAAAGAGTCATTCCTTGCCCCATGGGCCTCTCCAGCATAAAGCTCCCAAGGAGCAGCTGGCTTCCCTGGGAACAGATGAGGGAGGGAGGGACGGAGGGCGGGCAAGCCCAAGAGGAGACCAGTCTCTTTGTCAACTCACCTCCGAAGGGACATCCTATCACTTTGGCCACATTCTGTCCTTTACAAGGGAGTCAGTAGTTCTGACTCGAATCAAGAGGTGGAGTATGGAACACAAAACGATGTGTACCCAAGATGGGAATCGTTGGAGACCCTTAAAGGCTGCCCTCCCTACTTGGCTGGGACTTGACCTCAGCTAGCCACCACTATAATCTCTGCATCCTTCTATTATTATATATTATGTTAGATTATATTATATGCACTATTATCTTTGCATAGAATCATCACATCCTAGGACGTGAACGAGGGGAACATTTTACCAAGCCCTTCTGGGATCCTTCAGCAGCTTGCCTAGAAGTTCCTTGCCCAAGGGTGCCTGTCAGTTCAGTGTCTGGCTCCTGATTTCGGTTCAGGGCTGATCACGTGATCTGGGAAATCCAGACCAGCGTCTGGTTCAGCACTTGAGTCCGAAGCCTGTCGAGGAATCTCTCTAACTCGGCCCCTGCCCCGCCTGCATGTGTGTGCGTTCCTTTGTGTGTGTGTGTGTGCGCCGTCACCCTTTCTGTCTCTCCGAAGAAGAAGAAGAAGAAGAAGAAGAAGAAGAAGAAGAAGAAGAAGAAGAAGAAGAAGAAGAAGAAGAAGAAGAAGAAGAAGAAGAAGAACAGTAGTAGGCATAGTAGTAGAAGTTATTGGCACAGCAGGTGATCATTAGACAACCCTGGTTTGGAACGGGAGCTCTGAAATTCACTAGCTGTGTGATCTTGGGGCAAGTTGTTTCCCCTGTCTGAACCTCAGTCAGACATGACACACTGGGTTATTGGGACGATTAAGGGATCGATACAAGACACTTCAAACCGTCCCTTGCTTGGCATAGAATCCCTTAATCAAATCCATTCTCAGTAGCAGGAGTCTCAGCCATTGGATATTTTTATTTTTATTTGTGTTACGCTGAACACTGAAAAATATTCTCTCACACTCATAGGGCTCCAGGGAATATGGAGCATCAGGCTAAAGGATGGGGTGGATCTCAAGTCAAAGGAGCCATGGGTATGGCTGAAGGGGTAAGCACAGGAGCTTTTGTGCTCTGGTTGTGAGTGTTGGTGGCTGCTGGGCAAGGGAATCAGACCTGCAGGGGACCCGAGAACTTGGAGTCGGGCCAGTGCACCCTTGCTCCCTTCTTGGGCTTCCTGGGTTTCAGGGGAGCCTTTGGCCCTTGAGGGTATTTGGAGGCTGTGCCCGGAACAGCAGGAGCAGGAGCAGGAGGCCCCCCGGAGACAGGCTGGACCTTGGGCCCAGAGTTGGCCAGCTTCTGCCTGAGGCAATGGTTTTGGGCCTGGAGCCTTTGGAACTCCCTCTCTGCCCACAGGACAGCCTTCTGGCTCTCCTCACTCCTCTTCTCCACCACGAGGCGCTCCCGCTCATGCAAGGAGGCGATTTGCTGCCATTCTCGGTGCAGGTCGGCGGCCATGTTCCTATAGAGGCCCAAGTGCCAGTGGGCAGCATCCGCCTTCCTGCGCACCTTGGCAAGCTCGTTCTTCACTTGCAGGCAGCGTGCCTTCTCCTCCATCATCTTCCTCTCCAGGTGTCTGAGGTGCTCTTCGCACAGCTTCGGCTCTGCCTCAAGCTTCAGGCGCAACTTCGGAATCTCACCGTCCAGGAGGGTGTTCCGAAGGTGAACAGGTACTTGCTCAGCTTGGTGGCTTGTTGGGTTTCTTGGGAGCTCTTCTTTCCTCTGACGTGCCTTCTTCAGTGCCCTGGACGGCTTTAATTGGTTCACGGGGCTCCCGCCTGAGGGCACGTGGTCAGGGGAGGAGGAGCCATCTCCACCTGCCTCCTTGAGCCCCCACCTTCCAGATGATCTCCAAGCAGCTCTAGCACATGCATCCCCTTCAGGAGGATCTGGCTGAGGGTGTGCTGTTGGCTCTGGCCCTCAGCGCTGGCCTGCCGCCGCACTCCTCCTTCAGGAAGCTCTGGCCTGCCTGCCTGCCCTGCCTCGTCCTGCACTCTCTGTCCACAGCTGCCAATCTCCTGAACCAGCGGGTCTGCACTTGCCTGCAGATCACGGCTGTCCTTGAAGCCTTCTGGTGTTTTCCTCACCAGGGCTTCTCCATCTTCCTGGGCTGCTCCACAGATGGGATTTTCAGGAGGCAGCTGGTGAGGGCTCTTCAACAGCCTTTCCCGAACTCCCTTCCGCAGTTGCGTGGTGTTTCCCACTGACCAATACCCGGCATCTTGATTCAGGGCAGCCAGAGCAAGAAGCTGGAACGGGAGAGGACTGGCCTTCGGCTCGGATGATGCGACAGCTCCACGGGCTTGTGCGTCCGGTTCGGTCTTCTCCATGCCTTTTCCAGAGACTTCCTCGTTCTGGGCACACTGCCACTTTCTTCTTCGGAAGCTGAGTGCACTCTTTCCCAGGAACACCACCACTGCAGTGCACACCAGGATCTCCCAGCGAAACCCAGAGACTCGTGGCACATGTGGCCAACGTTCGTTATCACCAACCCAGCAGCCCACAGCTGCTCCAGGACAGCCCACAGCCGCTCCAGAACTGTGTGGGGAGGCATTTGGATGGCCCCCAGCTGGCTCCATAGAGCCTTGTGGCTTGGTCTCCGATCACCAGTGTCTTCTGGGCCACTAGGAAGTGCTTGGAACCCCTACGAGGGTTCCGTCTCCAACGCAAACCAGTGCCTGGCAACAGGAGCTGAAGGGAGGAGGGGTGGGGGAGGTGCACCTGAGTCTCCAAGGCACATCAGTGCCTGCAACCGGAGCTGACAGCAGGTGGGGTAGGGGAGGGGAATCGCTATATTGTACACCTGAAACAAAGACAACCCTATCGATCAATTTCTCGGAAGTACAATTTCAACATTAAAAAAAATATATTTAAAAAGCAAACTAGGTATCCAAAGGAGAAATCTAACAAATATCCAAACACTGAGAAAGTAACCTTCTAGATGATCAAAGACCAAAGATCAAATCTCAATGCATTGAAGTGAAGGAAAATGAACATACAACATATGAAAATGTGTGGGACACAGCACAATCAATGGACAGCACCATGTAGAGCAATCACTGCCTATGTTAGAAAGGAGGAGGAGCATCTGGGAGGCTCAGTCAGTTAGTCCAACTCTTGATTTTGACTCGGCTCATGATTAAACTCGAGGTTGTGAGACTGAACCTGCATTGTGCTGGTGCTGGGCATGGAGGCTCTTTAATCATATCTCTCTCTCTCTCTCTCTCTCTCTCTCTCTCTCTGCACCCCTTCCCTGTCTCTCTCTCTCTCTCTCTCTCTCTGTCTCAAAACAATAAGCTCTCCACGTCAGAACCTAGAAAAAGATGAGAAAATAAAACTAAAGAAGAAAACCAAAGGAATCCTTCCACCCAGTTTCAAGATCTACAGCTATAGTAATCAAAAATATGTGGTGTTGGTGAAGGGATAGACAAATGGAACAGTATAAAGATAGATAAGTGGAACAGGATCAAACCCAGAAAGAGACCAACCACCAACATGTCAATGGGATTCTGACAAAGGGGAAAAGCAATTCAATGGAGGAGTGACAGCATTTTGAAGAAATGGTGCTAGAGCAAGTGGACTTCCAGAGACAAAGAAGAAGAAGGAGGCCCAAGAAGAAGAGGGAGGGGCAGAGAGGAGGAGGAGGTGGAGGTGGAGGACGAGGAGGACGAGGACCACAATCGAAGGCTCATCCTCTGTACAAAACTGAACTCGTGGCGCCTGGGTGACTCAGTCGCTGAGGCAGCCAGCTCTTCATTTCGGCTCTTGTCATGCTCTCAGGGTCCCGGGACAAAATCAGGCTCCAAGCTCACTGGGGAGTCTGCTTAAGGACGCTCTTTTCGCTTCTCCCTCCACCCCACGCCCCACTCATGCGCATGCTCACTCTCTCAAACAGAAAAAAAAATTTGTTAAATTAACTCAAAATTAATCACCGCCTTCTACGTAAAATGATAAATCTTCTAGGGAAAAAAATGTCCAGAATGGACAGCTAGGTAAAGAATCCTCCGACTGGACATCAAATCATGTTCCGTTCAAGAAGAGTTGATTCATTAGACATGATCCAACAATCAGAATTGGAAGTCTGTAATGTGTGAAACACCTTGTGAAGAAGACCCAAAAGGGAAGCTACAAACTGGGAGAAAATAGGTGCAAACCACATACCTGATAAAGGACTCCTGTCGGAAGGAGAGAACCTCAAAAGTGGACCCCCAAAGAAGCAAGCCATCCAGTCTGAAAAGAACAAAAACAAAAAAAATGGGCAAAAGACCGAAACCCTTTACCAAAGAGTATACAGATGGAAATCCCATAAAAAGGTACCATCGGGGCAATTCAAATTCAAACTCCAATGAGCTCTCACTGCACACCTATCAGCATGATGCAAACCAAATGCACCCGAGAGGGAGAGAGAGACCCCACTCCCCAATGCAAGGCAGGATGTGGAACGACTGGATCGCTCCTGCATCGCTGTTGGGAATGGAAGGTGATAGAGCTCCCTCTTGAAAACAGTTCACAGTTCCTTTTCTTTTTCAAGGCCTGGATTTAAATTCCAGGGAACAAGCAGTAGAATATGCTTTTCGGGTGCACAGGATAGTGACCCAACCCTCCACACAGTTTCTCTGAAAACTAGACTTGCAACCACCCTAGGACCCCAGTCATTGCACTCTTGGCATTTCTCTGCGAGAAATCCAAACTTACGTTTGCTCAAAAACCTGTACAGGAACGGATCTGTGTCCTGATGGAAGCAGTGGGGCTGCCAAGGGGGTAGAAGTGACTGCAGTGGTTGGATATTGACACTGGACAGCCTTGTAAGAGATGTTCTCATCTTGCTTCTTTGAAGGCCCCTTCCCATTCATGGTGGTCCTGGGGACAAGGAGAAAAGGAATGTCAACGATTTCAAGAAGTTGAAAGGATTTCAAGAAGTTGAAACCAAGCATTAGAACACCATCTCTTCTACATGAATTCATTCTCATATTCACCCCCAGTCTCCCAAAGCAGACAGGAGGGGTCTGGTCCAACAGGGGTTGCGGGCAGTGGCCCTTCCACAGGCCATCTCCCCTCCAGTCTAGAAGTCCAACGACCAGGTCCCAGGCTTTCAACTCATCTCCTTCTCTCGGGGCCTTCTCTAGGGGCCCCAGGGAACTTCTGGGCTCTTTCTCTGCCTTCTAGGAGGCTCTGTGGGGCTGGGTCGAGTGCTCTCAGCCGACTTGGACCACACTGCCAGGTGTCTCCCCCTGCATTTGCCACCCTTCGACACAGGAGGATCAAGTGGGAGGATGTCCTCTCAGAGAGATCCATGGCGATCAGAACAGATATCCTCTCTCTTCCATTGTTTACCCTCATCTCTCAGGCGTTTCTACCATCTCTTGATTTCCCTGGAATTTCAACCCCAGGAGAGGGGGGGTGGGTCAGAAGCCAAACATTTGGCTTCCCACTCCTGTCTTTCTTGAAGGTTTTCCCCGAACCAATGGGCCTAAAACAACATTCATAACCTGATATGGTTTCTGTGGGCCAGCCATCCAGGTGCAACTAGCCAGGTCCCTGTGGCTCAGGATCTCTCACAAGGCTGCAGTCCAGAGGGCCTCTGGATCTTCAGTCATCTGCGGGCTTGTTGGGGGTAAGTCTGCTTTTGAGCTCACTCAGCTGGCTGTGAGCAGCCAGAGGCCCTCCATTGCTGGAAGCAAGAAATAGTCATTCCTTGCCCCATGGGCCTCTCCAGCATAAAGCTCCCAAGGAGCAGCTGGCTTCCCTGGGAACAGATGAGGGAGGGAGGGACGGAGGGCGGGCAAGCCCAAGAGGAGACCAGTCTCTTTGTCAACTCACCTCCGAAGGGACATCCTATCACTTTGGCCACATTCTGTCCTTTACAAGGGAGTCAGTAGTTCTGACTCGAATCAAGAGGTGGAGTATGGAACACAAAACGATGTGTACCCAAGATGGGAATCGTTGGAGACCCTTAAAGGCTGCCCTCCCTACTTGGCTGGGACTTGACCTCAGCTAGCCACCACTATAATCTCTGCATCCTTCTATTATTATATATTATGTTAGATTATATTATATGCACTATTATCTTTGCATAGAATCATCACATCCTAGGACGTGAACGAGGGGAACATTTTACCAAGCCCTTCTGGGATCCTTCAGCAGCTTGCCTAGAAGTTCCTTGCCCAAGGGTGCCTGTCAGTTCAGTGTCTGGCTCCTGATTTCGGTTCAGGGCTGATCACGTGATCTGGGAAATCCAGACCAGCGTCTGGTTCAGCACTTGAGTCCGAAGCCTGTCGAGGAATCTCTCTAACTCGGCCCCTGCCCCGCCTGCATGTGTGTGCGTTCCTTTGTGTGTGTGTGTGTGCGCCGTCACCCTTTCTGTCTCTCCGAAGAAGAAGAAGAAGAAGAAGAAGAAGAAGAAGAAGAAGAAGAAGAAGAACAGTAGTAGGCATAGTAGTAGAAGTTATTGGCACAGCAGGTGATCATTAGACAACCCTGGTTTGGAACGGGAGCTCTGAAATTCACTAGCTGTGTGATCTTGGGGCAAGTTGTTTCCCCTGTCTGAACCTCAGTCAGACATGACACACTGGGTTATTGGGACGATTAAGGGATCGATAAAAGACACTTCAAACCGTCCCTTGCTTGGCATAGAATCCCTTAATCAAATCCATTCTCAGTAGCAGGAGTCTCAGCCATTGGATATTTTTATTTTTATTTGTGTTACGCTGAACACTGAAAAATATTCTCTCACACTCATACGGCTCCAGGGAATATGGAGCATCAGGCTAAAGGATGGGGTGGATCTCAAGTCAAAGGAGCCATGGGTATGGCTGAAGGGGTAAGCGCAGGAGCTTTTGTGCTCTGGTTGTGAGTGTTGGTGGCTGCTGGGCAAGGGAATCAGACCTGCAGGGGACCCGAGAACTTGGAGTCGGGCCAGTGCACCCTTGCTCCCTTCTTGGGCTTCCTGGGTTTCAGGGGAGCCTTTGGCCCTTGAGGGTATTTGGAGGCTGTGCCCGGAACAGCAGGAGCAGGAGCAGGAGGCCCCCCGGAGACAGGCTGGACCTTGGGCCCAGAGTTGGCCAGCTTCTGCCTGAGGCAATGGTTTTGGGCCTGGAGCCTTTGGAACTCCCTCTCTGCCCACAGGACAGCCTTCTGGCTCTCCTCACTCCTCTTCTCCACCACGAGGCGCTCCCGCTCATGCAAGGAGGCGATTTGCTGCCATTCTCGGTGCAGGTCGGCGGCCATGTTCCTATAGAGGCCCAAGTGCCAGTGGGCAGCATCCGACTTCCTGCGCACCTTGGCAAGCTCGTTCTTCACTTGCAGGCAGCGTGCCTTCTCCTCCATCATCTTCCTCTCCAGGTGTCTGAGGTGCTCTTCGCACAGCTTCGGCTCTGCCTCAAGCTTCAGGCGCAACTTCGGAATCTCACCGTCCAGGAGGGTGTTCCGAAGGTGAACAGGTCCTTGCTCAGCTTGGTGGCTTGTTGGGTTTCTTGGGAGCTCTTCATTCCTCTGACGTGCCTTCTTCAGTGCCCTGGACGGCTTGAATTGGTTCACGGGGCTCCCGCCTGAGGGCACGTGGTCAGGGGAGGAGGAGCCAGTCTCCACCTGCCTCCTTGAGCCCCCACCTTCCAGATGATCTCCAAGCAGCTCTAGCACATGCATCCCCTTCAGGAGGATCTGGCTGAGGGTGTGCTGCTGGCGCTGGCCCTCAGCGCTGGCCTGCCGCCGCACTCCTCCTTCAGGAAGCTCTGGCCTGCCTGCCTGCCCTGCCTCGTCCTGCACTCTCTGTCCACAGCTGCCAATCTCCTGAACCAGCGGGTCTGCACTTGCCTGCAGATCACGGCTGTCCTTGAAGCCTTCTGGTGTTTTCCTCACCAGGGCTTCTCCATCTTCCTGGGCTGCTCCACAGATGGGATTTTCAGGAGGCAGCTGGTGAGGGCTCTTCAACAGCCTTTCTCGAACTCCCTTCCGCAGTTGCGTGGTGTTTCCCACTGACCAATACCCGGCATCTTGATTCAGGGCAGCCAGAGCAAGAAGCTGGAACGGGAGAGGACTGGCCTTCGGCTCGGATGATGCGACAGCTCCACGGGCTTGTGCGTCCGGTTCGGTCTTCTCCATGCCTTTTCCAGAGACTTCCTCGTTCTGGGCACACTGCCACTTTCTTCTTCGGAAGCTGAGTGCACTCTTTCCCAGGAACACCACCACTGCAGTGCACACCAGGATCTCCCAGCGAAACCCAGAGACTCGTGGCACATGTGGCCAACGTTCGTCTATCACCAACCCAGCAGCCCACAGCTGCTCCAGGACAGCCCACAGCCGCTCCAGAACTGTGTGGGGAGGCATTTGGATGGCCCCCAGCTGGCTCCATAGAGCCTTGTGGCTTGGTCTCCGATCACCAGTGTCTTCTGGGCCACTAGGAAGTGCTTGGAACCCCTACGAGGGTTCCGTCTCCAACGCAAACCAGTGCCTGGCAACAGGAGCTGAAGGGAGGAGGGGTGGGGGAGGTGCACCTGAGTCTCCAAGGCACATCAGTGCCTGCAACCGGAGCTGACAGCAGGTGGGGTAGGGGAGGGGAATCGCTCTATTGTACACCTGAAACAAAGACAACCCTATCGATCAATTTCTCGGAAGTACAATTTCAACATTAAAAAAAATATATTTAAAAAGCAAACTAGGTATCCAAAGGAGAAAACTAACAAATATCCAAACACTGAGAAAGTAACCTTCTAGATGATCAAAGATCAAAGATCAAATCTCAATGCATTGAAGTGAAGGAAAATGAACATACAACATATGAAAATGTGTGGGACACAGCACAATCAATGGACAGCACCATGTAGAGCAATCACTGCCTATGTTAGAAAGGAGGAGGAGCATCTGGGAGGCTCAGTCAGTTAGTCCAACTCTTGATTTTGACTCGGGTCATGATTAAACTCGAGGTTGTGAGACTGAACCTGCATTGTGCTGGTGCTGGGCATGGAGGCTGTTTAATAATCTCTCTCTCTCTCTCTCTCTCTCTCTCTACCCCTTCCCTGTCTCTCTCTCTCTCTCTCTCTCTCTGTCTCAAAACAATAAGCTCTCCACGTCAGAACCTAGAAAAAGATGAGAAAATAAAACTAAAAAGAAAACCAAAGGAATCCTTCCACCCAGTTTCAAGATCTACAGCTATAGTAATCAAAAAGGTGTGGTGTTGGTGAAGGGATAGACAAATGGAACAGTATAAAGATAGATAAGTGGAACAGGATCAAACCCAGAAAGAGACCAACCACCAACATGTCAATGGGATTCTGACAAAGGGGAAAAGCAATTCAATGGAGGAGTGACAGCGTTTTGAAGAAATGGTGCTAGAGCAAGTGGACTTCCAGAGACAAAGAAGAAGAAGGAGGCCCAAGAAGAAGAGGGAGGGGCAGAGAGGAGGAGGAGGTGGAGGTGGAGGACGAGGAGGACGAGGACCACAATCGAAGGCTCATCCTCTGTACAAAACTGAACTCGTGGCGCCTGGGTGACTCAGTCGCTGAGGCAGCCAGCTCTTCATTTCGGCTCTTGTCATGCTCTCAGGGTCCCGGGACAAAATCAGGCTCCAAGCTCACTGGGGAGTCTGCTTAAGGACGCTCTTTTCGCTTCTCCCTCCACCCCACGCCCCACTCATGCGCATGCTCACTCTCTCAAACAGAAAAAAAAATTTGTTAAATTAACTCAAAATTAATCACCGCCTTCTACGTAAAATGATAAATCTTCTAGGGAAAAAAATGTCCAGAATGGACAGCTAGGTAAAGAATCCTCCGACTGGACATCAAATCATGTTCCGTTCAAGAAGAGTTGATTCATTAGACATGATCCAACAATCCGAATTGGAAGTCTGTAATGTGTGAAACACCTTGTGAAGAAGACCCAAAAGGGAAGCTACAAACTGGGAGAAAATAGGTGCAAACCACATACCTGATAAAGGACTCCTGTCGGAAGGAGAGAACCTCAAAAGTTGACCCCCAAAGAAGCAAGCCATCCAGTCTGAAAAGAACAAAAACAAAAAAAATGGGCAAAAGACCGAAACCCTTTACCAAAGAGTATACAGATGGAAATCCCATAAAAAGGTACCATCGGGGCAATTCAAATTCAAACTCCAATGAGCTCTCACTGCACACCTATCAGCATGATGCAAACCAAATGCACCCGAGAGGGAGAGAGAGACCCCACTCCCCAATGCAAGGCAGGATGTGGAACGACTGGATCGCTCCTGCATCGCTGTTGGGAATGGAAGTTGATAGAGCTCCCTCTTGAAAACAGTTCACACTTCCTTTTCTTTTTCAAGGCCTGGATTTAAATTCCAGGGAACAAGCAGTAGAATATGCTTTTCGGGTGCACAGGATAGTGACCCAACCCTCCACACAGTTTCTCTGAAAACTAGACTTGCAACCACCCTAGGACCCCAGTCATTGCACTCTTGGCATTTCTCTGCGAGAAATCCAAACTTACGTTTGCTCAAAAACCTGTACAGGAACGGATCTGTGTCCTGATGGAAGCAGTGGGGCTGCCAAGGGGGTAGAAGTGACTGCAGTGGTTGGATATTGACACTGGACAGCCTTGTAAGAGATGTTCTCATCTTGCTTCTTTGAAGGCCCCTTCCCATTCATGGTGGTCCTGGGGACAAGGAGAAAAGGAATGTCAACGATTTCAAGAAGTTGAAAGGATTTCAAGAAGTTGAAACCAAGCATTAGAACACCATTCTTCTACATGAATTCATTCTCATATTCACCCCCAGTCTCCCAAAGCAGACAGGAGGGGTCTGGTCCAACAGGGGTTGCGGGCAGTGGCCCTTCCACAGGCCATCTCCCCTCCAGTCTAGAAGTCCAACGACCAGGTCCCAGGCTTTCAACTCATCTCCTTCTCTCGGGGCCTTCTCTAGGGGCCCCAGGGAACTTCTGGGCTCTTTCTCTGCCTTCTAGGAGGCTCTGTGGGGCTGGGTCGAGTGCTCTCAGCCGACTTGGACCACACTGCCAGGTGTCTCCCCCTGCATTTGCCACCCTTCGACACAGGAGGATCAAGTGGGAGGATGTCCTCTCAGAGAGATCCATGGCGATCAGAACAGATATCCTCTCTCTTCCATTGTTTACCCTCATCTCTCAGGCGTTTCTACCATCTCTTGATTTCCCTGGAATTTCAACCCCAGGAGAGGGGGGGTGGGTCAGAAGCCAAACATTTGGCTTCCCACTCCTGTCTTTCTTGAAGGTTTTCCCCGAACCAATGGGCCTAAAACAACATTCATAACCTGATATGGTTTCTGTGGGCCAGCCATCCAGGTGCAACTAGCCAGGTCCCTGTGGCTCAGGATCTCTCACAAGGCTGCAGTCCAGAGGGCCTCTGGATCTTCAGTCATCTGCGGGCTTGTTGGGGGTAAGTCTGCTTTTGAGCTCACTCAGCTGGCTGTGAGCAGCCAGAGGCCCTCCATTGCTGGAAGCAAGAAATAGTCATTCCTTGCCCCATGGGCCTCTCCAGCATAAAGCTCCCAAGGAGCAGCTGGCTTCCCTGGGAACAGATGAGGGAGGGAGGGACGGAGGGCGGGCAAGCCCAAGAGGAGACCAGTCTCTTTGTCAACTCACCTCCGAAGGGACATCCTATCACTTTGGCCACATTCTGTCCTTTACAAGGGAGTCAGTAGTTCTGACTCGAATCAAGAGGTGGAGTATGGAACACAAAACGATGTGTACCCAAGATGGGAATCGTTGGAGACCCTTAAAGGCTGCCCTCCCTACTTGGCTGGGACTTGACCTCAGCTAGCCACCACTATAATCTCTGCATCCTTCTATTATTATATATTATGTTAGATTATATTATATGCACTATTATCTTTGCATAGAATCATCACATCCTAGGACGTGAACGAGGGGAACATTTTACCAAGCCCTTCTGGGATCCTTCAGCAGCTTGCCTAGAAGTTCCTTGCCCAAGGGTGCCTGTCAGTTCAGTGTCTGGCTCCTGATTTCGGTTCAGGGCTGATCACGTGATCTGGGAAATCCAGACCAGCGTCTGGTTCAGCACTTGAGTCCGAAGCCTATCGAGGAATCTCTCTAACTCGGCCCCTGCCCCGCCTGCATGTGTGTGCGTTCCTTTGTGTGTGTGTGTGTGCGCCGTCACCCTTTCTGTCTCTCCGAAGAAGAAGAAGAAGAAGAAGAAGAAGAAGAAGAAGAAGAAGAAGAAGAACAGTAGTAGGCATAGTAGTAGAAGTTATTGGCACAGCAGGTGATCATTAGACAACCCTGGTTTGGAACGGGAGCTCTGAAATTCACTAGCTGTGTGATCTTGGGGCAAGTTGTTTCCCCTGTCTGAACCTCAGTCAGACATGACACACTGGGTTATTGGGACGATTAAGGGATCGATAAAAGACACTTCAAACCGTCCCTTGCTTGGCATAGAATCCCTTAATCAAATCCATTCTCAGGAGCAGGAGTCTCAGCCATTGGATATTTTTATTTTTATTTGTGTTACGCTGAACACTGAAAAATATTCTCTCACACTCATACGGCTCCAGGGAATATGGAGCATCAGGCTAAAGGATGGGGTGGATCTCAAGTCAAAGGAGCCATGGGTATGGCTGAAGGGGTAAGCACAGGAGCTTTTGTGCTCTGGTTGTGAGTGTTGGTGGCTGCTGGGCAAGGGAATCAGACCTGCAGGGGACCCGAGAACTTGGAGTCTGGCCAGTGCACCCTTGCTCCCTTCTTGGGCTTCCTGGGTTTCAGGGGAGCCTTTGGCCCTTGAGGGTATTGGGAGGCTGTGCCCGGAACAGCAGGAGCAGGAGCAGGAGGCCCCCCGGAGACAGGCTGGACCTTGGGCCCAGAGTTGGCCAGCTTCTGCCTGAGGCAATGGTTTTGGGCCTGGAGCCTTTGGAACTCCCTCTCTGCCCACAGGACAGCCTTCTGGCTCTCCTCACTCCTCTTCTCCACCAGGAGGCGCTCCCGCTCATGCAAGGAGGCGATTTGCTGCCATTCTCGGTGCAGGTCGGCGGCCATGTTCCTATAGAGGCCCAAGTGCCAGTGGGCAGCATCCGCCTTCCTGCGCACCTTGGCAAGCTCGTTCTTCACTTGCAGGCAGCGTGCCTTCTCCTCCATCATCTTCCTCTCCAGGTGTCTGAGGTGCTCTTCGCACAGCTTCGGCTCTGCCTCAAGCTTCAGGCGCAACTTCGGAATCTCACCGTCCAGGAGGGTGTTCCGAAGGTGAACAGGTCCTTGTTCAGCTTGGTGGCTTGTTGGGTTTCTTGGGAGCTCTTCATTCCTCTGACGTGCCTTCTTCAGTGCCCTGGACGGCTTGAATTGGTTCACGGGGCTCCCGCCTGAGGGCACGTGGTCAGGGGAGGAGGAGCCAGGCTCCACCTGCCTCCTTGAGCCCCCACCTTCCAGATGATCTCCAAGCAGCTCTAGCACATGCATCCCCTTCAGGAGGATCTGGCTGAGGGTGTGCTGTTGGCTCTGGCCCTCAGCGCTGGCCTGCCGCCGCACTCCTCCTTCAGGAAGCTCTGGCCTGCCTGCCTGCCCTGCCTCGTCCTGCACTCTCTGTCCACAGCTACCAATCTCCTGAACCAGCGGGTCTGCACTTGCCTGCAGATCACGGCTGTCCTTGAAGCCTTCTGGTGTTTTCCTCACCAGGGCTTCTCCATCTTCCTGGGCTGCTCCACAGATGGGATTTTCAGGAGGCAGCTGGTGAGGGCTCTTCAACAGCCTTTCCCGAACTCCCTTCCGCAGTTGCGTGGTGTTTCCCACTGACCAATACCCGGCATCTTGATTCAGGGCAGCCAGAGCAAGAAGCTGGAACGGGAGAGGACTGGCCTTCGGCTCGGATGATGCGACAGCTCCACGGGCTTGTGCGTCCGGTTCGGTCTTCTCCATGCCTTTTCCAGAGACTTCCTCGTTCTGGGCACACTGCCACTTTCTTCTTCGGAAGCTGAGTGCACTCTTTCCCAGGAACACCACCACTGCAGTGCACACCAGGATCTCCCAGCGAAACCCAGAGACTCGTGGCACATGTGGCCAACGTTCGTCTATCACCAACCCAGCAGCCCACAGCTGCTCCAGGACAGCCCACAGCGGCTCCAGAACTGTGTGGGGAGGCATTTGGATGGCCCCCAGCTGGCTCCATAGAGCCTTGTGGCTTGGTCTCCGATCACCAGTGTCTTCTGGGCCACTAGGAAGTGCTTGGAACCCCTACGAGGGTTCCGTCTCCAACGCAAACCAGTGCCTGGCAACAGGAGCTGAAGGGAGGAGGGGTGGGGGAGGTGCACCTGAGTCTCCAAGGCACATCAGTGCCTGCAACCGGAGCTGACAGCAGGTGGGGTAGGGGAGGGGAATCGCTCTATTGTACACCTGAAACAAAGACAACCCTATCGATCAATTTCTCGGAAGTACAATTTCAACATTAAAAAAAATATATTTAAAAAGCAAACTAAGTATCCAAAGGAGAAAACTAACAAATATCCAAACACTGAGAAAGTAACCTTCTAGATGATCAAAGATCAAAGATCAAATCTCAATGCATTGAAGTGAAGGAAAATGAACATACAACATATGAAAATGTGTGGGACACAGCACAATCAATGGACAGCACCATGTAGAGCAATCACTGCCTATGTTAGAAAGGAGGAGGAGCATCTGGGAGGCTCAGTCAGTTAGTCCAACTCTTGATTTTGACTCGGGTCATGATTAAACTCGAGGTTGTGAGACTGAACCTGCATTGTGCTGGTGCTGGGCATGGAGGCTCTTTAATAATCTCTCTCTCTCTCTCTCTCTCTCTCTACCCCTTCCCTGTCTCTCTCTCTCTCTCTCTCTCTCTCTCTCTCTGTCTCAAAACAATAAGCTCTCCACGTCGGAACCTAGAAAAAGATGAGAAAATAAAACTAAAAAGAAAACCAAAGGAATCCTTCCACCCAGTTTCAAGATCTACAGCTATAGTAATCAAAAAGGTGTGGTGTTGGTGAAGGGATAGACAAATGGAACAGTATAAAGATAGATAAGTGGAACAGGATCAAACCCAGAAAGAGACCAACCACCAACATGTCAATGGGATTCTGACAAAGGGGAAAAGCAATTCAATGGAGGAGTGACAGCGTTTTGAAGAAATGGTGCTAGAGCAAGTGGACTTCCAGAGACAAAGAAGAAGAAGGAGGCCCAAGAAGAAGAGGGAGGGGCAGAGAGGAGGAGGAGGTGGAGGTGGAGGACGAGGAGGACGAGGACCACAATCGAAGGCTCATCCTCTGTACAAAACTGAACTCGTGGCGCCTGGGTGACTCAGTCGCTGAGGCAGCCAGCTCTTCATTTCGGCTCTTGTCATGCTCTCAGGGTCCCGGGACAAAATCAGGCTCCAAGCTCACTGGGGAGTCTGCTTAAGGACGCTCTTTTCGCTTCTCCCTCCACCCCACGCCCCACTCATGCGCATGCTCACTCTCTCAAAAAGAAAAAAAATTTTGTTAAATTAACTCAAAATTAATCACCGCCTTCTACGTAAAATGATAAATCTTCTAGGGAAAAAAATGTCCAGAATGGACAGCTAGGTAAAGAATCCTCCGACTGGACATCAAATCATGTTCCGTTCAAGAAGAGTTGATTCATTAGACATGATCCAACAATCAGAATTGGAAGTCTGTAATGTGTGAAACACCTTGTGAAGAAGACCCAAAAGGGAAGCTACAAACTGGGAGAAAATAGGTGCAAACCACATACCTGATAAAGGACTCCTGTCGGAAGGAGAGAACCTCAAAAGTTGACCCCCAAAGAAGCAAGCCATCCAGTCTGAAAAGAACAAAAACAAAAAAAATGGGCAAAAGACCGAAACACTTTACCAAAGAGTAGACAGATGGAAATCCCATAAAAAGGTACCATCGGGGCAATTCAAATTCAAACTCCAATGAGCTCTCACTGCACACCTATCAGCATGATGCAAACCAAATGCACCCGAGAGGGAGAGAGAGACCCCACTCCCCAATGCAAGGCAGGATGTGGAACGACTGGATCGCTCCTGCATCGCTGTTGGGAATGGAAGGTGATAGAGCTCCCTCTTGAAAACAGTTCACAGTTCCTTTTCTTTTTCAAGGCCTGGATTTAAATTCCAGGGAACAAGCAGTAGAATATGCTTTTCGGGTGCACAGGATAGTGACCCAACCCTCCACACAGTTTCTCTGAAAACTAGACTTGCAACCACCCTAGGACCCCAGTCATGGCACTCTTGGCATTTCTCTGCGAGAAATCCAAACTTACGTTTGCTCAAAAACCTGTACAGGAACGGATCTGTGTCCTGATGGAAGCAGTGGGGCTGCCAAGGGGGTAGAAGTGACTGCAGTGGTTGGATATTGACACTGGACAGCCTTGTAAGAGATGTTCTCATCTTGCTTCTTTGAAGGTCCCTTCCCATTCATGGTGGTCCTGGGGACAAGGAGAAAAGGAATGTCAACGATTTCAAGAAGTAGAAACGATTTCAAGAAGTTGAAACCAAGCATTAGAAAACCATCTCTTCTACATGAATTCATTCTCATATTCACCCCCAGTCTCCCAAAGCAGACAGGAGGGGTCTGGTCCAACAGGGGTTGCGGGCAGTGGCCCTTCCACAGGCCATCTCCCCTCCAGCCTAGAAGTCCAACGACCAGGTCCCAGGCTTTCAACTCATCTCATTCTCTAGGGGCCTTCTCTAGGGGCCCCAGGGAACTTCTGGGCTCTTTCTCTGCCTTCTAGGAGGCTCTGTGGGGCTGGGTCGAGTGCTCTCAGCCGACTTGGACCACACTGCCAGGTGTCTCCCCCTGCATTTGCCACCCTTCGACACAGGAGGATCAAGTGGGAGGATGTCCTCTCAGAGAGATCCATGGCGATCAGAATAGATGTCCTCTCTCTTCCATTGTTTACCCTCATCTCTCAGGCGTTTCTACCATCTCTTGATTTCCCTGGAATTTCAACCCCAGGAGAGGGGGGGTGGGTCAGAAGCCAAACATTTGGCTTCCCACTCCTGTCTTTCTTGAAGGTTTTCCCCGAACCAATGGGCCTAAAACAACATTCATAACCTGATATGGTTTCTGTGGGCCAGCCATCCAGGTGCAACTAGCCAGGTCCCTGTGGCTCAGGATCTCTCACAAGGCTGCAGTCCAGAGGGCCTCTGGATCTTCAGTCATCTGCGGGCTTGTTGGGGGTAAGTCTGCTTTTGAGCTCACTCAGCTGGCTGTGAGCAGCCAGAGGCCCTCCATTGCTGGAAGCAAGAAACAGTCATTCCTTGCCCCATGGGCCTCTCCAGCATAAAGCTCCCAAGGAGCAGCTGGCTTCCCTGGGAACAGATGAGGGAGGGAGGGACGGAGGGCGGGCAAGCCCAAGAGGAGACCAGTCTCTTTGTCAACTCACCTCCGAAGGGACATCCTATCACTTTGGCCACATTCTGTCCTTTACAAGGGAGTCAGTAGTTCTGACTCGAATCAAGAGGTGGAGTATGGAACACAAAACGATGTGTACCCAAGATGGGAATCGTTGGAGACTCTTAAAGGCTGCCCTCCCTACTTGGCTGGGACTTGACCTCAGCTAGCCACCACTATAATCTCTGCATCCTTCTATTATTATATATTATGTTAGATTATATTATATGCACTATTATCTTTGCATAGAATCATCACATCCTAGGACGTGAACGAGGGGAACAATTTACCAAGCCCTTCTGGGATCCTTCAGCAGCTTGCCTAGAAGTTCCTTACCCAAGGGTGCCTGTCAGTTCAGTGTCTGGCTCCTGATTTCGGTTCAGGGCTGATCACGTGATCTGGGAAATCCAGACCAGCGTCTGGTTCAGCACTTGAGTCCGAAGCCTGTCGAGGAATCTCTCCAACTCGGCCCCTCACCCGCCTGCATGTGTGTGCGTTCCTTTGTGTGTGTGTGTGTGTATCTGTGCGCCGTCACCCTTTCTGTCTCGAAGAAGAAGAAGAAGAAGAAGAAGAAGAAGAAGAAGAAGAAGAACAGTAGTAGGCATAGTAGTAGAAGTTATTGGCACAGCAGGTGATCATTAGACAACCCTGGTTTGGAACGGGAGCTCTGAAATTCACTAGCTGTGTGATTTTGGGGCAAGTTGTTTCCCCTGTCTGAACCTCAGTCAGACATGACACACTGGGTTATTGGGACGATTAAGGGATCGATACAAGACACTTCAAACCGTCCCTTGCTTGGCATAGAATACCTTAATCAAATCCATTCTCAGTAGCAGGAGTCTCAGCCATTGGATATTTTTATTTTTATTTGTGTTACGCTGAACACTGAAAAATATTCTCTCACACTCATAGGGCTCCAGGGAATATGGAGCATCAGGCTAAAGGATGGGGTGGATCTCAAGTCAAAGGAGCCATGGGTATGGCTGAAGGGGTAAGCACAGGAGCTTTTGTGCTCTGGTTGTGAGTGTTGGTGGCTGCTGGGCAAGGGAATCAGACCTGCAGGGGACCCGAGAACTTGGAGTCTGGCCAGTGCACCCTTGCTCCCTTCTTGGGCTTCCTGGGTTTCAGGGGAGCCTTTGGCCCCTGAGGCTATTTGGAGGCTGTGCCCGGAACAGCAGGAGCAGGAGCAGGAGGCCCCCCGGAGACAGGCTGGACCTTGGGCCCAGAGTTGGCCAGCTTCTGCCTGAGGCAATGGTTTTGGGCCTGGAGCCTTTGGAACTCCCTCTCTGCCCACAGGACAGCCTTCTGGCTCTCCTCACTCCTCTTCTCCACCACGAGGCGCTCCCGCTCATGCAAGGAGGCGATTTGCTGCCATTCTCGGTGCAGGTCGGCGGCCATGTTCCTATAGAGGCCCAAGTGCCAGTGGGCAGCATCCGCCTTCCTGCGCACCTTGGCAAGCTCGTTCTTCACTTGCAGGCAGCGTGCCTTCTCCTCCATCATCTTCCTCTCCAGGTGTCTGAGGTGCTCTTCGCACAGCTTCGGCTCTGCCTCAAGCTTCAGGCGCAACTTCGGAATCTCACCGTCCAGGAGGGTGTTCCGAAGGTGAACAGGTCCTTGCTCAGCTTGGTGGCTTGTTGGGTTTCTTGGGAGCTCTTCATTCCTCTGACGTGCCTTCTTCAGTGCCCTGGACGGCTTGAATTGGTTCACGGGGCTCCCGCCTGAGGGCACGTGGTCAGGGGAGGAGGAGCCAGTCTCCACCTGCCTCCT
The DNA here is from genome assembly GCF_922984935.1 of Meles meles. NCBI lineage: Eukaryota > Metazoa > Chordata > Mammalia > Carnivora > Mustelidae > Meles > Meles meles. Next base: position 72,635,987 of record NC_060066.1, read on the forward strand.
TGAGCCCCCACCTTCCAGATGATCTCCAAGCAGCTCTAGCACATGCATCCCCTTCAGGAGGATCTGGCTGAGGGTGTGCTGTTGGCTCTGGCCCTCAGCGCTGGCCTGCCGCCGCACTCCTCCTTCAGGAAGCTCTGGCCTGCCTGCCTGCCCTGCCTCGTCCTGCACTCTCTGTCCACAGCTGCCAATCTCCTGAACCAGCGGGTCTGCACTTGCCTGCAGATCACGGCTGTCCTTGAAGCCTTCTGGTGTTTTCCTCACCAGGGCTTCTCCATCTTCCTGGGCTGCTCCACAGATGGGATTTTCAGGAGGCAGCTGCTGAGGGCTCTTCAACAGCCTTTCCCGAACTCCCTTCCGCAGTTGCGTGGTGTTTCCCACTGACCAATACCCGGCATCTTGATTCAGGGCAGCCAGAGCAAGAAGCTGGAACGGGAGAGGACTGGCCTTCGGCTCGGATGATGCGACAGCTCCACGGGCTTGTGCGTCCGGTTCGGTCTTCTCCATGCCTTTTCCAGAGACTTCCTCGTTCTGGGCACACTGCCACTTTCTTCTTCGGAAGCTGAGTGCACTCTTTCCCAGGAACACCACCACTGCAGTGCACACTAGGATCTCCCAGCGAAACCCAGAGACTCGTGGCACATGTGGCCAACGTTCGTCTATCACCAACCCAGCAGCCCACAGCTGCTCCAGGACAGCCCACAGCGGCTCCAGAACTGTGTGGGGAGGCATTTGGATGGCCCCCAGCTGGCTCCAAAGAGCCTTGTGGCTTGGTCTCCGATCACCAGTGTCTTCTGGGCCACTAGGAAGTGCTTGGAACCCCTACGAGGGTTCCGTCTCCAACGCAAACCAGTGCCTGGCAACAGGAGCTGAAGGGAGGAGGGGTGGGGAGGTGCACCTGAGTCTCCAAGGCACATCAGTGCCTGCAACCGGAGATGACAGCAGGTGGGGTAGGGGAGGGGAATCGCTATATTGTACACCTGAAACAAAGACAAGCCTATCGATCAATTTCTCGGAAGTACAATTTCAACATTAAAAAAAATATATTTAAAAAGCAAACTAGGTATCCAAAGGAGAAATCTAACAAATATCCAAACACTGAGAAAGTAACCTTCTAGATGATCAAAGATCAAAGATCAAATCTCAATGCATTGAAGTGAAGGAAAATGAACATACAACATATGAAAATGTGTGGGACACAGCACAATCAATGGACAGCACCATGTAGAGCAATCACTGCCTATGTTAGAAAGGAGGAGGAGCATCTGGGAGGCTCAGTCAGTTAGTCCAACTCTTGATTTTGACTCGGGTCATGATTAAACTCGAGGTTGTGAGACTGAACCTGCATTGTGCTGGTGCTGGGCATGGAGGCTGTTTAATAATCTCTCTCTCTCTCTCTCTCTCTCTGAACCCCTTCCCTGTCTCTCTCTCTCTCTCTATCTCTCTGTCTCAAAACAATAAGCTCTCCACGTCAGAACCTAGAAAAAGATGAGAAAATAAAACTAAAGAAGAAAACCAAAGGAATCCTTCCACCCAGTTTCAAGATCTACAGCTATAGTAATCAAAAATATGTGGTGTTGGTGAAGGGATAGACAAATGGAACAGTATAAAGATAGATAAGTGGAACAGGATCAAACCCAGAAAGAGACCAACCACCAACATGTCAATGGGATTCTGACAAAGGGGAAAGCAATTCAATGGAGGAGTGACAGCATTTTGAATAAATGGTGCTAGAGCAAGTGGACTTCCAGAGACAAAGAAGAAGAAGGAGAAGAAGAAGAGGGAGGGGCAGAGAGGAGGAGGAGGTGGAGGTGGAGGACGAGGAGGACGAGGACCACAATCGAAGGCTCATCCTCTGTACAAAACTGAACTCGTGGCGCCTGGGTGACTCAGTCGCTGAGGCAGCCAGCTCTTCATTTCGGCTCTTGTCATGCTCTCAGGGTCCCGGGACAAAATCAGGCTCCAAGCTCACTGGGGAGTCTGCTTAAGGACGCTCTTTTCGCTTCTCCCTCCACCCCACGCCCCACTCATGCGCATGCTCACTCTCTCAAAAAGAAAAAAAAATTTGTTAAATTAACTCAAAATTAATCACCGCCTTCTACGTAAAATGATAAATCTTCTAGGGAAAAAAATGTCCAGAATGGACAGCTAGGTAAAGAATCCTCCGACTGGACATCAAATCATGTTCCGTTCAAGAAGAGTTGATTCATTAGACATGATCCAACAATCAGAATTGGAAGTCTGTAATGTGTGAAGCACCTTGTGAAGAAGACCCAAAAGGGAAGCTACAAACTGGGAGAAAATAGGTGCAAACCACATACCTGATAAAGGACTCCTGTCGGAAGGAGAGAACCTCAAAAGTAGACCCCCAAAGAAGGAAGCCATCCAGTCTGAAAAGAACAAAAACAAAAAAAAAAAAATGGGCAAAAGACCGAAACCCTTTACCAAAGATTATACAGACGGAAATCCCATAAAAAGTTACCATCGGGGCAATTCAAATTCAAACTCCAATGAGCTCTCACTGCACACCTATCAGCATGATGCAAACCAAATGCACCCGAGAGGGAGAGAGAGACCCCACTCCCCAATGCAAGGCAGGATGTGGAACGACTGGATCGCTCCTGCATCGCTGTTGGGAATGAAAGATGATAGAGCTCCCTCTTGAAAACAGTTCACAGTTCCTTTTCTTTTTCAAGGCCTGGATTTAAATTCCAGGGAACAAGCAGTAGAATATGCTTTTCGGGTGCACAGGATAGAGACCCAACCCTCCACACAGTTTCTCTGAAAACTAGACTTGCAACCACCCTAGGACCCCAGTCATTGCACTCTTGGCATTTCTCTGAGAGAAATCCAAACTTACGTTTGCTCAAAAACCTGTACAGGAACGGATCTGTGTCCTGATGGAAGCAGTGGGGCTGCCAAAGGGGTAGAAGTGACTGCAGTGGTTGGATATTGACACTGGACAGCCTTGTAAGAGATGTTCTCATCTTGCTTCTTTGAAGGCCCCTTCCCATTCATGGTGGTCCTGGGGACAAGGAGAAAAGGAATGTCAACGATTTCAAGAAGTTGAAAGGATTTCAAGAAGTTGAAACCAAGCATTAGAACACCATCTCTTCTACATGAATTCATTCTCATATTCACCCCGTCTCCCAAAGCAGACAGGAGGGGTCTGGTCCAACAGGGGTTGCGGGCAGTGGCCCTTCCACAGGCCATCTCCCCTCCAGTCTAGAAGTCCAACGACCAGGTCCCAGGCTTTCAACTCATCTCATTCTCTAGGGGCCTTCTCTAGGGGCCCCAGGGAACTTCTGGGCTCTTTCTCTGCCTTCTAGGAGGCTCTGTGGGGCTGGGTCGAGTGCTCTCAGCCGACTTGGACCACACTGCCAGGTGTCTCCCCCTGCATTTGCCACCCTTCGACACAGGAGGATCAAGTGGGAGGATGTCCTCTCAGAGAGATCCATGGCGATCAGAATAGATGTCCTCTCTCTTCCATTGTTTACCCTCATCTCTCAGGCGTTTCTACCATCTCTTGATTTCCCTGGAATTTCAACCCCAGGAGAGGGGGGGTGGGTCAGAAGCCAAACATTTGGCTTCCCACTCCTGTCTTTCTTGAAGGTTTTCCCCGAACCAATGGGCCTAAAACAACATTCATAACCTGATATGGTTTCTGTGGGCCAGCCATCCAGGTGCAACTAGCCAGGTCCCTGTGGCTCAGGATCTCTCACAAGGCTGCAGTCCAGAGGGCCTCTGGATCTTCAGTCATCTGCGGGCTTGTTGGGGGTAAGTCTGCTTTTGAGCTCACTCAGCTGGCTGTGAGCAGCCAGAGGCCCTCCATTGCTGGAAGCAAGAAACAGTCATTCCTTGCCCCATGGGCCTCTCCAGCATAAAGCTCCCAAGGAGCAGCTGGCTTCCCTGGGAACAGATGAGGGAGGGAGGGACGGAGGGCGGGCAAGCCCAAGAGGAGACCAGTCTCTTTGTCAACTCACCTCCGAAGGGACATCCTATCACTTTGGCCACATTCTGTCCTTTACAAGGGAGTCAGTAGTTCTGACTCGAATCAAGAGGTGGAGTATGGAACACAAAACGATGTGTACCCAAGATAGGAATCGTTGGAGACTCTTAAAGGCTGCCCTCCCTACTTGGCTGGGACTTGACCTCAGCTAGCCACCACTATAATCTCTGCATCCTTCTATTATTATATATTATGTTAGATTATATTATATGCACTATTATCTTTGCATAGAATCATCACATCCTAGGACGTGAACGAGGGGAACAATTTACCAAGCCCTTCTGGGATCCTTCAGCAGCTTGCCTAGAAGTTCCTTGCCCAAGGGTGCCTGTCAGTTCAGTGTCTGGCTCCTGATTTCGGTTCAGGGCTGATCACGTGATCTGGGAAATCCAGACCAGCGTCTGGTTCAGCACTTGAGTCCGAAGCCTGTCGAGGAATCTCTCCAACTCGGCCCCTCCCCCGCCTGCATGTGTGTGCGTTCCTTTGTGTGTGTGTGTGTGTATCTGTGCGCCGTCACCCTTTCTGTCTCGAAGAAGAAGAAGAAGAAGAAGAAGAAGAAGAAGAAGAAGAAGAAGAAGAAGAACAGTAGTAGGCATAGTAGTAGATGTTATTGGCACAGCAGGTGATCATTAGACAACCCTGGTTTGGAACGGGAGCTCTGAAATTCACTAGCTGTGTGATCTTGGGGCAAGTTGTTTCCCCTGTCTGAACCTCAGTCAGACATGACACACTGGGTTATTGGGACGATTAAGGGATCGATACAAGACACTTCAAACCGTCCCTTGCTTGGCATAGAATCCCTTAATCAAATCCATTCTCAGTAGCAGGAGTCTCAGCCATTGGATATTTTTATTTTTATTTGTGTTACGCTGAACACTGAAAAATATTCTCTCACACTCATACGGCTCCAGGGAATATGGAGCATCAGGCTAAAGGATGGGGTGGATCTCAAGTCAAAGGAGCCATGGGTATGGCTGAAGGGGTAAGCACAGGAGCTTTTGTGCTCTGGTTGTGAGTGTTGGTGGCTGCTGGGCAAGGGAATCAGACCTGCAGGGGACCCGAGAACTTGGAGTCTGGCCAGTGCACCCTTGCTCCCTTCTTGGGCTTCCTGGGTTTCAGGGGAGCCTTTGGCCCTTGAGGGTATTGGGAGGCTGTGCCCGGAACAGCAGGAGCAGGAGCAGGAGGCCCCCGGAGACAGGCTGGACCTTGGGCCCAGAGTTGGCCAGCTTCTGCCTGAGGCAATGGTTTTGGGCCTGGAGCCTTTGGAACTCCCTCTCTGCCCACAGGACAGCCTTCTGGCTCTCCTCACTCCTCTTCTCCACCAGGAGGCGCTCCCGCTCATGCAAGGAGGCGATTTGCTGCCATTCTCGGTGCAGGTCGGCGGCCATGTTCCTATAGAGGCCCAAGTGCCAGTGGGCAGCATCCGCCTTCCTGCGCACCTTGGCAAGCTCGTTCTTCACTTGCAGGCAGCGTGCCTTCTCCTCCATCATCTTCCTCTCCAGGTGTCTGAGGTGCTCTTCGCACAGCTTCGGCTCTGCCTCAAGCTTCAGGCGCAACTTCGGAATCTCACCGTCCAGGAGGGTGTTCCGAAGGTGAACAGGTCCTTGCTCAGCTTGGTGGCTTGTTGGGTTTCTTGGGAGCTCTTCATTCCTCTGACGTGCCTTCTTCAGTGCCCTGGATGGCTTGAATTGGTTCACGGGGCTCCCGCCTGAGGGCACGTGGTCAGGGGAGGAGGAGCCAGTCTCCACCTGCCTCCTTGAGCCCCCACCTTCCAGATGATCTCCAAGCAGCTCTAGCACATGCATCCCCTTCAGGAGGATCTGGCTGAGGGTGTGCTGTTGGCTCTGGCCCTCAGCGCTGGCCTGCCGCCGCACTCCTCCTTCAGGAAGCTCTGGCCTGCCTGCCTGCCCTGCCTCGTCCTGCACTCTCTGTCCACAGCTGCCAATCTCCTGAACCAGCGGGTCTGCACTTGCCTGCAGATCACGGCTGTCCTTGAAGCCTTCTGGTGTTTTCCTCACCAGGGCTTCTCCATCTTCCTGGGCTGCTCCACAGATGGGATTTTCAGGAGGCAGCTGGTGAGGGCTCTTCAACAGCCTTTCCCGAACTCCCTTCCGCAGTTGCGTGGTGTTTCCCACTGACCAATACCCGGCATCTTGATTCAGGGCAGCCAGAGCAAGAAGCTGGAACGGGAGAGGACTGGCCTTCGGCTCGGATGATGCGACAGCTCCACGGGCTTGTGCGTCCGGTTCGGTCTTCTCCATGCCTTTTCCAGAGACTTCCTCGTTCTGGGCACACTGCCACTTTCTTCTTCGGAAGCTGAGTGCACTCTTTCCCAGGAACACCACCACTGCAGTGCACACCAGGATCTCCCAGCGAAACCCAGAGACTCGTGGCACATGTGGCCAACGTTCGTCTATCACCAACCCAGCAGCCCACAGCTGCTCCAGGACAGCCCACAGCGGCTCCAGAACTGTGTGGGGAGGCATTTGGATGGCCCCCAGCTGGCTCCAAAGAGCCTTGTGGCTTGGTCTCCGATCACCAGTGTCTTCTGGGCCACTAGGAAGTGCTTGGAACCCCTACGAGGGTTCCGTCTCCAACGCAAACCAGTGCCTGGCAACAGGAGCTGAAGGGAGGAGGGGTGGGGAGGTGCACCTGAGTCTCCAAGGCACATCAGTGCCTGCAACCGGAGATGACAGCAGGTGGGGTAGGGGAGGGGAATCGCTATATTGTACACCTGAAACAAAGACAAGCCTATCGATCAATTTCTCGGAAGTACAATTTCAACATTAAAAAAAATATATTTAAAAAGCAAACTAGGTATCCAAAGGAGAAATCTAACAAATATCCAAACACTGAGAAAGTAACCTTCTAGATGATCAAAGATCAAAGATCAAATCTCATTGAAGTGAAGGAAAATGAACATACAACATATGAAAATGTGTGGGACACAGCATAATCAATGGACAGCACCATGTAGAGCAATCACTGCCTATGTTAGAAAGGAGGAGGAGCATCTGGGAGGCTCAGTCAGTTAGTCCAACTCTTGATTTTGACTCGGGTCATGATTAAACTCGAGGTTGTGAGACTGAACCTGCATTGTGCTGGTGCTGGGCATGGAGGCTGTTTAATAATCTCTCTCTCTCTCTCTCTCTCTCTCTCTCTGAACCCCTTCCCTGTCTCTCTCTCTCTCTCTATCCCTCTGTCTCAAAACAATAAGCTCTCCACGTCAGAACCTAGAAAAAGATGAGAAAATAAAACTAAAGAAGAAAACCAAAGGAATCCTTCCACCCAGTTTCAAGATCTACAGCTATAGTAATCAAAAATGTGTGGTGTTGGTGAAGGGATAGACAAATGGAACAGTATAAAGATAGATAAGTGGAACAGGATCAAACCCAGAAAGAGACCAACCACCAACATGTCAATGGGATTCTGACAAAGGGGAAAAGCAATTCAATGGAGGAGTGACAGCGTTTTGAAGAAATGGTGCTAGAGCAAGTGGACTTCCAGAGATAAAGAAGAAGAAGGAGAAGAAGAAGAGGGAGGGGCAGAGAGGAGGAGGAGGTGGAGGTGGAGGACGAGGAGGACGAGGACCACAATCGAAGGCTCATCCTCTGTACAAAACTGAACTCGTGGCGCCTGGGTGACTCAGTCGCTGAGGCAGCCAGCTCTTCATTTCGGCTCTTGTCATGCTCTCAGGGTCCCGGGACAAAATCAGGCTCCAAGCTCACTGGGGAGTCTGCTTAAGGACGCTCTTTTCGCTTCTCCCTCCACCCCACGCCCCACTCATGCGCATGCTCACTCTCTCAAAAAGAAAAAAAAATTTGTTAAATTAACTCAAAATTAATCACCGCCTTCTACGTAAAATGATAAATCTTCTAGGGAAAAAAATGTCCAGAATGGACAGCTAGGTAAAGAATCCTCCGACTGGACATCAAATCATGTTCCGTTCAAGAAGAGTTGATTCATTAGACATGATCCAACAATCAGAATTGGAAGTCTGTAATGTGTGAAACACCTTGTGAAGAAGACCCAAAAGGGAAGCTACAAACTGGGAGAAAATAGGTGCAAACCACATACCTGATAAAGGACTCCTGTCGGAAGGAGAGAACCTCAAAAGTTGACCCCCAAAGAAGCAAGCCATCCAGTCTGAAAAGAACAAAAACAAAAAAAAAAAATGGGCAAAAGACCGAAACCCTTTACCAAAGAGTATACAGATGGAAATCCCATCAAAAGTTACCATCGGGGCAATTCAAATTCAAACTCCAATGAGCTCTCACTGCACACCTATCAGCATGATGCAAACCAAATGCACCCGAGAGGGAGAGAGAGACCCCACTCCCCAATGCAAGGCAGGATGTGGAACGACTGGATCGCTCCTGCATCGCTGTTGGGAATGGAAGATGATAGAGCTCCCTCTTGAAAACAGTTCACAGTTCCTTTTCTTTTTCAAGGCCTGGATTTAAATTCCAGGGAACAAGCAGTAGAATATGCTTTTCGGGTGCACAGGATAGTGACCCAACCCTCCACACAGTTTCTCTGAAAACTAGACTTGCAACCACCCTAGGACCCCAGTCATTGCACTCTTGGCATTTCTCTGCGAGAAATCCAAACTTACGTTTGCTCAAAAACCTGTACAGGAACGGATCTGTGTCCTGATGGAAGCAGTGGGGCTGCCAAGGGGGTAGAAGTGACTGCAGTGGTTGGATATTGACACTGGACAGCCTTGTAAGAGATGTTCTCATCTTGCTTCTTTGAAGGCCCCTTCCCATTCATGGTGGTCCTGGGGACAAGGAGAAAAGGAATGTCAACGATTTCAAGAAGTTGAAAGGATTTCAAGAAGTTGAAACCAAGCATTAGAACACCATCTCTTCTACATGAATTCATTCTCATATTCACCCCCAGTCTCCCAAAGCAGACAGGAGGGGTCTGGTCCAACAGGGGTTGCGGGCAGTGGCCCTTCCACAGGCCATCTCCCCTCCAGTCTAGAAGTCCAACGACCAGGTCCCAGGCTTTCAACTCATCTCATTCTCTAGGGGCCTTCTCTAGGGGCCCCAGGGAACTTCTGGGCTCTTTCTCTGCCTTCTAGGAGGCTCTGTGGGGCTGGGTCGAGTGCTCTCAGCCGACTTGGACCACACTGCCAGGTGTCTCCCCCTGCATTTGCCACCCTTCGACACAGGAGGATCAAGTGGGAGGATGTCCTCTCAGAGAGATCCATGGCGATCAGAATAGATGTCCTCTCTCTTCCATTGTTTACCCTCATCTCTCAGGCGTTTCTACCATCTCTTGATTTCCCTGGAATTTCAACCCCAGGAGAGGGGGGGTGGGTCAGAAGCCAAACATTTGGCTTCCCACTCCTGTCTTTCTTGAAGGTTTTCCCTGAACCAATGGGCCTAAAACAACATTCATAACCTGATATGGTTTCTGTGGGCCAGCCATCCAGGTGCAACTAGCCAGGTCCCTGTGGCTCAGGATCTCTCACAAGGCTGCAGTCCAGAGGGCCTCTGGATCTTCAGTCATCTGCGGGCTTGTTGGGGGTAAGTCTGCTTTTGAGCTCACTCAGCTGGCTGTGAGCAGCCAGAGGCCCTCCATTGCTGGAAGCAAGAAAGAGTCATTCCTTGCCCCATGGGCCTCTCCAGCATAAAGCTCCCAAGGAGCAGCTGGCTTCCCTGGGAACAGATGCGGGAGGGAGGGACGGAGGGCGGGCAAGCCCAAGAGGAGACCAGTCTCTTTGTAAACTCACCTCCGAAGGGACATCCTATCACTTTGGCCACATTCTGTCCTTTACAAGGGAGTCAGTAGTTCTGACTCGAATCAAGAGGTGGAGTATGGAACACAAAACGATGTGTACCCAAGATGGGAATCGTTGGAGACCCTTAAAGGCTGCCCTCCCTACTTGGCTGGGACTTGACCTCAGCTAGCCACCACTATAATCTCTGCATCCTTCTATTATTATATATTATGTTAGATTATATTATATGCACTATTATCTTTGCATAGAATCATCACATCCTAGGACGTGAACGAGGGGAACAATTTACCAAGCCCTTCTGGGATCCTTCAGCAGCTTGCCTAGAAGTTCCTTGCCCAAGGGTGCCTGTCAGTTCAGTGTCTGGCTCCTGATTTCGGTTCAGGGCTGATCACGTGATCTGGGAAATCCAGACCAGCGTCTGGTTCAGCACTTGAGTCCGAAGCCTGTCGAGGAATCTCTCTAACTCGGCCCCTCCCCCGCCTGCATGTGTGTGCGTTCCTTTGTGTGTGTGTGTGTGTATGTGTGCGCCGTCACCCTTTCTGTCTCGAAGAAGAAGAAGAAGAAGAAGAAGAAGGAGAAGAAGAAGAAGAAGAAGAACAGTAGTAGGCATAGTAGTAGAAGTTATTGGCACAGCAGGTGATCATTAGACAACCCTGGTTTGGAACGGGAGCTCTGAAATTCACTAGCTGTGTGATCTTGGGGCAAGTTGTTTCCCCTGTCTGAACCTCAGTCAGACATGACACACTGGGTTATTGGGACGATTAAGGGATCGATACAAGACACTTCAAACCGTCCCTTGCTTGGCATAGAATACCTTAATCAAATCCATTCTCAGTAGCAGGAGTCTCAGCCATTGGATATTTTTATTTTTATTTGTGTTACGCTGAACACTGAAAAATATTCTCTCACACTCATAGGGCTCCAGGGAATATGGAGCATCAGGCTAAAGGATGGGGTGGATCTCAAGTCAAAGGAGCCATGGGTATGGCTGAAGGGGTAAGCACAGGAGCTTTTGTGCTCTGGTTGTGAGTGTTGGTGGCTGCTGGGAAAGGGAATCAGACCTGCAGGGGACCCGAGAACTTGGAGTCTGGCCAGTGCACCCTTGCTCCCTTCTTGGGCTTCCTGGGTTTCAGGGGAGCCTTTGGCCCCTGAGGGTATTTGGAGGCTGTGCCCGGAACAGCAGGAGCAGGAGCAGGAGGCCCCCCGGAGACAGGCTGGACCTTGGGCCCAGAGTTGGCCAGCTTCTGCCTGAGGCAATGGTTTTGGGCCTGGAGCCTTGAACTCCCTCTCTGCCCACAGGACAGCCTTCTGGCTCTCCTCACTCCTCTTCTCCACCAGGAGGCGCTCCCGCTCACGCAAGGAGGCGATTTGCTGCCATTCTCGGTGCAGGTCGGCGGCCATGTTCCTATAGAGGCCCAAGTGCCAGTGGGCAGCATCCGCCTTCCTGCGCACCTTGGCAAGCTCGTTCTTCACTTGCAGGCAGCGTGCCTTCTCCTCCATCATCTTCCTCTCCAGGTGTCTGAGGTGCTCTTCGCACAGCTTCGGCTCTGCCTCAAGCTTCAGGCGCAACTTCGGAATCTCACCGTCCAGGAGGGTGTTCCGAAGGTGAACAGGTCCTTGCTCAGCTTGGTGGCTTGTTGGGTTTCTTGGGAGCTCTTCATTCCTCTGACGTGCCTTCTTCAGTGCCCTGGACGGCTTGAATTGGTTCACGGGGCTCCCGCCTGAGGGCACGTGGTCAGGGGAGGAGGAGCCAGTCTCCACCTGCCTCCTTGAGCCCCCACCTTCCAGATGATCTCCAAGCAGCTCTAGCACATGCATCCCCTTCAGGAGGATCTGGCTGAGGGTGTGCTGTTGGCTCTGGCCCTCAGCGCTGGCCTGCCGCCGCACTCCTCCTTCAGGAAGCTCTGGCCTGCCTGCCTGCCCTGCCTCGTCCTGCACTCTCTGTCCACAGCTGCCAATCTCCTGAACCAGCGGGTCTGCACTTGCCTGCAGATCACGGCTGTCCTTGAAGCCTTCTGGTGTTTTCCTCACCAGGGCTTCTCCATCTTCCTGGGCTGCTCCACAGATGGGATTTTCAGGAGGCAGCTGCTGAGGGCTCTTCAACAGCCTTTCCCGAACTCCCTTCCGCAGTTGCGTGGTGTTTCCCACTGACCAATACCCGGCATCTTGATTCAGGGCAGCCAGAGCAAGAAGCTGGAACGGGAGAGGACTGGCCTTCGGCTCGGATGATGCGACAGCTCCACGGGCTTGTGCGTCCGGTTCGGTCTTCTCCATGCCTTTTCCAGAGACTTCCTCGTTCTGGGCACACTGCCACTTTCTTCTTCGGAAGCTGAGTGCACTCTTTCCCAGGAACACCACCACTGCAGTGCACACCAGGATCTCCCAGCGAAACCCAGAGACTCGTGGCACATGTGGCCAACGTTCGTCTATCACCAACCCAGCAGCCCACAGCTGCTCCAGGACAGCCCACAGCGGCTCCAGAACTGTGTGGGGAGGCATTTGGATGGCCCCCAGCTGGCTCCAAAGAGCCTTGTGGCTTGGTCTCCGATCACCAGTGTCTTCTGGGCCACTAGGAAGTGCTTGGAACCCCTACGAGGGTTCCGTCTCCAACGCAAACCAGTGCCTGGCAACAGGAGCTGAAGGGAGGAGGGGTGGGGAGGTGCACCTGAGTCTCCAAGGCACATCAGTGCCTGCAACCGGAGATGACAGCAGGTGGGGTAGGGGAGGGGAATCGCTATATTGTACACCTGAAACAAAGACAAGCCTATCGATCAATTTCTCGGAAGTACAATTTCAACATTAAAAAAAATATATTTAAAAAGCAAACTAGGTATCCAAAGGAGAAATCTAACAAATATCCAAACACTGAGAAAGTAACCTTCTAGATGATCAAAGATCAAAGATCAAATCTCATTGAAGTGAAGGAAAATGAACATACAACATATGAAAATGTGTGGGACACAGCATAATCAATGGACAGCACCATGTAGAGCAATCACTGCCTATGTTAGAAAGGAGGAGGAGCATCTGGGAGGCTCAGTCAGTTAGTCCAACTCTTGATTTTGACTCGGGTCATGATTAAACTCGAGGTTGTGAGACTGAACCTGCATTGTGCTGGTGCTGGGCATGGAGGCTGTTTAATAATCTCTCTCTCTCTCTCTCTCTCTCTCTCTGTACCCCTTCCCTGTCTCTCTCTCTCTCTCTCTCTCTCTCTCTGTCTCAAAACAATAAGCTCTCCACGTCAGAACCTAGAAAAAGATGAGAAAATAAAACTAAAGAAGAAAACCAAAGGAATCCTTCCACCCAGTTTCAAGATCTACAGCTATAGTAATCAAAAATGTGTGGTGTTGGTGAAGGGATAGACAAATGGAACAGTATAAAGATAGATAAGTGGAACAGGATCAAACCCAGAAAGAGACCAACCACCAACATGTCAATGGGATTCTGACAAAGGGGAAAAGCAATTCAATGGAGGAGTGACAGCGTTTTGAAGAAATGGTGCTAGAGCAAGTGGACTTCCAGAGATAAAGAAGAAGAAGGAGAAGAAGAAGAGGGAGGGGCAGAGAGGAGGAGGAGGTGGAGGTGGAGGACGAGGAGGACGAGGACCACAATCGAAGGCTCATCCTCTGTACAAAACTGAACTCGTGGCGCCTGGGTGACTCAGTCGCTGAGGCAGCCAGCTCTTCATTTCGGCTCTTGTCATGCTCTCAGGGTCCCGGGACAAAATCAGGCTCCAAGCTCACTGGGGAGTCTGCTTAAGGACGCTCTTTTCGCTTCTCCCTCCACCCCACGCCCCACTCATGCGCATGCTCACTCTCTCAAAAAGAAAAAAAAATTTGTTAAATTAACTCAAAATTAATCACCGCCTTCTACGTAAAATGATAAATCTTCTAGGGAAAAAAATGTCCAGAATGGACAGCTAGGTAAAGAATCCTCCGACTGGACATCAAATCATGTTCCGTTCAAGAAGAGTTGATTCATTAGACATGATCCAACAATCAGAATTGGAAGTCTGTAATGTGTGAAACACCTTGTGAAGAAGACCCAAAAGGGAAGCTACAAACTGGGAGAAAATAGGTGCAAACCACATACCTGATAAAGGACTCCTGTCGGAAGGAGAGAACCTCAAAAGTTGACCCCCAAAGAAGCAAGCCATCCAGTCTGAAAAGAACAAAAACAAAAAAAAAATGGGCAAAAGACCGAAACCCTTTACCAAAGAGTATACAGATGGAAATCCCATAAAAAGTTACCATCGGGGCAATTCAAATTCAAACTCCAATGAGCTCTCACTGCACACCTATCAGCATGATGCAAACCAAATGCACCCGAGAGGGAGAGAGAGACCCCACTCCCCAATGCAAGGCAGGATGTGGAACGACTGGATCGCTCCTGCATCGCTGTTGGGAATGGAAGGTGACAGAGCTCCCTCTTGAAAACAGTTCACAGTTCCTTTTCTTTTTCAAGGCCTGGATTTAAATTCCAGGGAACAAGCAGTAGAATATGCTTTTCGGGTGCACAGGATAGTGACCCAACCCTCCACACAGTTTCTCTGAAAACTAGACTTGCAACCACCCTAGGACCCCAGTCATTGCACTCTTGGCATTTCTCTGAGAGAAATCCAAACTTACGTTTGCTCAAAAACCTGTACAGGAACGGATCTGTGTCCTGATGGAAGCAGTGGGGCTGCCAAGGGGGTAGAAGTGACTGCAGTGGTTGGATATTGACACTGGACAGCCTTGTAAGAGATGTTCTCATCTTGCTTCTTTGAAGGCCCCTTCCCATTCATGGTGGTCCTGGGGACAAGGAGAAAAGGAATGTCAACGATTTCAAGAAGTTGAAAGGATTTCAAGAAGTTGAAACCAAGCATTAGAACACCATCTCTTCTACATGAATTCATTCTCATATTCACCCCCAGTCTCCCAAAGCAGACAGGAGGGGTCTGGTCCAACAGGGGTTGCGGGCAGTGGCCCTTCCACAGGCCATCTCCCCTCCAGTCTAGAAGTCCAACGACCAGGTCCCAGGCTTTCAACTCATCTCATTCTCTAGGGGCCTTCTCTAGGGGCCCCAGGGAACTTCTGGGCTCTTTCTCTGCCTTCTAGGAGGCTCTGTGGGGCTGGGTCGAGTGCTCTCAGCCGACTTGGACCACACTGCCAGGTGTCTCCCCCTGCATTTGCCACCCTTCGACACAGGAGGATCAAGTGGGAGGATGTCCTCTCAGAGAGATCCATGGCGATCAGAATAGATGTCCTCTCTCTTCCATTGTTTACCCTCATCTCTCAGGCGTTTCTACCATCTCTTGATTTCCCTGGAATTTCAACCCCAGGAGAGGGGGGGTGGGTCAGAAGCCAAACATTTGGCTTCCCACTCCTGTCTTTCTTGAAGGTTTTCCCTGAACCAATGGGCCTAAAACAACATTCATAACCTGATATGGTTTCTGTGGGCCAGCCATCCAGGTGCAACTAGCCAGGTCCCTGTGGCTCAGGATCTCTCACAAGGCTGCAGTCCAGAGGGCCTCTGGATCTTCAGTCATCTGCGGGCTTGTTGGGGGTAAGTCTGCTTTTGAGCTCACTCAGCTGGCTGTGAGCAGCCAGAGGCCCTCCATTGCTGGAAGCAAGAAAGAGTCATTCCTTGCCCCATGGGCCTCTCCAGCATAAAGCTCCCAAGGAGCAGCTGGCTTCCCTGGGAACAGATGCGGGAGGGAGGGACGGAGGGCGGGCAAGCCCAAGAGGAGACCAGTCTCTTTGTAAACTCACCTCCGAAGGGACATCCTATCACTTTGGCCACATTCTGTCCTTTACAAGGGAGTCAGTAGTTCTGACTCGAATCAAGAGGTGGAGTATGGAACACAAAACGATGTGTACCCAAGATGGGAATCGTTGGAGACCCTTAAAGGCTGCCCTCCCTACTTGGCTGGGACTTGACCTCAGCTAGCCACCACTATAATCTCTGCATCCTTCTATTTTTATATATTATGTTAGATTATATTATATGCACTATTATCTTTGCATAGAATCATCACATCCTAGGACGTGAACGAGGGGAACAATTTACCAAGCCCTTCTGGGATCCTTCAGCAGCTTGCCTAGAAGTTCCTTGCCCAAGGGTGCCTGTCAGTTCAGTGTCTGGCTCCTGATTTCGGTTCAGGGCTGATCACGTGATCTGGGAAATCCAGACCAGCGTCTGGTTCAGCACTTGAGTCCGAAGCCTGTCGAGGAATCTCTCTAACTCGGCCCCTCCCCCGCCTGCATGTGTGTGCGTTCCTTTGTGTGTGTGTGTGTGTATGTGTGCGCCGTCACCCTTTCTGTCTCGAAGAAGAAGAAGAAGAAGAAGAAGAAGGAGAAGAAGAAGAAGAAGAAGAACAGTAGTAGGCATAGTAGTAGAAGTTATTGGCACAGCAGGTGATCATTAGACAACCCTGGTTTGGAACGGGAGCTCTGAAATTCACTAGCTGTGTGATCTTGGGGCAAGTTGTTTCCCCTGTCTGAACCTCAGTCAGACATGACACACTGGGTTATTGGGACGATTAAGGGATCGATACAAGACACTTCAAACCGTCCCTTGCTTGGCATAGAATCCCTTAATCAAATCCATTCTCAGGAGCAGGAGTCTCAGCCATTGGATATTTTTATTTTTATTTGTGTTACGCTGAACACTGAAAAATATTCTCTCACACTCATAGGGCTCCAGGGAATATGGAGCATCAGGCTAAAGGATGGGGTGGATCTCAAGTCAAAGGAGCCATGGGTATGGCTGAAGGGGTAAGCACAGGAGCTTTTGTGCTCTGGTTGTGAGTGTTGGTGGCTGCTGGGCAAGGGAATCAGACCTGCAGGGGACCCGAGAACTTGGAGTCTGGCCAGTGCACCCTTGCTCCCTTCTTGGGCTTCCTGGGTTTCAGGGGAGCCTTTGGCCCCTGAGGGTATTTGGAGGCTGTGCCCGGAACAGCAGGAGCAGGAGCAGGAGGCCCCCCGGAGACAGGCTGGACCTTGGGCCCAGAGTTGGCCAGCTTCTGCCTGAGGCAATGGTTTTGGGCCTGGAGCCTTGAACTCCCTCTCTGCCCACAGGACAGCCTTCTGGCTCTCCTCACTCCTCTTCTCCACCAGGAGGCGCTCCCGCTCACGCAAGGAGGCGATTTGCTGCCATTCTCGGTGCAGGTCGGCGGCCATGTTCCTATAGAGGCCCAAGTGCCAGTGGGCAGCATCCGCCTTCCTGCGCACCTTGGCAAGCTCGTTCTTCACTTGCAGGCAGCGTGCCTTCTCCTCCATCATCTTCCTCTCCAGGTGTCTGAGGTGCTCTTCGCACAGCTTCGGCTCTGCCTCAAGCTTCAGGCGCAACTTCGGAATCTCACCGTCCAGGAGGGTGTTCCGAAGGTGAACAGGTCCTTGCTCAGCTTGGTGGCTTGTTGGGTTTCTTGGGAGCTCTTCATTCCTCTGACGTGCCTTCTTCAGTGCCCTGGACGGCTTGAATTGGTTCACGGGGCTCCCGCCTGAGGGCACGTGGTCAGGGGAGGAGGAGCCAGTCTCCACCTGCCTCCTTGAGCCCCCACCTTCCAGATGATCTCCAAGCAGCTCTAGCACATGCATCCCCTTCAGGAGGATCTGGCTGAGGGTGTGCTGTTGGCTCTGGCCCTCAGCGCTGGCCTGCCGCCGCACTCCTCCTTCAGGAAGCTCTGGCCTGCCTGCCTGCCCTGCCTCGTCCTGCACTCTCTGTCCACAGCTGCCAATCTCCTGAACCAGCGGGTCTGCACTTGCCTGCAGATCACGGCTGTCCTTGAAGCCTTCTGGTGTTTTCCTCACCAGGGCTTCTCCATCTTCCTGGGCTGCTCCACAGATGGGATTTTCAGGAGGCAGCTGCTGAGGGCTCTTCAACAGCCTTTCCCGAACTCCCTTCCGCAGTTGCGTGGTGTTTCCCACTGACCAATACCCGGCATCTTGATTCAGGGCAGCCAGAGCAAGAAGCTGGAACGGGAGAGGACTGGCCTTCGGCTCGGATGATGCGACAGCTCCACGGGCTTGTGCGTCCGGTTCGGTCTTCTCCATGCCTTTTCCAGAGACTTCCTCGTTCTGGGCACACTGCCACTTTCTTCTTCGGAAGCTGAGTGCACTCTTTCCCAGGAACACCACCACTGCAGTGCACACCAGGATCTCCCAGCGAAACCCAGAGACTCGTGGCACATGTGGCCAACGTTCGTCTATCACCAACCCAGCAGCCCACAGCTGCTCCAGGACAGCCCACAGCGGCTCCAGAACTGTGTGGGGAGGCATTTGGATGGCCCCCAGCTGGCTCCAAAGAGCCTTGTGGCTTGGTCTCCGATCACCAGTGTCTTCTGGGCCACTAGGAAGTGCTTGGAACCCCTACGAGGGTTCCGTCTCCAACGCAAACCAGTGCCTGGCAACAGGAGCTGAAGGGAGGAGGGGTGGGGGAGGTGCACCTGAGTCTCCAAGGCACATCAGTGCCTGCAACCGGAGCTGACAGCAGGTGGGGTAGGGGAGGGGAATCGCTCTATTGTACACCTGAAACAAAGACAAGCCTATCGATCAATTTCTCGGAAGTACAATTTCAACATTAAAAAAAATATATTTAAAAAGCAAACTAGGTATCCAAAGGAGAAATCTAACAAATATCCAAACACTGAGAAAGTAACCTTCTAGATGATCAAAGATCAAAGATCAAATCTCATTGAAGTGAAGGAAAATGAACATACAACATATGAAAATGTGTGGGACACAGCATAATCAATGGACAGCACCATGTAGAGCAATCACTGCCTATGTTAGAAAGGAGGAGGAGCATCTGGGAGGCTCAGTCAGTTAGTCCAACTCTTGATTTTGACTCGGGTCATGATTAAACTCGAGGTTGTGAGACTGAACCTGCATTGTGCTGGTGCTGGGCATGGAGGCTGTTTAATAATCTCTCTCTCTCTCTCTCTCTCTCTCTCTCTCTGTACCCCTTCCCTGTCTCTCTCTCTCTCTCTCTCTCTCTCTCTGTCTCAAAACAATAAGCTCTCCACGTCAGAACCTAGAAAAAGATGAGAAAATAAAACTAAAGAAGAAAACCAAAGGAATCCTTCCACCCAGTTTCAAGATCTACAGCTATAGTAATCAAAAATGTGTGGTGTTGGTGAAGGGATAGACAAATGGAACAGTATAAAGATAGATAAGTGGAACAGGATCAAACCCAGAAAGAGACCAACCACCAACATGTCAATGGGATTCTGACAAAGGGGAAAAGCAATTCAATGGAGGAGTGACAGCGTTTTGAAGAAATGGTGCTAGAGCAAGTGGACTTCCAGAGATAAAGAAGAAGAAGGAGAAGAAGAAGAGGGAGGGGCAGAGAGGAGGAGGAGGTGGAGGTGGAGGACGAGGAGGACGAGGACCACAATCGAAGGCTCATCCTCTGTACAAAACTGAACTCGTGGCGCCTGGGTGACTCAGTCGCTGAGGCAGCCAGCTCTTCATTTCGGCTCTTGTCATGCTCTCAGGGTCCCGGGACAAAATCAGGCTCCAAGCTCACTGGGGAGTCTGCTTAAGGACGCTCTTTTCGCTTCTCCCTCCACCCCACGCCCCACTCATGCGCATGCTCACTCTCTCAAAAAGAAAAAAAAATTTGTTAAATTAACTCAAAATCAATCACCGCCTTCTACGTAAAATGATAAATCTTCTAGGGAAAAAAATGTCCAGAATGGACAGCTAGGTAAAGAATCCTCCGACTGGACATCAAATCATGTTCCGTTCAAGAAGAGTTGATTCATTAGACATGATCCAACAATCAGAATTGGAAGTCTGTAATGTGTGAAACACCTTGTGAAGAAGACCCAAAAGGGAAGCTACAAACTGGGAGAAAATAGGTGCAAACCACATACCTGATAAAGGACTCCTGTCGGAAGGAGAGAACCTCAAAAGTTGACCCCCAAAGAAGCAAGCCATCCAGTCTGAAAAGAACAAAAACAAAAAAAAAATGGGCAAAAGACCGAAACCCTTTACCAAAGAGTATACAGATGGAAATCCCATAAAAAGTTACCATCGGGGCAATTCAAATTCAAACTCCAATGAGCTCTCACTGCACACCTATCAGCATGATGCAAACCAAATGCACCCGAGAGGGAGAGAGAGACCCCACTCCCCAATGCAAGGCAGGATGTGGAACGACTGGATCGCTCCTGCATCGCTGTTGGGAATGGAAGGTGATAGAGCTCCCTCTTGAAAACAGTTCACAGTTCCTTTTCTTTTTCAAGGCCTGGATTTAAATTCCAGGGAACAAGCAGTAGAATATGCTTTTCGGGTGCACAGGATAGTGACCCAACCCTCCACACAGTTTCTCTGAAAACTAGACTTGCAACCACCCTAGGACCCCAGTCATTGCACTCTTGGCATTTCTCTGAGAGAAATCCAAACTTACGTTTGCTCAAAAACCTGTACAGGAACGGATCTGTGTCCTGATGGAAGCAGTGGGGCTGCCAAGGGGGTAGAAGTGACTGCAGTGGTTGGATATTGACACTGGACAGCCTTGTAAGAGATGTTCTCATCTTGCTTCTTTGAAGGCCCCTTCCCATTCATGGTGGTCCTGGGGACAAGGAGAAAAGGAATGTCAACGATTTCAAGAAGTTGAAAGGATTTCAAGAAGTTGAAACCAAGCATTAGAACACCATCTCTTCTACATGAATTCATTCTCATATTCACCCCCAGTCTCCCAAAGCAGACAGGAGGGGTCTGGTCCAACAGGGGTTGCGGGCAGTGGCCCTTCCACAGGCCATCTCCCCTCCAGTCTAGAAGTCCAACGACCAGGTCCCAGGCTTTCAACTCATCTCATTCTCTAGGGGCCTTCTCTAGGGGCCCCAGGGAACTTCTGGGCTCTTTCTCTGCCTTCTAGGAGGCTCTGTGGGGCTGGGTCGAGTGCTCTCAGCCGACTTGGACCACACTGCCAGGTGTCTCCCCCTGCATTTGCCACCCTTCGACACAGGAGGATCAAGTGGGAGGATGTCCTCTCAGAGAGATCCATGGCGATCAGAATAGATGTCCTCTCTCTTCCATTGTTTACCCTCATCTCTCAGGCGTTTCTACCATCTCTTGATTTCCCTGGAATTTCAACCCCAGGAGAGGGGGGGTGGGTCAGAAGCCAAACATTTGGCTTCCCACTCCTGTCTTTCTTGAAGGTTTTCCCTGAACCAATGGGCCTAAAACAACATTCATAACCTGATATGGTTTCTGTGGGCCAGCCATCCAGGTGCAACTAGCCAGGTCCCTGTGGCTCAGGATCTCTCACAAGGCTGCAGTCCAGAGGGCCTCTGGATCTTCAGTCATCTGCGGGCTTGTTGGGGGTAAGTCTGCTTTTGAGCTCACTCAGCTGGCTGTGAGCAGCCAGAGGCCCTCCATTGCTGGAAGCAAGAAATAGTCATTCCTTGCCCCATGGGCCTCTCCAGCATAAAGCTCCCAAGGAGCAGCTGGCTTCCCTGGGAACAGATGCGGGAGGGAGGGACGGAGGGCGGGCAAGCCCAAGAGGAGACCAGTCTCTTTGTAAACTCACCTCCGAAGGGACATCCTATCACTTTGGCCACATTCTGTCCTTTACAAGGGAGTCAGTAGTTCTGACTCGAATCAAGAGGTGGAGTATGGAACACAAAACGATGTGTACCCAAGATGGGAATCGTTGGAGACCCTTAAAGGCTGCCCTCCCTACTTGGCTGGGACTTGACCTCAGCTAGCCACCACTATAATCTCTGCATCCTTCTATTATTATATATTATGTTAGATTATATTATATGCACTATTATCTTTGCATAGAATCATCACATCCTAGGACGTGAACGAGGGGAACAATTTACCAAGCCCTTCTGGGATCCTTCAGCAGCTTGCCTAGAAGTTCCTTGCCCAAGGGTGCCTGTCAGTTCAGTGTCTGGCTCCTGATTTCGGTTCAGGGCTGATCACGTGATCTGGGAAATCCAGACCAGCGTCTGGTTCAGCACTTGAGTCCGAAGCCTGTCGAGGAATCTCTCTAACTCGGCCCCTCCCCCGCCTGCATGTGTGTGCGTTCCTTTGTGTGTGTGTGTGTGTATGTGTGCGCCGTCACCCTTTCTGTCTCGAAGAAGAAGAAGAAGAAGAAGAAGAAGGAGAAGAAGAAGAAGAAGAAGAACAGTAGTAGGCATAGTAGTAGAAGTTATTGGCACAGCAGGTGATCATTAGACAACCCTGGTTTGGAACGGGAGCTCTGAAATTCACTAGCTGTGTGATCTTGGGGCAAGTTGTTTCCCCTGTCTGAACCTCAGTCAGACATGACACACTGGGTTATTGGGACGATTAAGGGATCGATACAAGACACTTCAAACCGTCCCTTGCTTGGCATAGAATACCTTAATCAAATCCATTCTCAGTAGCAGGAGTCTCAGCCATTGGATATTTTTATTTTTATTTGTGTTACGCTGAACACTGAAAAATATTCTCTCACACTCATAGGGCTCCAGGGAATATGGAGCATCAGGCTAAAGGATGGGGTGGATCTCAAGTCAAAGGAGCCATGGGTATGGCTGAAGGGGTAAGCACAGGAGCTTTTGTGCTCTGGTTGTGAGTGTTGGTGGCTGCTGGGCAAGGGAATCAGACCTGCAGGGGACCCGAGAACTTGGAGTCTGGCCAGTGCACCCTTGCTCCCTTCTTGGGCTTCCTGGGTTTCAGGGGAGCCTTTGGCCCCTGAGGGTATTTGGAGGCTGTGCCCGGAACAGCAGGAGCAGGAGCAGGAGGCCCCCCGGAGACAGGCTGGACCTTGGGCCCAGAGTTGGCCAGCTTCTGCCTGAGGCAATGGTTTTGGGCCTGGAGCCTTGAACTCCCTCTCTGCCCACAGGACAGCCTTCTGGCTCTCCTCACTCCTCTTCTCCACCAGGAGGCGCTCCCGCTCACGCAAGGATGCGATTTGCTGCCATTCTCGGTGCAGGTCGGCGGCCATGTTCCTATAGAGGCCCAAGTGCCAGTGGGCAGCATCCGCCTTCCTGCGCACCTTGGCAAGCTCGTTCTTCACTTGCAGGCAGCGTGCCTTCTCCTCCATCATCTTCCTCTCCAGGTGTCTGAGGTGCTCTTCGCACAGCTTCGGCTCTGCCTCAAGCTTCAGGCGCAACTTCGGAATCTCACCGTCCAGGAGGGTGTTCCGAAGGTGAACAGGTCCTTGCTCAGCTTGGTGGCTTGTTGGGTTTCTTGGGAGCTCTTCATTCCTCTGACGTGCCTTCTTCAGTGCCCTGGACGGCTTGAATTGGTTCACGGGGCTCCCGCCTGAGGGCACGTGGTCAGGGGAGGAGGAGCCAGTCTCCACCTGCCTCCTTGAGCCCCCACCTTCCAGATGATCTCCAAGCAGCTCTAGCACATGCATCCCCTTCAGGAGGATCTGGCTGAGGGTGTGCTGTTGGCTCTGGCCCTCAGCGCTGGCCTGCCGCCGCACTCCTCCTTCAGGAAGCTCTGGCCTGCCTGCCTGCCCTGCCTCGTCCTGCACTCTCTGTCCACAGCTGCCAATCTCCTGAACCAGCGGGTCTGCACTTGCCTGCAGATCACGGCTGTCCTTGAAGCCTTCTGGTGTTTTCCTCACCAGGGCTTCTCCATCTTCCTGGGCTGCTCCACAGATGGGATTTTCAGGAGGCAGCTGCTGAGGGCTCTTCAACAGCCTTTCCCGAACTCCCTTCCGCAGTTGCGTGGTGTTTCCCACTGACCAATACCCGGCATCTTGATTCAGGGCAGCCAGAGCAAGAAGCTGGAACGGGAGAGGACTGGCCTTCGGCTCGGATGATGCGACAGCTCCACGGGCTTGTGCGTCCGGTTCGGTCTTCTCCATGCCTTTTCCAGAGACTTCCTCGTTCTGGGCACACTGCCACTTTCTTCTTCGGAAGCTGAGTGCACTCTTTCCCAGGAACACCACCACTGCAGTGCACACCAGGATCTCCCAGCGAAACCCAGAGACTCGTGGCACATGTGGCCAACGTTCGTCTATCACCAACCCAGCAGCCCACAGCTGCTCCAGGACAGCCCACAGCGGCTCCAGAACTGTGTGGGGAGGCATTTGGATGGCCCCCAGCTGGCTCCAAAGAGCCTTGTGGCTTGGTCTCCGATCACCAGTGTCTTCTGGGCCACTAGGAAGTGCTTGGAACCCCTACGAGGGTTCCGTCTCCAACGCAAACCAGTGCCTGGCAACAGGAGCTGAAGGGAGGAGGGGTGGGGGAGGTGCACCTGAGTCTCCAAGGCACATCAGTGCCTGACACCGGAGCTGACAGCAGGTGGGGTAGGGGAGGGGAATCGCTATATTGTACACCTGAAACAAAGACAAGCCTATCGATCAATTTCTCGGAAGTACAATTTCAACATTAAAAAAAATATATTTAAAAAGCAAACTAGGTATCCAAAGGAGAAATCTAACAAATATCCAAACACTGAGAAAGTAACCTTCTAGATGATCAAAGATCAAAGATCAAATCTCAATGCATTGAAGTGAAGGAAAATGAACATACAACATATGAAAATGTGTGGGACACAGCATAATCAATGCACAGCACCATGTAGAGCAATCACTGCCTATGTTAGAAAGGAGGAGGAGCATCTGGGAGGCTCAGTCAGTTAGTCCAACTCTTGATTTTGACTCGGGTCATGATTAAACTCGAGGTTGTGAGACTGAACCTGCATTGTGCTGGTGCTCGGCATGGAGGCTCTTTAATAATCTCTCTCTCTCTCTCTCTCTCTCTCTCTCTCTGTACCCCTTCCCTGTCTCTCTCTCTCTCTCTCTCTCTCTCTCTGTCTCAAAACAATAAGCTCCCCACGTCAGAACCTAGAAAAAGATGAGAAAATAAAACTAAAGAAGAAAACCAAAGGAATCCTTCCACCCAGTTTCAAGATCTACAGCTATAGTAATCAAAAATGTGTGGTGTTGGTGAAGGGATAGACAAATGGAACAGTATAAAGATAGATAAGTGGAACAGGATCAAACCCAGAAAGAGACCAACCACCAACATGTCAATGGGATTCTGACTAAGGGGAAAAGCAATTCAATGGAGGAGTGACAGCGTTTTGAAGAAATGGTGCTAGAGCAAGTGGACTTCCAGAGACAAAGAAGAAGAAGGAGGCCCAAGAAGAAGAGGGAGGGGCAGAGAGGAGGAGGAGGTGGAGGTGGAGGACGAGGAGGACGAGGACCACAATCGAAGGCTCATCCTCTGTACAAAACTGAACTCGTGGCGCCTGGGTGACTCAGTCGCTGAGGCAGCCAGCTCTTCATTTCGGCTCTTGTCATGCTCTCAGGGTCCCGGGACAAAATCAGGCTCCAAGCTCACTGGGTAGTCTGCTTAAGGACGCTCTTTTCGCTTCTCCCTCCACCCCACGCCCCACTCATGCGCATGCTCACTCTCTCAAAAAGAAAAAAAAATTTGTTAAATTAACTCAAAATTAATCACCGCCTTCTACGTAAAATGATAAATCTTCTAGGGAAAAAAATGTCCAGAATGGACAGCTAGGTAAAGAATCCTCCGACTGGACATCAAATCATGTTCCGTTCAAGAAGAGTTGATTCATTAGACATGATCCAACAATCAGAATTGGAATTCTGTCCTGTATGAAACACCTTGTTAAGAAGACTTTAAAAGGTAAGCTACAAACTC
Organism: Meles meles; assembly: GCF_922984935.1. Lineage (NCBI taxonomy): Eukaryota > Metazoa > Chordata > Mammalia > Carnivora > Mustelidae > Meles > Meles meles. The sequence goes on from NC_060066.1 coordinate 72,661,352, forward strand.
GAGAAAATAGGTGCAAACCACAGACCTGATAAAGCACTCCTTTCTCAAGTAGAGAACCTCAAAAGTTGACCCCCAAATAAGCAAGCCATCCAGTCAGAAAAAAAAAAAAAAACAACAAATTGTGCAAAAGACCGAAACACTTTACCAAAGAGCATATAGACGGAAATCACATGAAAAGTTGCCATCGAGGAAATTAAAATTCAAACTCCAATGAGCTCTCACTGCACACCTATCACCATCATGCAAAACAAATGCATCTGAGAGGGAGAGAGAGACCCCACTACCCCATGCAAGGCAGCATGTGGAATGACTGGATCGCTCCTGCATCGCTGTTGGGAATGGAAGATGATAGAGCTCCCTCTTGAAAACAGTTCACAGTTCCTTTTCTTTTTCAAGGCCTGGATTTAAATTCCAGTGAACAAGCAGCAGAATATGCATTTTGGGTGCACAGTATAGTGACCCAACACTTCCACTCAGTTTTTTTTTAAAAAGCAAACTAGGGGGGCGCCTGCGTGGCTCTGTGGGTTAAAGCCTCTGCCTTCAGCTCAGGTCATGATCCCAGGGTTCTTGGGTCCAGCCCGCATCGGGCTCTCTGCTTAGTGGGAGCCTGCTTCCTCCTCTCTCTCTGCCTGCCTCTCTGTCTGGTGTGATTTCTCTCTGTCACGTAAATAAAATATTAAAAAAAAAATTTTTTTAAAAAGCCAACTAGGTATCCAAATGAGAAATATAACAAATATCCAAACACTGAAAAAGTAACATTCTAGATGATCAAAGATCAAAGCTAGAATCTCAATGCACTGAAGTGAAGGAAAATGGAAATACAACATATGAAAATTTGTGGGACACAGCTAAATCATTGAACAGCACAATGTAGAGCACTCAGTGCATATGTTAGAAAGGAGGAGAAGCATATGGGTGTCTAGTTCAGTTAGTCGAACTCTTGATTTTGACTCGGGTCATGATCAGACTCGGGGTTGTGAGACTGAAGCTGCATTGTGCTGGTGCTGGGCATGGAGGTTGCTTAATAATCTCTCTCTCTCTGTCTCTCTCTCTCTGTACCCCTTCCCTGTCTCTCTCTCTCTCTCTCTCTCTGCACCCCTTCCCTGTCTCTCTCTCTTTCTCAGTCTCTCCCTGTCTAAAAACAAAAGGCGTCTCAAAACAATAAGCTCTCTGCTTCAGAACCTAGAAAAAGAAGAGAAATAAAACTTAAGAAGAAAACCAAATGATTCCTTCTACCGAATTTCAAGATCTATAGCTAGATTAATCAAAAGTGTGTGGTGTTGGTGAAGGGATAGACAAATGCAACAGAATAAAAATAGTTAAGTAAAACAGAATCAAGGACCCAGAAATAGACCGACCCCAATTTGTCCAATGGGGATTTGACAAAGGTAAAAAGCAGTCAATGGTGGAGTGACAAGTCATTTTTATGACTATTATATGCTGATATCAGTATTAACATCGTCATGTTTGTTTAATTACTCTGGCTTTAATATAATTCCCTAGATTATATACTGACCAGAGAGCTATACTTCAGTGACAGGCATTGGATCGCTGTTTACCAAATTGGTTTAGCTTTTATTTCCCTTGGGCATGAACCTACACTACTTTTCTAATTTTCTCTTGCAATAAGGAGTGGTCATGGAACTGACTTGCATCTAAGGACATGCACACAAATGTAAGGGAAAACATGGAGTGTACAGGCCCATTTAAAACAAACAATCCAAAAACTCCAACACTCCTTCAAAATGACTGTTAAGAGCCCTGCCCTGAAGGAAAGTGAGCCTGTCTTCCAGGACAAAAAACCCTGGTGCCTCCAACATCCTCCACCAGTGACTGGTTTTACCTGAGAGAAAATGTACCTTCTAGAATGGGACTGTACTGAGGTTTAAATTTGTTAGAGCATCTATTGCTAACCAATACAGTTTTCCTTCTCAGTGTTCTCAGCAAAAAGTTAATTACCCATCCTGGTGGATTTCTACCTTTCTGAAAGGAAATATGTCAACACCTGGATTGCTTGATGAATAAGGTAAAAAGATAGTTAAAACTATTAGGCCATAAGAAATAAAGGCCATAACATGATAATTTTATGCTAGGTAGCATAATATCTTACACACAGAATGAAGGAAAGAGTCAGTAAGGAAAGGAATAAACAAATAGTTCATACATAGATTTTCCCTTCTTTGCTCTACTGGGAAGACATTGTTCCTGGAAGTACGTAGCCTAAATGAGAAAGGAATCACCAGATTTCTGAAGGTCTATGATTGTATGTAAAACCTCTCGATAGTCCACCTACTTGAGCTTCAGTAGACTGCAGGACAAAACACAACATATTCCCTTCTTGACTCACATATACATTTGGGCTTGGGGTTAGAAGAAAGGAAAGAGAAGCATCCAAGAGGAAAGTCCTCTAACTCAACATCTTTTCATTTTTACCTATAATTTTTGGATGATGTGTTTTAGCACACTAGATGATATGTGGTATGTTTTCACGGTGCTAAAGAATCAAGTACAAAATCACCTACAATTTATCACTATTATCATCTATTTACTAACAATATAATTACTCCTTTATTCATTCACTGAGCAAATATTTATGGAGCACCCACATGTGATGGGCACTCCACGTATCCTGTTCCTATAGTACTTCTATTTTGATGGGGGGCCAGAATCAATATGGGAAGTAAAGAGAGAAATAATAAATAAACAAATAAAATAGCATGATAATTTAGAGAGTGATAAGTTCATGAAGATAATTTCAAAAATTAAAAACACAGTTTATGGTAATAGGATAAGATTCTCAAAGAGTGTCACTGAAGACATGAGTCATGAATACTGCGACTCTTGTCATTTCATTCAGTGCTGTCCCTCCAGCACCTAGAAAACTCCCTGGTATATACTAGGAATTAATAAATAATAGCTGAATGAGAATTGCAAGAGCAAAGATTCATCCCAGAGTGTTTAAGGAAGAGACAGAAAACCACAGGGGCCACAGTGTAATGAGCTGGGTACAACATTATTTGCCAACTCACAGAGGAAGTCAGGGGCCCTATTATGTGGGGCCTTGTGGGCCATGGTAAGAGATCTGGACCATAGTAAGGAAGAGGTTCCAGACTTTTCTTTGAGTGTAATGGGATGCCAGGAGATGATTATAAGCAGGAGAATGCTTTGCGCTTACATTTGTTTTAAAAGGTCTCCAGCTGTTTCCTGGAGGCTGTGTCATAGGGATGGTGGACAAAAGCAGGAGCAAGGAAGGAGAAGTTGTAACTGGGAAGAAGGTGGGGATCTTGGAAGTGACAAAAGTGGTCTGATTAGCGATCTATTTTGGTAGAATTCACAGGGCACCCAGAATGGTGAGGAAAACCTGGGAGAATCTAGTTCAGTTTCATCCCACTCTAACTGGGAAAAAAAAAAAAAAAAGAACATTGAAGTAGCTTAGTCAAATACCTATGTTTATTCATAATTCCCTCTTTTTCTCCTCTCCCACATTTTGCATTAGAAATTCTTCAAGCTTTACTTCTCAGTCCCATTATCACTGCATTCTTCTTTGTTACTTATCTTCTCAGGAAACTGGTGCTCTCTTGAAATGATTCCCACGATTGTATACACTGAGCTTTACACATATATTTTCAAACTCTTGCTGGGTGTTCCCCTGTGGATGTCTTATAACGATCCTGACAAAAACCCTTTATCTTCTCCCACCCTGCTCCTTCTGAATAATCATCCCTGTCAACCAGACAGAAATCTCACAGTAACCTGATCTTGCTCTTCACTCCTCATCTCCCACATCCAACAGTTTTCAGTTTTCTTCCCTTCTGCCCTGTCAGAGTTCTACTCATTCTACAATGCCTTACATGAGGCCCTTTCCCTCATAATGCAGCCCCAAATACTCCAATTAGAACTTGCCACGGGGCGCCTGGGTGGCTCAGTGGGTTAAGCTGCTGCCTTCGGCTCAGGTCATGATCTCAGGGTCCTGGGATCGAGTCCCACATCGGGCTCCCTGCTCAGCAGGGAGACTGCTTCCCTCTCTCTTTGCCTGCCTCTCTGTCTACTTGTGATCTCTGTCTGTCAAATAAATAAATAAAATCTATAAAAAAAAATAAAAAAGAACTTGCCATGTCTTCCTCCACTATCCCAGGTAAATACTTACCCGTATTTCTAATTTTTGCCTGTTTCATAGCCATTCACATTAAAATTAGCAAATATATCACCATAAACCCATACTCCACAAAATTCCCAGAACTGCAGTTCTATATATATTAGGTACTTGAAATGTTAAAAATACATAAGCATCCTATAATGTAGACATTTACTATAAGCCAGATTGATTAACAGAATCAAGATGCTTCCAACTGGTGGCCAAAGAGAATAGCTTAGTAATTAACAAAATAATTACCATGGTGGGTGATTCCATTTTCTAATAATGCTTGTCCAAAGTGTACATCTTCCTCAGGCCTGTGAATCTCTCCAATTTCCAAGAGCCATGACACAAATTCACTGCAATAGAAATCCAGTGAAATAGTTAAAGAGTTTTCCCACACCTTCCTCCCCAAGAAGTCTATTTCTACCATGCTTTCATCAAGCAGCTTTGGAAGGAGCCTCAATATAAAGAAATATTTGCAGTGCATTTAAGCTTGCATTTTTTCACATATGCGAAGCCCCAAATTATTTAAATTTTACTCTATCCTAGAAAACTCATTTCCATTCATTCATGCTTACCTAAACCCTATTATATAATACCTATTCAACTTACTGAGACCTCTAATAAACACCAAGGGAAATTCTTAGAGTAGTTTTAACTGTAAAGAGAATACAACAAGATCCTAAAGATAGCAAACAGACAAAATAAACAGAATAATAATGACTGAATATTAGAGATAGACTGGAATATGGCTTTCTAGGCACAGAAAACCAGTGTGTTTGAACTCTAAGAAGGCAAACCCCAAAAAACTGCACACCCCATATGGTAGATGGAATTCTAAACGTGTTCTCTTACCCCATTATCAAGAATCCCATCCCTTGGTTTTGTAACCAAATCCTAATCTGGGTAGTGGTATGGATGAATTTTGTATAGGAAACTAAAATTCCAAGTCAGTTGACCTCAAAATATGTAAATTATTCAAGTGAGCTTGACCCAGTCAGTTGAGCACTTTGAAGCAGAGAGTTTTCTCAGGCTGGTGGCACAAGAGTAAGAGACAAATTAAAAGCACAAGAAAGATTCAGTGAGCCACTGCTCACTGCTGCCTTAGAAGATAGAGGGGCCATGTACCAAGGAACACAGGCAGCTTCTGAGAGTGGTCCTGGCCAACAGCCAGCACAGAAGTAGGACTTATTCTTACAATCACGGGGGACTGAATTCTGTCAACAACCTGAATGTGCTTGCAAGTGAATTTTTCTTCAGACCCTTAAGATAAGGCTCAGCACTTGATGTTGGTCTTGATTTTGACCTGTGAGACCCTAAGCAGACAGCCCAGCATTGCTCCCCCTCAACTTCTTTCTGACGTATAGAATTATGAGCTAATGAATAGGTGTTCTTTCAAGGCACTAGGTGTGTTGTTATTTATTTATTCTGCAGCAATATAAAATTAGTACACACCAATAGTTTTACTATACTGTTTTCAAATTTTGAAGTTATTTAGTGGGGCACATGGGTGGCTCAGTTGGTTGTTTTGGCTCAGGTCATGATCTCGGGGTCCTGGGATCAGTCACACCTCCTGCTCTCTGCTCAGCAGGGAGTCTGTTGCTCCCACTCCCTCTGCCCCTCCCGATGCTTGTGCTCTCTCTCTCTCTCCTCTCAGATAATAAATAAAACCTTTAAAAATACATAAACAAATAAATAAATACGTTTTTTGTTTTTTTTTATAAATACGGTTTTTAATAAATGCATTCTTGAATTTAAATGTCAGCTGGGGGGTGGGGATGGAGGGACCTGGGTGGCCTAGTCGCTTAAGCATCTGCCTTTGGCTCAGGTCATGTTCCTGGAGTCTGGAAATCGAGCCCCACATTGGGTTCCCTGCTCACTGAGACATCTGTTTCTCCCTTTGGCCCTCCCGCCTGTTGTGCTCTCTCTCTCTGATTCTCCCTCTCTCTCAAATAAATAAATAAAATCTTAAAAAAAGGAATATTCCAGCACAAAACCACCCATCATAACTGTCTACCACATCCATCTGCTGTGGCTGTGAAAGGCCAGGGAGGATGAACAAACCACATCTTTCACCATTTTGGGGTGTGGGGTGGAGCCCCACATCACAGATAAGTAGGATGATATTTTATAACACAGGAAAGCACCAGCTTGGTACTGTTTTTTGGGCCATGTGGTATCAGTAAAAGAACACTAAGTAGAGAAACATTTTACAATAAAATACTTTATTGTGCTCATGTTATAAAAATATAACATTTGAAATTTACATAAAGTAATGGATACATTTTAGAATGGTTTCAACTTTGCACAGAGGTCAGAGAAGCCAAGCTATACAAGGTGTCAGGAAATTACTTTTCCATTTATTTCAAAACCAAAAGCAACACCTATGGCTAAAGTCAAATAACCGAGGGGCATGGAATTCTAAAAATGGATATCTAGTCTAAAAAGTACATTTTAAGGCAGAAGAAGTTGTTAAAGCCATCCAAAAGAAAGAAAATTTTAAAAAGAAGTAAAACTTCAGTTTTTTCTTCAATAGCACAAAAATAATAATACCAATTCCATGATGTCTGGGTAGCTCTGTCAGTTAAGCATCTCCCTTTGGCTCAGGTCATGATCTCAGGGTCCTGGGATCAAGCACCAAATCGGGCTCTGCACTCAGCATGGAGTCTGCTTGTCCCTTTCCCTCTGCTCCCCTCTCTCTCTCTCTCTCTCTCTAATAAGTAAAATCTTGGGGAAAAAAAAGCATATCAACTCCACAGTGCCGTCACAGGATTAAATGAGCTGATGTATGTCAGGAGCTCAGCACAGTGTATGGCACATTTTGAGCACTTATGAAATGTCAGTGGTTGACAAATGGGTTGAGCTGGTTGGTATGTAGCGAAAGCATCATTCTCTGTTCTGATGTCAGCAGATTCCTGAATATGCCAAATTAAAATGAGGAAAAGAACACACCGTAAGAACTTCTATTAATTAGGAGCATAGGGGAAGGAAAGAGAAGGGATAAGAAAGGAAGTTACTGGCTGGCTTTATCATGGGACCTACAGAAATCACAAGATCCCATCAACACTCTGCGAAAGGATCCTGATCCAGTCAAAAACAATCTCAAACTTGGTCTATAATTAGTAACTAGTAACTAAGCTAGTGTGCTGTTATGGAAAAAGCCACAATGAACAAACTAAAATTTACCAAGTCTCTCCTGTGTTATCAGGCACTGTGGAGAACGCTCACATATCATTGTAACTAACTAGCACTTTGGCCGTGTAAGATCATGTTAACTCTTTTTTTTAGTATTATTATTATTATTATTATTATTATTATTATTACCATATAATGTATTATTTGCCCCAGGGGTACAGGTCTGTGAATCATCAGGCTTACACATTTCACAGCGCTCATTAGAGCACAAACCCTCCCCACTGTCCATCACCCAGCCACCCTCTCCACACTCCACCCACGTGTTAACTCTATAGTTAACAAGACTCCAGCTCCTTTAATTAGGAAAACTTGACCCTGGGTCAGCCTTGGAGCTCTGTTTCCCTGGAACCTGATGGAGGCAGGGCATCTGCTGGGTTACCAGGCAGCATTGATCATGGCCAAAATGACTCCTGATGGCTATATGGAATATGAATACATTCTTGGTGAGAAGCTATAGCTTGAAGTGACTCCTATAAAGAGGCATGTTCCTCTGACAACCCCGGAAGTTATGCCCCAGAGGTGGGTTTCTCTCCCACAAGAGCCGTCAGCTGAGGGCCTACCAACAGCAACAGCAGCTTACTGGCAGCTGAGTGCTCTGCTGTGAGGACCCCAGCCCCTGAAGGAGGGGCCCCATGCTGCCCTGCAGGCCAGGGTTTCCTGGCTTATATTCTTCTACCTGGGTTGGCAGCCGGTGTGGCCTATGGTTATTTTATGGTATCTGCATAACTTATCGAGAAGACATTCTGGTAGGCATTACAGGTAAGCACTATGATCATCTTCATGTTTAGAGAGGAAAAAGACATTTAAACTTCCCACATCGCTCAACTAGCCAGAGGTAGGACCAGATTTGCATGGAGACACTCTGACTGCGAAGTGTGGGCTTTGAACTACCACTCCAGTCTGCTTCTACAGAGTTGACATTGGCATTCACTGGTTGTATGAAGGCGGGCCTGGTAAACTCCCTGAGAGCTGGTTTCTGAATCTTTAAAAAATATAAAGATTATAAATGCAGAGTATGCATCTGAGGATTAGAAATATATGGAAACAGCCAACACGGGGCATAGCTTAAGGCAGCCGCCCTTCCCTTTGGTTCTGCACCCTTCACCCGGCAGGGACTTCCACGTGCTGCTGCCCGCAGACCCCAGTGGACCGACAGTGGGTCTATGCTCAAAACCCAGGCAACCTCTCTGCCTGTTGCTCTGTGCCAGGCCCCTTGCAGGACCCTCTTTTTCAGATTCCTCATCGATGGTCCTTCAACCTGAGCCCAGTTGTCAAAGTGCTGATGAGTCTCGGGTTTGGACTCTGTGTCTTACATTCTTTGGTTCTCTGACTTGTAGGCCCTGTACTCACATCCTTGCTAGACTTCCTCCCCCTTCAGTGAACCTGCTTCCTGCCAGCCCTGCCTGACCCCAGTGTCTGCTTCCCCCTCAGAACACCATACATCTGAAATTGTTGACGTCAGGGATGGATGGATAGAGGTCTAAAATCTTCCATGATTGCGGGCTCTAGGTCCATTCCTTCACCTCACTATCATCCAGGAAATGTTGACAGTAAAAAGATATTCAAAAATGCCCAGAGGAATGTTTTTTTTTTTTTTTAAGATTTTATTTATCCATTTGACAGACAGAGATGATAAGTACGCAGAGAGAGAGATGGAAGCAGGCTAACCGCCGAGCAGAGAGCCCGATGCGGGGCTCAATCCCAGGACCCTGAGATCATAACCTGAGCTGAAGGCAGAGGCTTTAACCCACTGAGCCACCCAGGTGCCCCGGAATATTTTTTTTAAAGAAGAAAAGCAAATCATTGAAGGAAGGGTAGTTGATACATGACATAGTGAAAATATGAAAGAAATCCATGCACCCAGACTATGGACCTTACCTTCCAAGGAAGCATTTAAGGAATGTGGTCAGTTTTCTTTTTCTGTCTTTGGTCATATTTCCTTGTTTGCACATCATCTTGTAGAGTTTCTCACCCTGTTCTGAGATCACTACCCAGGTGTCTTGCTCCATTCCTAATTTTAAACCTATCGAAAAGGAAACCAAGGACAGGTAACTGAAAAAGTCTCCTCACTCACTCTTGCCTGCATGAGACCAAAATTTATTGCACATCAAGCATGGGCAGGGGGTTGCAGATACAGAGCTCTCTACCACAGGGCACCTGGGTAGCTCAGTCAGTTAAGTGCCTGCCTTTGGCTCAGGTTATGGTCTCAGTGTCCTGGGATGGAGTCCTGAATCGAGCTCCCTGCTTAGCAGGGAGTCTGCTTCTCTCTCTCCCTCTGCCCCTCCCAATGTGCATTAGTTCTCTCTCTCTCACACACACACACATAAATAAAACCATAAAAAAAAATACCTGAATTTGGAGCATAGGGGAAGAGAAGGGGTCAAAAGGAAGTTAATGGGTGGCTTTATCATCGGACCTACATAAATCACAAGATTTCTGTGATTTTTATTTTCAGTCTTCTAACTACAAAATTTTTTACTAGAATTTTTATTTTTTACAATGGAGGAGGAATTACCATTTGTCAGTAACAGAATAATTTTTATTTTTTTAAATCTTTTTTTTTAAGATTTTATTTATTTATTTGACAGAGAGAGAGATCACAAGTAGGCAGAGAGGCAGGCAGAGAGAGAGGAGGAAGCAGTCTCCCTGCAGAGCAGAGAGCCCGATGCGGGGTTCGATCCCAGGACCCTGAGATCATGACCTGACCCGAAGGCAGCGGCTTAATCCACTGAGCCACCCAGGCGCCCCCAGAATAATTTTTATTAAGAATAGAGCCTGTTAACATAAACAAATTAACAGAACATTCTTGTCTGCTTGCTTTGCTTTCGTTTTTCCCTTCCTTCTTTCCCTCCTTCCTTTTTCACTTCAGATTTATCTATACGCATAGCCATTCTGAAAAAATAAAGGTTCAACTTGATGAAACATTTATTTTACCTTTGAAATGATTTGCTATGCTATCTGAATTGATTGCTAGATTCAACAAAACTTAAAAGAATCAGCTATGTATTCATAATCTTTGTTTTAAATTTTTCTCACAGGCTCTCCATCCCAGGTCAATCAAAGGAGTTAAGTATTTGAAATGCTTTGGAAGTTCTCAAACAAATGTGTACTATGAATATTTTAATAGAAGTAGAAGTTTTGCATGTTCTTCAAGGGAAAATTTCTGAAGTTGGAAGAAACGGTTCTTTGTGTCCTGAAATTTTATCAGCAATGAGGTATTTTGCTCCTAAGTCTCTGGGAAAAAGGAATAACACTGCTTTTTGTCTTATCAGTTATTTGGTAAAGAAATTAGTAGTAACACAAGCATTTCTGTTTCCTAGCTGAATTACCTAGTAATACATGTCAGATAGGTATCAATGGCTTTAATGCCTTGTTCCCGCCTACAAAAAATCACTAAGTGAGAAATCCTGATAAATTGGTGGGGAAAAAAGATCAAATTGTACATGTCTACACACCCTCCTCCACGAATGTGTCACCTTACAGGGCCCGTATCACAAACAAGCATCAGTTTTTCAGACTCAGGATCCTCCCTTCCACAATCAGACCGAGATTAGCTGAGTGAAGCCAGCACTGCCTCTTAAAAGATCCCACAGTCCCACTAGTGCTACTCCTCTTTTAATCATACTCCAGGTAAAGAAAATCACAAGAACCACACGCAACCTGCAGTGATAAAATATTGAACTTATTTTAAAATGAACATAATGTATTCTTCCTATAGAATAACCGAGGAAACACAAGTTCATGTGCCAGGCTGATGCTCTTGACCCTGCATACCGAAGTCCTGGGCCAGTCACCCCTGTAAGCTGGGTCTTCCTTCCTTCCCTTCCTCCCTGGATTATTTGATCCTGGCCTTGCTCTCTCCACACCCTGCTGACTCTTCCTTCAATATTTCATCAGGCCATTCCTTACTTCAAAAGCCTTTGGTAGCTCACCACTGAACCAAGTGAAACCATGGAAGCTTGCTTTTGTGCTTCTCCTTAAACTGACCCCCCACCCTATCGAACAATGCCATTTTCGACTGCGTTCTTCTGTGGCCAGGCCACCCTTTGCAGCTTTTCTCCTTGTCCTGTCAATACTTACTTACAGTACTTACTTACAATACTTACTTACAATACTTACTTACTTACAGAACTTACTATTCTGCAGGCTGATGCTCCCATCAAGCAACCCAGCTCTGCTCTCTGCCACAAGCAACTCCTTCTTCCCTTTACAGTATACCCAAATCCTTCATGAAGCCTTGCCTAACCATTACAACCTGTGCATTCAGACTTCCCTTGGAAAATAAATGATTAAACTCAGAACTACACAAGTCAAGGCGCCTGGGTAGCAGTGAGTTAAACCACTGCCTTCAGGTCGTGATCTCAGAGTCCTGGGATCGAGCCCCGCACGGGCTCTCTGCTCTGCAGAAAGCCTGCTTCCCTCTCTCTCTCTTTGCCTGCCTCTCTGCCTACTTGTGATCTCTGTCAAATAAATAAAATCTTAAAAAAAAAAAAGAGCTAGACAAGTCAGCATGAGATTGCATGTGGTCATTGCTTCGTGAACAGAAAGCAAGACTGTAACTGACTGTTAACACTCTGCCAAGTCAAGTAATAGGTTAATTGCTGCAGCAATATAGTATTTTGAAAGAATAGGTTATATCACCTAATAATTTAAATTGGAAAGACAGGGGATGCCTGGGCGTTGGTTAGGTGTCTGCCTTCGGCTCAGGTCATGATCCCAGGGTTCTGGGATCCAGCCCCACATCAGGCTCCCTGCCCAGCTGGGAGTCTGCTTCTCCTTCTGCCACTCACCCTGCTCATTTCCTCTCTCTCCCCTCTCTCTCAAATAGATAAAAGGTATCTCCAAAAAGATACGATTTTGTGAAGCAAATCTAGCATTATAGTAAACACTATTTAGTTTTTATTTAAATTCCAGTTAACATGTAGTATAATGTTAGTTTCAGGTGTACAATATAGTGATTCAACACTTTCATACAATACCCAGTGCCTCATTGCAAGTGCCTCCTTCATCCCCATCACTGATTTTACCCATCCCTTCACCTTCCTCCCCTTTGATAACCATCAGTTTGTTTCTAGTTCACCTCTTTCTTTCACCTATGATTATTTACGTGAACGCTATTTCTTGAAGGCAGGAATATTCTGTGCTTAGAATTTTGGATATATTCTCAAAGCAACCCTATGAATGAGAGGGTACTGTCCTCTTCGTTTTATGGATAAAAATACTTAAAGAGGATTCGTCATTGGTCCAAAGTTGTTTGCTCAGCATCAAAACCAGGAATCCTATCTCGCTTTGTCTACTTCTTAGCCTATATACCCATTTCTTGGTAAAAAAAAAAAAAATCTATTTGCTCTCTCAAATAGATAAAATCTTTATAAATAAATAAATTGAAAGGATAATGTTCCTTTTTAAAGTTTATGTGCTAGCCACTTTCTATCACTAATTTTAAAAATCATAAATAATTTTAAACATATGTGTAAACATGAATGTATACATACATACAACAGGCCTCAAAATGTATAAAGATCACAATGATATCCGTTACCAAATTACCACTTCTTTCAAAATAAGAATTAGTGATATAAAAATGGCTTCATAATTTCAATCAAGCACATTTTTAATAACTTCATTCTAAAATATAAATTTGAATTCAACTTATTTATTAAGAACAGAGGGGGAGGGGGCTATGGACATTGGGGAGGGGAGGCGAACCATAAGAGACTATGGACTCTGAAAAACAACCTGAGGGTTTTGAAGGGTCAGGGGTGGGAGGTTGGGGGAACAGGTGGTGGGTGATGGGGAGGGCACGTTTTGCATGGAGCACTGGGTGTTGTGCAAAAAGAATGAATACTGTTACGCTGGAAAAAAAAAAAAAAAAAAGAATTACACTGAGAAGGGGAATAGATTTGGGAAATAAAACAGAGTTCACTTTAAAAAAAAAAAAAAAAAAAGAACAGTAACATAGAGAGCATGGAAGGGGTGTGTGGGTGGCTCAATTGGTTAAGCATCTGCCTTCAGCTCAGGTCATGATCCGAGTCCTGGGATCCAGCCCCATTAGCCCACGGCAGGCTCCCTGCTCAGTAGGGAGTCTGTGTCTCCCTCTGCCCCTCTCCTCCATGCTCTCTCTCTCTTTCTCTAATAAATTAAATCCTAAAACAAAACACAGAAAAGCCCAACAGTGCTTTTCCTTAGTAGAAATTTAAAAATATTTTTTAATGAAAGAATAATTTATTAATGCCATATGCAGGAATTTGCAAACTTCAATGGATCTAAAATATAATTCTACAGGAAGTGTTAAAAAGGAATGGATTTAAAATTGTCATTCATTAAATGTAGAATATCCAAACTGAACTGTCTCCGGGCACCGATGTTTTTCCCAAAAAGAGAAAAATCCAAGGGGCAGCCCTGAACAACTCACTAATTACTTTGAAGTTATACAGTTTGCAAATTCCTCACTCTTAACTCAGCATAGTTTTACATAGAGAGATGAGGTTTTTCAAAAACTGATACTACTATAACTCTCAGTGGAAATACTGGTATCTTTTCTATAGTGTGAGTTTTAATGAGATGAAAGCTAGCCACGTACTGTATACTCAAGCTAGGAAATAGAAGAAACTGCCAAAAAATTTATTCAAAACATCAAGAAACTGATATCTAAACAATGTATTTAACCCTTATCCTGATGATCAATGGTGTGAATGCATAAATTTCTAGGAGAAATTTTAAAAAATTACAATTTACTCACATTATGAATAATTAATGCTGAAAAAAATTACTTTTTGGAATAAATCTTTGATTCTATCAAATAAGATTTTCTGGCATCCAAAATCATTTGACATTATTTATGGCAAAAAAAAAAAATTTTAAAGGTTGTAACAGATTTTTCCTTTTAAAACTAGAAGTGACCCCACTGACCTTTTTTCTTTTTTTTTTCTTTTTTTTTTTTTAAAGATTTTATTCATTTATTTGACAGAGAGAGAGAGATCACAAGTAGGCAGAGAGGCAGGCAGAGAGAGAGGAGGAAGCAGGCTCCCCGCAGAGCAGAGAGCCCGATGCGGGGCTTGATCCCAGGACCCTGAGATCATGACCTGAGCTGAAGGCAGCGGCTTAATCCACTGAGCCACCCAGGCGCCCCCCACTGACCTTTTTCAATTCCCAGGAACACTCCTTTAAATTAATAACATTGAAAATTTAACTGTATCAAGAAGGAACTAATATTTCTTGGTAGTCTTTTCAACATTGTAAAGTTATGCTACTTTTTTATTAAGAAAGTATTCAATAGCGCTTATACTGCAGTAGCATGGTTGTAAAGGTAATTATGGTTTGTCTATTTTATCGATGATTAAGTAACAATAAATATATCTTATGTGGATGATAAGACATGAAGACAAAGATGACTACAATTCAAAAAATGATTCTACTTAACTGAAAAGAGGATACAAAACTATAGAGGTTCATGTTTTTAAGCATTTCATTTTATTTTTTTTTTAAGATTTATTTATTTATTTATTTGACAGACAGAGATCACAAGCAGGCATAGAGGGAGGCAGAGAGAGAGGAAGGGAAGCAGGCTCCCTGCTGAGCAGAGAGCCAGATGCTGGGCTGGATCCCAGGACCCTGAGATCATGACCTGAGCCAAAGGCAGAGGCTTTAACCTACTGAGCCACCCAGGTGCCCCAGCATTTTAAAAATCTATGCATAAAAAGAAAATGGAAATATTTAAAAATTCTCATTTACTTCTTTTTAGGTGATGAAATTACCTAGTATTTGCAATTTATTTCTCTATTATTTCCAAATTTTCTCTAATAAGCAAAATTTAATTTAAAAAACTCAATGAGTTTAATATCTTTATTTTATTTTTTTTATCTTTAAATGGTCTAAAATATTTATATTGAAAATGACAGCTGAAATATTTCCTTAAGAAAATCAATTCACACTAAAGAACACCTTAAAGAATAAAAAATTTCCATCTTATTCAATTCACATTTGACCATTGTATTGAAATTTGTGGTTTGCCTAACTCCACTACAGACCACATTTTCTAAAGGTTACCATTTTGCCCTCTCTCCAACTACACAAATAAATTAGTTCTTAAGAAAGAATATAAATGACCTGTTGTTACTTTCCGAATGAATGTCTAAGCGTATACTATGAAAATTACCAAGGAAGTTAACTGCAGAAAGTTCAAAAGCTTTCTTAGGTAGGTCTTAAGTTGGATACTTTTTATGCATCATGTTCAAACTAATATCTCAGAAAGAATCTTCAAGGAATAATTAAATTAGAATTAACCAAAATGCGAGTTGGGTCTAGACAATGGAGGAATAGAAATTTGGAGACAAACTCATTGGCAACCATCTTCCTTCAACATAAGCAGTAATGGATAACATGGATATATTAAAACAAACAAATTTTCACATTTCTACATGTCATATCATTATTGCATTATTTTTTTGTATTCTAAGATATAAATGATGTAATTCAATTTATAAAACATTATAAGTAAGAGTGTAATCAAGTTTATTTTTCAAAAGATTTAAATAGTTACACACTGGCTAAAAGCTTAGTCTCATTCCAAACGCAATTATTTCTTCTGCAAGTTTTGAGCTAAATCATTGTGATCAGTGTCTGATGGAGTCCTTTACTTAGAAAAGTATTTTACTTATACCTACAGTATGCAAAAATACCTAGTATTTTTATAATATATTCAAATAGGCGGGGGAACATTTAAACTTGTCATCAAAAGTTTTAAGCATGGGGGCGCCTGGGGGCTCAGTGGGTTAAAGCCTCTGCCTTCAGCTCAGGTCATGATCCCAGGGTCCTGGGATGGAGCCCCGTGTTAGGCTCTCTGCTCGGCAGGGAGCCTGCTTCCTCCTCTCTCAAATATTCCAGAACTTTGGTATAGTGTGTCTAAGACTGGTCTTTAATCTTTAAATGTAACACAAAGTTAAAATATCAAGGTTTATAGATGAACATTTATAATAATGAATTATGTGGCTAAATGTGTTTGTAGTTGAATCACTGAACATTCAGGGGAGATTATTTTAAAAACAGGTTTTTTTAATTAAAGAGGAAAGATTCTAAGAAATGATTCAGGAGGATTCCAGAATACCTAGTCACTCAAAAGATTTCAATTAACTTGAACTATTCCATTTGACTCATTGACAAAAGTCTGCCTAATAATTTAATATACTGAAATAATTATTCATTTGTTCCATTTGTTGTACAGACACATCTGACAAAGTGAAGGCATAAATATTCACCAACTTCAGCGTCCCTCTCCTCCCCACCCCTGCAGTTAGATATCAGCCCTGAAGCAGGAGGAGTAGGTACAGGGAGGGGTCACAAGGTGCTGTCCCAGTCTTGAGTTCCTTCCTTGAAAGAGAATCTATATTCCTAGCTCATCTGTCTAAAGCCTCATCAGAACTTAGTAGTCCTTCATCCCTACTGAAAGAAACTAATTAAATAGATTAGTTAACCTCATTAGGGTTTGTCGGCCCAGGCCTTCACCATCTTGCACTCCTATGTTCATTATGAAAGTCACCTCTAAATGTCCTTTGCTAATAACCCTAAATAAATGCTACCAATTAGGGATTCAGGCCATATAGTATGCAAGTTGGCATCATAGAAAGCCAGGATAGAGAATAATGCCGAGAAGTTTAGTATGTAGATAATTGCTTATTCTCCCAAGTAGGACATATTATTGTGGTCTCTTGCAAAAGAGAGTTTCTTGTAAGTTGATACATCATACTTCAATCATTTTTAAAAAAGTTTTATTCACAGGCAAAGAATCGTGGTGTGGAATCTAACACTGGGTCCTATTTTCCAAAGCATTAATTTACTTTGTGATCTTGTGAGTTCTGTATAGGCTTTTAAATTTCTCTTGACCCATAGATAGTAACACTCAGTATGAAATTCCACTAAGTGTCTGATCAATATTGTTAACACTTGGCTTAAAAAGAGAGCTCTTCGGTCCCTTCAGAAGGTGGTTCTATTAAAGTATATCAACTGAAAAGCTTCTGCTTTGAAAATAATTTTGCTC
The DNA here is from genome assembly GCF_922984935.1 of Meles meles. Classification (NCBI taxonomy): domain Eukaryota; kingdom Metazoa; phylum Chordata; class Mammalia; order Carnivora; family Mustelidae; genus Meles; species Meles meles. The sequence continues at coordinate 72,678,721 of NC_060066.1, forward strand.
TATGTTTTAATGGAGAATATTTGATATCCCAATTTTCTGATTTCCCTTCTAATTAATTGTTTTAGTGGTTATCAGATACACATTGCAGGAACGTTCATAATGGCAGAAAAACTAAAACAAACAAATAGAAACCTAAAGTCCACTGATAAGAGAGTGAGTAATTAAGTTGTTATCAATATAGTTGTGATAATATTCAACCAATGGAATATTATGCAACAGTTAAATGAATAAACTATTCCTATACATATGGATAAATAATTTACAAACTATATTGTATACAAAATATAAATTGCAGAAAGCAAAATACATTATCACACTTATAGAGCTCATTAACAAGCCAAACTAAGCCATATCATGCTTTATGTATTAACTATTATACATTATTTTTTTTAAATACTAGTTTCTCCTGAGATTAATAGCATTAGTAAATTCCAGAGCTGAGATTCCGAATCAGCACTCTTGTCTTTTGTGAATGTAAATCTAGAATTCAATTCATCAAGTCCCCAGGTTTTGCAGTTAAAATACTGTGGAAATTTGGAAAAGGTTCAGTTTACTCATACTCACTAAACAATCTTTAGAGCTTCAATAGTACTTGGTTAAGGGGATGAAGTATCCTAAAATGAAGGGACTAGATGGTATTAGTCTTACTACTTCAATTTGGGAAGTGAATAGACAATCATTTTTATGCAGTATTTCCATTTCTAGTCACTATGCATTTTGTCCATATTATATACCCATTAAGGATATTTGCTCAAAAACTAGGATTTTAGGGGCACCTGGATGGTTCAGTCAGTTAAGCGTCCAACTCTTGATGTTGGCTCAGGTCATGATCTCAGGGTCCTGGGACTAAGCCCCATGTCAGGCTCTGCACTTCAACGGGGAGAGTCTGCTTCTCTCCCTCTCCCTTTGCCCCTCCTGCTGCTCACTATCTCTCTCTCTCAAAAAAAAAAAAAAAAAAAAAACCTTCAGGATTTTAATTTTACAAAATCTTTTCTGTTTACCAATTTAACAAGGAAAGTCATAAGACCATAAATGATATCATCACTGTACATGGCTAATCTTGCAAAAGCTTTGCACTTGAAAGCAGGCATGTATGAGATCAATTGTAATAAAAAAAAACTCATTCTCAAATGGATGCCTTTAATAACTGCACCTAGATGGATGTCTTAATTGACTTCATAGGTAAAATCCTTTCATGATGTATATCAAATCATCATGTAGTACAATTAAAATATATTACAATGTTACTTGTCAACTAGTCCTCAATAAAGCTGGATAAAAACAATTGTACCTAAACAACTTGAAGCACGTTATAATATCTTAATGAGTTATATACAAGTAAAATTAACAGCCTTTTCTACATCTTCCTGAAACGTATTTCTATGAGTCCCAATCTTGCTGCAAAATACAAAGAATTTAGAAGAGCATAGTAAAAAAAATAGTCAAAATGATTCATTTTCATATGTGGTAAAAAGCATCTTTTTAAAAAAAAAAAGCTCATTAAGGCAGGGATTAACAACAACTATCTTTTTTTGAAAGATTTATTATTTCTTTATTTATTTTAAAGAGAGAGAGCATGTGTGAGATTGGGAAAGGGCAGAGTCAGAGAGAGAGAAACTCAAGCTGACACAAATTTGATGCAGAGCCTGATATGGGGCTCAATCTCACAAACCTGAGATCATAACCGGAGTTGAAACCAGGAGTTAGACACTTAACCAACTGCACCACCCAGGCACCCCATAACTATCTTTTGACTTTAACCCTAACCTGTTCCCTTTCAGCAAGACACATGGGTAGTTCTATTCTTTCTCAGCATCACTGTATTTTTGAACTCATGTCTCCTGCTAGGGCATTCTGATACTATAATCCAAGAGGCAGAACTCCCATGTCATCAATACAGCTGCCAGCTCAGAGAACTTGCTCTTGACATCTTGTTCATTGACTTAGGAAATCCCATTTCAAAAGATGAAGAATGGCGTTCCCTTAATCTTGCCTCAGAAATCAGTCAGTTTTTGAGTTTCTCATTTTCATGTTACCAAAAATCTTTGGTTACACTGTCCTCATTTCTGAACCTAGAATAAACACTCATGCAAACCCAGCATCCTCAACCCATCTGTTTCACCTTTAAATTTCAGGAAGCCTTTTAGTACCTTTCAACTGAAAATAATGTATCCTAGATATGGTTAGGAAGAAGTAAAGAAAGGCTCAGGAAATTTCCCAATTAAGTTCAGCTTTATTATTTTGCTTAAATAACTGTAAAACATTTCACCAGAAGTTCAAGGAAACATCCTATATATTAAGTACCTCCTGAAGAAAAAATTATATCTCTACTTTAAAAAAAAAAACATGCATCAGTAACACTGCTACATTAAATTACTTAAACTAATGATAACTAAGCTATACCAGGAACTTGCATGGGTTTCATTCATTCACTTATTCATTCATTTATTCACTTATTCAACAAATACCTCTTGAGTGTCTATTACATGGTACATGGCAGGTCCAGTCTCTGGGGAAATAGCACAGAATAAGTAGCAAGACCAGTATTCTCATTGATTTTACCGTCTAATCCAGCAAAGGTGGCAACAAATAAATAAATAATGAAGAAACTATTAGCAAGAATGTTCTAGGTATTGATATAAAATTGCCGGGAGGCTATACTAGATGGGGAAATCAAGGAAAATATTTCCAAGGAAGGGGAGGAAATGACTGGGAAACAGCACTGGGAAACACGGAAGACATATTCACCTTTCCTACAGAGCCTGAGGCATGTTGGGTAGCAACAGAAAATTTTTTTTTCCTCCAAAAGCTTCCTGGGAAGGTAGTGTTATTGAACGACAGTCACATTTCAGTCAGGTTTTACAAGAAGGTAACGAGAAGAATCAGAAAACAGGCTAAGAGTATGTGAATTTTACTGAGGAGATCCTGAGTTCCCGGGAGCACAGAGGAAAAGGTTGAAACTGTGAGACTGATAATTTCTTTTTTCTTAAAAAATATTTTCCAAGGTTAATAAGTTATTTCTGAAGTAGTACCTGTTTATCACCTTACCTGTCTTTCCTTTTGCAATACACCAGAAGATTATCAAAAAGAAAAAACACCCGTTCTTGAATATTTCCAGAAGAAATTTTCAGCAAGACGCCACACATTAGCATCTCAGTGCAGATGTCAGTGATCTTGGATCCCTAGGTTAAAAAGAAGAAAAAGAGAGAGAGAGATATGATGTCTGATTACTTAACAGAAACTTTTGTGTGTAATTCTTTTTCTCATTAAAAGTCTGTTTTTATTTCAAGATACAATATACGGACAGAATAAAAGTTGAAACACCATAAATATTTATACACTGGATGGAGGTCTCTTTTCCTCCCAGACTCCTCCTCATCAGTCTCAGCAGATACAACTGTGGTTAGGAGACTCTGGGTCTTCTTTTAGCTTTCTTACACATGCAGGCATACATAAGCATGGATGATACATGTTACCGATGCTCTTTTATAAGGAGATGATTTCAAACTGATGCATAAAATTCATGTCTCTAACACTTCTCTCCCCCTCCTCTCTTCCCCTGGTGTGGGAAAAGAGCTCCACGGATATATCACAAAGTACATTAAATTCTCTAAATTTTTAACGGGTCTCAACTCATTTATCCACTCCTTGGATGGAGAGAAGAAAAAAGAAGAAATTAAAGAAAAAAAAAACTATTTAAAGAGAGCAACCTTCCATACAGCTTTAACCCAAGGTAAAAGTTAGCATAGGTACACTTGTTCCTTAAATAAGCCTTCACTGAGTGCATGCTGAGCTCAGATGACTAGTGACAAAACTAAGTCTTCACACAAGAACTAACCACTGAGAGGACACACAGATGGAAAGAACCTGAATCATGAACAGAGGAAAGCTGCCCAATGAAGCAGAGTACAAGCATTGGATGGTTGTGTGAGCTGATTAAAAGTCTGTCCTTTGAGCCATTATAAAAGTGGAAGTGCATTTGTTTCTACATCCTAAACTATCACAACTAATGCACTGAGTTAGACAAAACAAAAAACAAAAAAAAAATTTTTCAGTAGATGGCTGATAAGCATGCTCTGTTTTCAATATGTCTGGTCCTTAAATCTAGGGATAAATATCTGATTCTTTTTCAACTCATGCTTTTATTTTTGTTTTTGATATTTAAAAATCAGACCACGGATTGTAAATTTCATATTTCCACAGTAATCATTGATACGGTTTATCTGATTATAAAAATTTAAATTACAGTGATAACTCATACATGTCAGTAAGAAATTTCCCAAATGGGAAGTTAAGAGAATGTGATTGTGCTGAGTATCTGCATTACAAACACATTTTATTTATTTTTTATTTTTTACTAACTTTATTTTTTTAAAGATCTTATTTATTTGTCAGAGAGAGAGAGAGACAGAGAGAGCACAAACAGGGGGAGCAACAGGCAGAGGGAGAAGCAGACTCAATCCCAGGACCCTGGGATCATGATCTGAGCCGAAGGCAGGGGCTTAAATGAGTGAGACACCCAGGCATCCCTACACACATATTTTATTTTTTGTTTTTATATTTAACTTAAATTTAAAAAAAAAATAATTTTAATTCCAGGAGAGTTACCAAACAGTGTTATAGTAGTTTCAATTGTATAATATAGTGACTCAGCAAGTCCATACCTTATTCAGTGCCCATCACGATAAGTGTATTCTTAATCCCCCTCACCTCTTTCACACTTCCCCCGGACTCACCTCCCCTCTGGTGACCATCCATTACAAAATACTTTAGATTTAAGACATTTCCCTTTTTCTCGTCTTTCATCATAAAGGTGGACATATAAATAGAGATCCATCAAAAATTTATACAATTTCATATCCTTCCTCATGTGATAATTAAGTAAAAACTGTCATCAAATTCGAATATAAATCCCAATTTCAGTGGCAATGATTTCTTACTTAAGTACTATCCCTACCTCAGAAAAAAATTACGATAGAATACTATTAAAAATGGAAATAAGGAAACATCACATTGATTCTTGCACAAGGACCTATACAATGTTATGAAAGCGGTTTTATTGATAACAATTTTACGAAACGTACAAAATACGTCACGTTACATTATTTCTCATGGTAGCCCAAAAAAGTAAAGCAAAGAAGCTAAGTTTTTATCTAATTAAATGGGAGCTGCAAGGGAGGAGCAAGATGGGGGAGGAGTAAAAGACTTAAATATCATCAGGTCCCAGGGGTTCAGCTAGAGAGTCATCAAACCATTCTGAATACCTACAAATTCAACCGGAGATCAAGGAGAAGACGACCAGTAATTCTAAGAAGAGAAAACAGACCACTTCCAAAAGGTAGAACATGCAGAGAAGTGAATCTGAGGCAACAGATGGGAAGACAGACTGGGGGGAAAGGGCCAGCTCCCAGCAAGAGAGGGAGCAGCGGAGCACAAAAAAGGAACTTTTAGAAATCCACTCCACTGAGGGATGTCATTGTAGAGGCTAAGGGGTAGGGGGGTGGGGGTGGGGAGATCACTCGTGGGGATAGTATGGTCTCAGCACACACGGGGTCAAAAAAAAGACCAGGGGTGTCTGAGTGTGGCAAAGCTCCCAGGTATAGAGCAGGGAAAGCCGGCTGCAGAGACAGAGCCAAGGAGGGAGAACTAAGCTCAGGGTTACCTTAAACCATGATCCAAGGCATAGTTGGGCCACTACTCTCCCAGCAGGAACCCCACAAGGGGCAGATCAGGGGAGAACCCCCCTTCCTCCTCCAAGAGGAGCTGCGTAGGAGCACAGTGCCGGAATCAGCTGGGTTTGGAGACTCCAAATGGGGCCATTCCACAGAGATAGAAAAACTCAGTCACAGGATGGGTGAGCTTGGAGTGCAGCCAGAGACCAGGGAGACAGAGGGATTAACTGCTTTTCTCTGAGGGTACACTGAGCAGTAGGGCCCCCAAGCACTCAGCTCCTCCAGGGCCAGAAATTGAGAGGCCACCATCTTCATTCTGGTTCTCCAAAGCTATACAGAAAGTGTTCAGGAAACAAAAGCTCCCAAAAGCAAACACGAGCAGATTACTTAGCCTGGCCCCTGGCAAGGGTGGTGCAGTTCCACCTCAGGCAAGGACATCTGAGAATCATGGCAACAGGCCCCTCCCCAGTAGATGTGCAAGAACATCTAGCCAAGAATAAGTCCCCTACTCAATAAGAACTGCAGAACTCCAGAGCTAGGGGAAAGCAACCCATAGAATTCATGACTTTTTTACCATGATTCTTTAATCTTTGAAAGTTAACTTTTTAAATTTTGTTTTTTCCTTATTCTATTTGTAAAAATTTCCTCCATCTTATTTTAACTTTTTTAACTATTTTATCTTATCAATACCTTTTTAAAAATCTTTTTAAATTTTCATTGTTATACTCATATTCTATCCCTTCATTGTATTTAACTTTATTTTTTGGATATATACAGGATTTTTTTTCTTTAAAATTTTGGAACACAGATTCTTCTAATAGATCAAAATATACCCTAAATCTAGCACATGTCTTTGTTCTAGTCTCCAGCCTGATTACATTCTTTCCTCTTTTTTCCTCCTTTTTTAAAGAATTTATCATTTCCTGTTTTAGAATCTTTTTAAATTTTCAGCTTTACAGTCATATTTCATCCTTTCATCATGTTTACGTTATTTTGTCTGTTCTATTCACCAGTCTAATATATATAATTTTTTCTATTTTCTTTTTTTCCTCCTTTGTTTTCCTCCCAGTTTTGGGTCTCTTCTGACTTGGTTAGTATATAATTTTCTGGGATCACTGCCACCCTTTGTTCGAGAGAACATCTTTTTTATCTGGAAAAAATGACAAGGTGGAAAAACTCACCACAAAAAAAAAAAAAAGAGAGAGAGAGAGAGAGAGAACAAGAGGCAGTACCGGTGCCTAGGGATCTAATCGATACAAACATTAATAATATCTCAGAACTACAGTTCAGAATGATGATTATCAAGGTGCTAGTTTGGCTTGAAAAAAGCATGGAAGACCCTAGAGAATCCCTTTCTGGAGAAAAAAATCCCTTTCTGGAGGAATACAAGAATGAAAATCTAAGTTGAAATCGAAAAAAGATTTTAATGAGTTGTAATAAAAAAATGGAGGCTCTTACTTCTAGGATAAATGAGGCAAAAGAGAGAATTAAGTGATTTAGAAGACCAAATGATGGAGAATAAAGAAGCTGAGAAAGAGACAAACAACTACTGAACCACAAGGGCAGAATTTGAGAGATAAATGATACCGTAAGATGAAATAATATTGGGATAATTGGGATCCCAGAAGAAGAAAAAAAGAGAGAGGCAGAAGGTATTTTGGAACAAATTATAGCAGAGAATTAATTTCCCTAACTGGGTAAAGGGAATAAGCACCAAAATCCAGGAGGCACAGAGAACCCCCCTCAAAATCAATAAAAATAGGGGGGAAGGGAGTCGGGAGAGGGGGGTGGTGTTATGGACATTGGGGAGGGTATGTGCTATGGGGAGTGCTGTGAAGTGTGTAAACCTGTTGAATCACAGACCCGTACCCCTGGGGATAAAAATATATGTTTATAAAAAAATAAAAATAAATTTAAAAAATCAATAAAAATAGGCCCACACCCTATCATCTAATAGTAAATCTTACAATTCCCAGTGACAAAGAGAAAATCCTGAAAGCAGCCCAGGACAAGAGGTCTGTAAACTCCAACAGTAAAAATATTAGATTGGAAGCAGACCAAGCTACAGAGATCATGCCAAAAGGACTGGCATGATATAATCAGAGTAATATAATGAGGAAAATATGCAATGAAGAATACTATATCCAGTTAGGCTGTCACTGAAAATAGAAGGAGAGATAAAAAGCTTCCAGGACAAAGACTAAAAGAATTTGCAATCACCAAACCAGCCCTACAGGAAATACTGAAAGGGGTCTTCTAATCAAAGACAGAGCCTAAAAGTAACAGACCAGAAAGGAACAAAGACAACATACAGTAACCGTAACCTTACAGGCAATAGTAGGGCACTAAATGTAGAGCTTTCAATAGTTACTCTGAATGTAAGTAGGCTAAATGCCCCAGTCAAAAGACACAGGGTATCAGAATGGATTTAAAAAAAAGAAAAGAACAAGAATGAAAAGACCCATCGATATGCTGTCTGCAAGAAACTCATTTGAGACCTAAAGACACCTCCAGATTTAAAGTCAGGGGGTGTAAAACAAGTTACCATGCTAATGGACATCAAAAGAAAGCTGGCATAGCAATCCCTACATCAGATAAATTAGATTTTAAGCCAAAGACTATAGTAAGAGATGAGGAAGGACACTATATCATACTTACAAGGTCTGTCCAAAAAGATCTAACAATTTTAAATATCTATGCCCCTAACATGGGAGCAGCCAATTATATACACCAATTAATAACAAAATCAAAGAAACATATCGATAATAATACAATAATAGTAGGCAACTTTAACAACCCCTCACTGAAATAAACAGATCATCTAAGGAAAAGATCAACAAGGAAATGAAGCCTTTAAATGACACATTGGACCCTATGGAAATCACAGTTATATTTAGAACATTCCATCCCAGAATAACAGATTACACATACTTCTCTAGTGCACATGGAACATTCTGTAGAATAGATCACATCCTGGACCACAAATCAGGTCTCAACTGGCATCAAAAGATTGGGATCATTCCCCACATATTTTCAGGCCACAATTCTTTGAAACTAGAACTCAACTACAAGAGGAAAGTTGGAAAAAAAAAACTCAAATACATAGAGGCTAAAGAGAATAATGCTAAAGAATGAATGGGTCAACCAGGAAATTAAAGAATTTAAAAAAATCATGGAAATAAATGAAAATGAAAACACAACTGTTCTAAATCTTTGGGAAACAGCAAAGGGAGTCCTGATAGGAAAGTATATAGTAATACAACCCTTCTCAAGAAACAAGAAAGGTCTCAAGGACACAACCTAACCCTCCACCTAAAGGAGCTGGAGAAAGAACAGTAAAGAAAGCCTAAACCCAGCAGGAGAAGAGAAATCATAAAGATCTGAGCAGAAATCAATGAAATGGAAACAAACAAACAAAAAAAAAAACAAAAACAAACAACAACAAAAAAACAAAACAGTAGAACAAGTCAACAAAACTAGGAGCTGGTTCTTTGAAAGAACTAATAAGATTGATAAACTCCTGGCCAGACTTATCAAAAAGAAAAGAGAAAGGACCCCGATAAATAAAAACACGAATGAAAGAGGAGAGATCACAACCAACACCAAAGAAATACAAACAAATATAAGAACATATTATAAGCAACTATTCACCAGCAAATTTGACAATCTGGAAGAAATGGATGAATTCCTAGAGACATATAAACTACCACAACTAAACCAGGAAGAAACAGAAAACCTGAACATACCCATAACCAGTAAGGAGACTGAAGCAGTCATTTAAAAGAAAAAAATCTCCCAGCTAACAAAAGCCCAGGGCCAGATGGCTTCTAAGGATGTCTACCAAGCATTTAAAGAATTAACACCTATTCTCCTGAAACTATTCCAAAAAACAGAAATGGAAGGAAAACTTCCAAACTCATTTTATGAAACCAGCATTACCTTGATCCCAAAATCAGACAGAGACCCCATCAAAAAGAATTATAGACCAATATCCTTGATGAACATGGATGCAAAATATCTCACCAAAATACTAGCCAATAGGATCCAACAGTACATTAAAAGGATTATTCATCACAACCACGTGGGATTTATTCTTCGGCTGCAAGGTTGGTTCAACATCTGCAAATCAATCAATGTGATACATTAATAAAAGAAAGAACATGAACCATATGATACTTTTAATAGATGCTGAAAAAGCGTCTGACAAAGTACAGCATCCTCTCTTGATCATAACTCTCCACAGTGTAGGGATAGAGGGTACATACCTCAATATCATCAAAGCCATCTATGAAAAACTCACAGCAAATATCCATTCTCAATATCCGTTCTCAGAGAAAAACAGAACTTTTTCTCTAAGGTCAAGAACACAGAAGGGATGTCCACTATCACCACTGCTATTAAACATAATACCAGAAGTACTAACCTCAATAATCAGACAGGAAAAAGAAATTAAAGGCATCCTAATAGGTAAAGAAGAAGTGAAACTCTTGAGTCTTTGCAGATAGGATACTTTATGTGGAAAAACCCAAAAGACTCCACTCCAAAACTGCTAGAACTCACACAGGAATTCAGTAAAATGTAGGGATATAAAATCAGTGCACAGAAATCAGTTGCATTTCTATACACCAACAACAGGACAGAAGAAAGAGAAATTAAAGGGCTGATCCCATTTACAATTGCACCCAAAACCATAAGACACCTAGGAATAAACCTAACCAAAGAGGCAAGGAATCTGTGCTCAGAAAACTATAATGTATTCATGAAAGAAATTGAGGAAGACAAAAAGAAATTGAAAAGATGATGAACTCTGGCATAAATGTCTTCTCTCACTAAGAATCTCACTAAGAATCTGAGGTTCTCACAAACAATTCATAGTCAGCCAGGAGAGGCCATTTTCAGTGTTTTCCCATCCATGAGCTTCTGCCAACTCTCCCTTCTTACGATTAGGGTCCTTTGGGACTCTAGTCTCCTAGTCCGGACACATTTAAAGCATTGTCCCATGAGTAATTTTTGCACCACATTGACGCTAGTCCTTGGTTCCTTAGAGAGCCTAGCAACAAATCACAGCGTATGGTAACACTCATATATATACTTACCAAAAGAAATGTGCGGATTGTTCTTATTTTGTTAAGTTCGAGAAGCAATTTCTGTGCCTTCTCATGGTTACTACAATATTCATCATAGAAACGAAACTTGTCTTTCTGTGAATTCGAATAAGGATAAGTTAGAGTCATGGTAATACCTATTTGGAAAGATCAACCTGTGTGATGTTTGCGAACATATTTTATGTGTCCAAAGCGTTTACTATATTTTGGGAGCTCTACTCTATGTATGTATCTAAGCACACTTCATTTACCAATTTTCTGATTCAAGAAGAATAATCTAGGAAAAAAGGTTATACGAACTAGAGTCCAATATGACGTATGCAATACTAAGTAAATGAGCCAAATGGTAGCAAATTACAGAGAAGAGATTATTTAGCTTTCCTGAGAGGGTTCAGATATAGCTTTAAAAACAAAAAGTAGTATCTGAGCAAAGTTGAGAGAGATGAATGCATCATTCCCAGGCAGGTGAGGGAAGAAAGCATTTTAGGAACAGGGAAAAGCATGTGCCTGATCATGCAGGAATAGAGAGACCTAGTACCCTGCAGTTCACATGCACCAATCTGGACAGCTGTGCTTAGGAGGGACACGGACAAACAAGAGAATATTCAGCAACAAGTGACTAAAATAATGATGGACTCTGGAGACTCTACTCTAATATGAGACTCTCTGTGACAAAGTATGAGAGGTCATTTCAAGAATAATCATTTGTTAGTATAATAAAGTAAGGAAATGGTAGCTACTTTCAGACAGCTGTCATAGTGTAATGGGACTTACAACACTGTGTAGCTCCAAAACACAAAACTAAGACCACTGGGTGGACATTGCAGGGCAATCCATAATGGGCAGTGGTAGGCAGATTCAGGGTTAACATAAAGATCTTCTAGTGTTTATAGCTTTCATTAAAAGAGATCAAGTAGGAACAAGATAAATAACCTTCGTATTTGCCACAGAAGGGGTACTTTCAAAAAGGGAATAATTTCACCATCATGACCTCTAAGCATCCTTCTGTCATTAGATTTTTCTCTCAGCAGCTAGGATTAGTATCTACCAAAGCAACTCCAATAAGAGGAAGACACAGAAAATGTATTGATCAAATATTAGAGCCAAAGTACACCCTCTGGAATTTCCATGACGTACATTTGGAAAGCAACACTGAGTGCTATTTTATATAGCCAGCAAAAAATATTTTGAGTTACTTATATTTTGAGTTACTTATTTCAAGAGATGGTATGACCCAAAAGGAAATACGCTTCAGAAATAGTTTAGCTAAATTCATGGATGACAGATTCATAGTGTGTTACTGAGGAAATGGATGTCAGAGTGCAAGATTCCCATGTGAGGCTCTGGACTAAGGCAGCAGACGCTCCAGCTGGCAGAAGATGTGAATTCATTCATGAAGAGGAACAGTCTGCATTAAGCGGACACAAACATGCGTGGTTTCCAGTCATACCCAAGGAAAGTACGGCTTGATCTTCCTGCGCCAAGGAGCCTCTCTCCATTTAATATTAAGTACCTTTATGAAATATTTCCTGATTATAAAAAGAACATATGCAGCTTTGCCCACTCCAGACAGAATTACAGACCTAAAAATTACATACCGTTAACTTTCTAAAGGCTAAATAGAAATAAAAATAAACAAAAATTGACTTCTGTGACAAAATACTCTTTTGCATTTTTAAATAAAACATCAATTGTATGGCATTTTGGTACAGAGAGGAATTCAGGTGGGTGAAAATTGGCATCAGTGGAATGTTATAAATAGCAGCACTATTTTTTTTTTTTTTGCTATGAATGCCCTTCAGTTCTGAAAATAATTTTCATTTTATAGGTGACTTCTTACTTTATAAATCAATTGCACAAATAATTTCAACTATCCTGTCCAAAGAGACGAAAATGATTACACGAGCATGATGTGTAATTTGAAACAACGGAGGACTGACTGGTTATTCTTCTGCACCACTCAGTACGACCTTCTGAGAAACTACCCTTGAAAAACAAGCTTCTGTGTACCTAGAGTGACAGGGCTCCTTCACCTGCAGGCTTGTCACCAGCCCATTAACAAGGGAACATTCTGACTCACAAAAGGCTCATCAAGCCATTGTAAGAGTAAGGATTTTCTGCCTCAAAAGGGAAATGCTCTATGTTTGGGGAAAACATAAAAATCCATTCATTATGAACAGCCTGAATATTCATTAGGATTCAAAGCTACAGAGGATGCCAAGAACTAACTTGTTGGAAAAAAGAAAAGGCTGTTTGTTCTTCACTGAATAAAATGGATGATGTGAGGACCTCACCCCTTTCCTGGCTCTCAGTGGAAGATTTCATTGGCCTTAAAAGACCCCAAACTTTCGGTGTCACATTTTACTTCTACACTGAGTTCTCACATGCTACTGTGCCAAAAGCTAAACCTTAAAATCTGGGGGATGGGGCAGAGCTTCTAAAATAAACAGAAATTGATCCTACAAAGTGAAGAAAGCGGGTTCCCACTTCTTGTTGAGTGTTAGGTTCTGGATGCAGGCATTCTTCCACGCCTTTTAAAAATGCCTTAGGTACAGCAAGGATATCTTCAATATTTGAGAACAGCATCTACAAATAAATATAATAAGTGCAATAATGAAGCAGGTCAAAAAAAAAAGTCCATGAGAGGATAGTATTCTCTTTGCAAGCTGAAAATTTCAGGGCATGCTTATCCTTTCTACCCACGCAGAGGGCAGAGGACCAATTTTGTCTGGACATCCTTTCTACTCCTACACAGCTCTGGGAACCAGGAACCCATTCCTGGCTCTCAGGAAAAGCCCGAATAACTAAATCCAAGCGTGACAGTCCCCAACCCATTAGTGAGAATGGGCAGCAGGTAACATAGTGCAGGCAGATTTGCTGGCAGGCTTTTGGGGGCAAAGGCTTCTTTGGTCTCTGGAACAGCATCCTGGAATGGACAGCTTCCCCTCTGGAAAGGTGCTGTGTCTGGAAGTGATAGCTTGGACAGCTACAAGGTCATTTTGCAGGGATGAGAAGAGCCAGCCCTGGGCAAAGCAGATAACCTGGATGAAAGTGAAGAGCTAGACAGAACCTGGCAATCTTATCCACCTCCCTGAGTCACAGGTCCTGAACCTTCTCTTCTGTCTGGAGTCCCCAAATGAGAGCTGATGTGTCTTCAACTTGTTTGAATAATAAGTGTCTATTGCTTGGGACCAAAAGCACACAAACTAAAATGCTCCCATGGTAAGAGAATTTGAAAGTTCATTTTTAATTTATAAAAATATAGAAGAGCCTATAAAAATCCTTGGGAATTTTTTTTTTTTTGTAAAATAAAACAGCAAATCAGCACCAAAAATAAACATCAATAATAATTTAGGCAGCTTAAATGAATAATAACAGTAGTGTATATAATTTTCATTTACCTCCTCCCCCTTTACAAAACTCTTCATCATTTTCCTTTCCTGCAGCCTAAAAGGAAAGGCTTATACATGTGTTTCTGAGTTGAAGACATTATGCAGACATTTTCTGCACCACGGAACAACCCAAATCATTTACTCTTTGGTGATCAAAGATTGAAGTCACATTTGTCCACATCTTGCCTTCCTAAGCCACCTCAGGCAAATCTCCCACCCTGGGCTCTGTTCCCCCCTCCTCACAGACACTGAGGTTCTTGGTCATGTGTTTTTCTTCCTCTTTTCAAACTGCCCAAAGGCCTCAGCAAAAAATTGTTCCATGTCCTCTAAGCCTCTACGTAATCATCACTCTGTTTCTTTTCCCAAACCCTCTTTCCCTTTATCGCAGGGTCGCCCACACAAGTGACTGGCACAGAACTTATAGTGGAACTGAGGAGAAGCTCAAGAGCCTAGAGTAACATCCCACAGAAGAAATTTTAACTAAAAGGGAATGTGTGCTTGGGTTGAGGGCAGACTGTGCCTCTTCTCACCTTCACTGTTTCTTCTGTTACATTTTGATCAATTTTTGATGCAGCACACTGGTTCATTCAGTGTAAGAATACCTGCATGAAAAAAAAAAACAAAAAAAAAGATATTGTGAAGGCAACATTAGGTTAATAAAATAACACGGTGTTGATTAGAACTAAATTTTTTATAGGAAACCAGAGTTTAAAAACCCAGTAACTCCTGAGAATAATAGTTTAGTTGTAAAAGGTGAAACCCTGGTTCACAGTGGTTTCTCCCTGGGAATTATATCCTTCAGAATTTGGGGGCAAGGGGTGCCTGGGTGACTCAGTGGGTTAAGCCACTGTCTTCGGCTCAGGTCATGGTCTCAGGGTTCTGGGATCGAGTCCCGCATCAGGATCTCTGCTCAGCGACGAGTCTCCTTCTCTCTCCCTCACTCTGCCTGCCTCCCTGTCTACTTGTGATCTCTCTCTGTCAAATAAATAAAAAAAATCTTTAAAAAAAAAGAATTTGGGGGCAAGACCAAAAGTGATCATGTATATATGAACTAAATTTATCCACCACGATCTCAATGTTCTGTGGTAAACAGTTAGGAGTCAAAATTTCCTAAATTTCTAAGTCTTGCGAAGAACAAAACACCAAAATCTAATGAAAAATGGGACTTCTAATTTAAAAAAAGGGGGGGGGGTCAGAAATTCCAAGGTGATTCTTTGGAACTGAGATAGACTGAGGGAAGGAAGTAGGGAGTCAAAGACCAAAAGAGAATGAAAGAGAAAAAGAGAAAGAAAGTGACTCTTCAAGAAGGAATGAAACAATTTCCCTTCCTTCTTAACTACCCCCTCCCAAATTTTAGAAAGCCAGATTTTGTATTTCTGGGATCCGGTCAGGGCTCTTCAAAGCCCTATGGTAGGCAAAACATTTCCTTAGTATTTCAAAGATCTGGACTCTCCTTAATAAGTCATTAATTAAGCTTGGACCCATGACCAAGTAAACTATTATTTTAGCAAAGGAAGAAAAGAGTGGAAAGAGCTATTTATATTGGGCCTTAAAAGAGAAACTTTGGAAGGAAAAGGAGAAGTGACCTTCCATCCAGTAAATCTGGCTTGTGTCTTCAAGACATTGCTCATTAACCACCTAGTAACCAGGTGAAATCATGGTTTCTCTTGTCTGTCTTAAGAACTTCAAGCACTGGGGCGCCTGGGTGGCTCAGTGGTTTGAGCCTCTGCCTTCGGCTCAGGTCATGATCTCAGGGTCCTGGGATCGAGGCCCGCGTCGGGCTCTCTGCTCAGTGGGGAGCCTGTTTCTCCCTCTCTCTCTCTGCCTGCCTCTCTGCCTACTTGTGACCTCTCTCTGTCAAATAAATAAATAAAATCTTAAAAAAAAAAAAGAAAAGAACTTCAAGCACTACCAGCCAAGTTGGGGAATGATTACACAGCCCATCAATCCCCAGGGCACACAGAGTCTCCAAGGAACTCTGGATACTATATCAAACAAATGAAGATTAAAGTAAGAATCCCATTTTTGACATGCTATATTTACAAACACTTAAGAGATTAAGAAAACCCAGTATTGCTCATAACGTTCCACAGTTATCACCCTCAAGCACATTGGAGTAAGAATATGAAATGGCACAGGGGCGCCTCGGTGGCTCAGTTGGTTAAGCATCCAACTCTTGATTTCAGCTCAGGTCCTGACCTCTGAGTTGTGAGATGGTGCCACCCATCAGGCTCTGGGCTGAGTGTGAAGCCAACTTTAGATTCTCTTTCTCTTTCTCCCTCTGCCTCTGCCTATGCCCCTCACCCCTCCCTCTCTAAAAAAGGGGGGGGTATAAAATGGCACCACATTTCTGGGAACAACTTGACCATATATCTCAAATTTTTAAATGGGCATACCCTTTAACCCAGAAATTCTTACCTCCATGAATTTATCCCAAGAAAACTTTCAAACAAGACGAAATAGTAATTACAAAAGTGAAAACATTGGAAACAACCTAAATGCCCATTAAAAGGGAATCATTTATATTATGGTACATGCAAATTACAAAATACTATGCAGAACTATAATCATAAATGGAATGTGATAAAAATTTCATAGAAATATGTATAGACAGATGTCTATAAAATATTGTGTCATGAACAAATTTATCAAACAGCGTTCTTGATAGGTGTACACATATATGTACGCACATATACATATTACATGCAAGTATATAAGCATAAATATATTTGTGAAATGGCAGTGTGCATCCATACTAAGAAAAAATATGCAGCACATATCAAAATGCAGCAGTGGTTAAAGTGACCTTTGTATGCCTCCTTATGCACAGAATATTTGGCTGTGAGCATACGGCAACATTAGTAAAAAGAAAAGCAAAACTATTTAAAAGAAACAAAACAAATGAGCCATAGGACCTCATTCCTAGCATTAGCTTCAAACCCCTCTCTATATCCGAGTCAATCAGTTCATGTTTCAGTCTATAACTACAAAGCCACATCAGTACTAACAGCCTCAACAGAATGAAATAATTCAGCTGAATTAAATAAACTTAATAAGAAAGGAATGGAGGGCACTTTGTCTTTTTAATTGGAAACATGTGATGTGATTTTTGAACTATTATCTAGAGTTCAGTAAAATTGCTCATGAAAAGAGATTTCAAATTTTCTGACTTTGCCCGTTTTAATCACTATCAGTCTCATTTTTAATTTTAGATTTGGTTTTGTACGCTCTTATCAAAAAGGCTCCATCAGTTCTTTCCACTTAGTTTTAAAATAACATGGTGGTGTAGTCGCCTAGTTTACATTTCATGTTGACCACACAGTAAACAGGTAACCTCCCATGCAAGTAAAACCGAAAGTTCACCTCTACATTTATAAACCTTTTCCTAGGAGCTGAACTCAGTCACATTCTGAAGCCCATGAATTAAAGTAAGGAGACAGTACGAATGAATCAAAATAGGAGTTAGAAAGGCACATACAAACTAAGAAAGTAAACTGTTTCTTCACCTGACTTTTTATCTTCTTAGCCTCTGGGACAACATGGAACTTTTTGTTTAGCTGTATATGAAAGAAAACCTGGAAATTGTTAACATTTCTGATGAGGCATTTATCTTCCTAAGAGCTTGATTTTATATACACAGTTCAGTCAGATTTCAGATAGTTTGCCTAGAGCACAAAATCATGAAATCTGACATACTGGACAAAACACGTAAGTCTACCTCTTTAAGATAAAGAAAAATAACGTGTTTTCAGAATCCTCTTGTAACAACCAGCATCTACAAAGTCCTTTCAGATTTTGTAATTGGAGCATTTAATTTTTCTCCAATCAGTCAAAGAAGCATTAATACCCTAAATACAAAAATACATGAGGGATTTCATATGCTGTTTTATCTCTGCATTCATTAATTCCCTTTGGTCCAGAGTTTCATCAGAATTAGGTCATCTTCACTTTGATACGAATACACTGAAAATAAGTACCAGAAGAACTTATAATGCCAGTGGTTCTCAAGCTTTTTATGGTGCATGAAATCTGGAGAGTTTCTTCTAATTGTAGATTGCCCTATCCCCAGAAGGTCTGACTCAGCAGACTAGTTGAGGACCCAGGGGTAAGTTCACCAGATGATTCTGATGCATTCGGTCTAGAGACCACATCTGATGAACACTCCTGGGAATTCATTCTTCCAAAGATGAAAGAAACAGACTGTGAAGAAAAAACAAGTGAGTGAGTCTCAATAGCAAAAATGGGTTCCGTTATTTCTTCTTCATTTTCAAACACTATGTCAGCTCCCTCTATGCACAATAACCTCTGGATCTGCCACTTGGTGCTCCTGATCATCACACCAGAGGATACCCTTTGGACCATGAACCTCAAATATGGGCTGCATAAATGGGGCATAATAATGTCTAAAGCCTAGGGAGATGCAGAGACCAGTGAGCTAAGACAGACTACACTGCATTTGGAAGTTGGAAGAGGTGAGGCTCACAGTTGCCCCTTCTTGTACCTTCCAGCTTGCAGGTGTGTTAGCATGAACTCAGTTTGCCAGCATTCCCCTAACAATGATTACACAACACATTCCTAGATTCGCTGCAGTCAGGGGCTTTTCTTTCCCTACACCAAGAACAGAACTCGTCATCTCCTCTTCAATTTCTTCTGTATTGTTTTTTTCCTACCATATCTTTGGTAAAACAGGGTAAATGCCATATATTAATTAAAGCTTAAGAAAGCTAAAAATGTCACAAATGTGCTACCAAGAAAGTAAAAGGAGGAAGAAAACTCATGAGGATAGAGACAAGACAGCAATTCCCTTCCTCCATGTCTGTCCATCTGGGCCACTGCTTGCTCAAAGGGTAAGGCAAACTCCATGACGAATTTTATTCTCAGAATGTACCAGTTTACTTTATAATTCTGATGTACTAATTTATCTCTTTCAACTCATTTTTTGTCCTTCCCACTCTTTCCATCAGGCATGCACAGCAGATCACTCTTAAAAGTCACACAGACATGTTCATTGCTATAACATTTTCAGATAGTTGTGGATATTCTTCTTTAATACAACACCAAATCTCAGGTCATTTCTTAAAGGGTAGTCATGATTTTTAATCTGAAACCAACCATATCAGTGACCTCTCCACACTGTTGCATTAACACCAACTGATCTATCTGCAGTTTGAAGAGATCTATTATATATGCTTGATGCTATAAGGTATTTTAGCAATGATTCACTGGGAGTTAAACATATCTTAAAGATATTAACACATTTTCTTATTTAATATCAAAGAAAACCCACATCACAATAGTATCAGTATCCAACTCATTAGAAAAATCTGTAAGTATGAGGAAAGTATCGAACTCATAAATTTTCCAAAACTCAAAATTCACTTGCAAACTTGAATTTATCATCATCAGCAAATACTATCAGTTGTTTTCCTTGAGGTGACAAGCTTACTTCATCCTTTTTGGAAAAAAACTATCTGCCAAATGCCTGAATGCCAGGAAACTGAAACATAGTTTATCTCACAGTTGTTATTTCAAGTAAATATAATGTTCCATAGCAACTCAATCACAAATTCTAGTCCCTGGAGACAACCATATTTTTGAGTATGAGCAGAAGTACTAGGTATACTTCCCATTTCATCACACAGAATATTAAAAAGACACATGCTCAAGAGTCAGGACTTAATAAAACTCGTAATTTTTACAGCTTTAAGTGAAATTGGTATCCCCTTGTCACTCCCTCATGAGTGAGGACCAGGAAGTATGTCATGGCTACTAGTAGAGTTTGGTGCCACTGCTGGATTCACACTAAAACATCAGCAGTTTTACACCTGACTGATTTTCCCCCACCAGTGTAAGCAACAGCACAGTAGCGGGTTGGGGGGGGTGGAAGCAAATAAACTCTTAGTATTACCACGAGAATAGCTTTAACCTTATATATTCTCCAAAAGGATTTTTGCAAAACCCCAAAAACCTGCAAAGCACACGTTGAGAACCACTGTTTTAGGTATATAAAACATATCAATAAACAAAATAGTCAAGAATTTCTGCTCTTATTCTAGTGGGAGGAGGCAGACGATATGCAATAAACATAATAAACATATTCAGCGTAATAGAAGCTAGGTGCTAAAACTGAGCAACGAACTTACTGTAATAATAACATATCTACACACAATTGAAAAAAATTATTATTAAATGTTACCAAACATTTAAATTATACCAAGTCTCTACAATCTCTTTCAGAAAACAGGAGTAGAAGAAACATTTCCTAACTTGTTTTATGAGGCCAGCATCATCCTAATACCAAAACCAAAGACTTCACAAGAAAATAATGGACCAATATCTCTTATAAGTATAAACGTTCTAAGTGGGGCACCTGGGTGGCTCAGTGGGTTAAAGCCTCTGCCTTAGGCTCAGGTCTTGATCTCAGGGTCCTGGGATCAAGCCCCACATAGGCTCTCTGCTCAGTGGGGAGCCTGTTGCCTCTTCTCTCTCTGCCTGCCTCTGCCTACTTGTGATCTCTATCTGTAAAATAAATAAATACAATCTTTTAAAAAGTTCTAAGCAGGGGCGCCTGGGTGGCTCAGTGGGTTAAAGCCTCTGCCTTCGGTTCAGGTCATGATGCCAGGGTCCTGGGATCGAGCCCAGCATCTGGCTCTCTGCTCAGCAAGGAGCCTGCTTCATCCTCTCTCTGCCTCCTTCTCTGCCTACTTGTGATCTCTGTCTGTCAAATAAATAAATAAAATCTTTAAAAAAAAGTTCTAAGCAAAATATTAACAAGTAAAAGCCAAAAATGTCTAAAAACAATTGTACTCCACAACCAAGGGGAATTTACCATAGGTATGCAAAGCTGGTTCAACATTCTAAAATCAGTTAATGAAATCCATCTCATTACCAATCTAAAAAGAAAAATCATACGATCTGATCAAAAGATGAAGAAAAAAGCATCTGACAATTCCAACACCCACTCATGACAAATACTCAGTAAACTAAGAATACAAGGGAATGTCCTCAACATTATTAAAAAAAAAAAAAACTTTTAAAAAAACCCTACAGCTAACATCATATATAATGGTGAGAAACTAGAAAATTTCCCATTACAATCAGGACCAAGGCAAGAATGTCTCCTGTCACCACTCCTTTTCAGCATTGTCCTCCATTTCCTAGCTAATACAGTAAGACAAAAAGGGAAGTAAAAGGCTTATAGTTTGGAAAGGAAAAATATAACTGTCTTTGTTCACAAACGATATGATTGTCACTGTGGGAAATGCAAAAGAATTGACAAAAAACCTCCTGGAACTTAGAAGCAATTATAGCAAAGTTGCAGGATACGTGGTTAATATACAAAATTCACTCACTTTCCTCTGTGCCAGCAATGAACAAATGGAATTGAAATTAAAAACAGAATACCATTTACATTAGCACCTCCAGAAATGAAATACTTAGGTATAAATCTAACAAATATGTACAACAGGAGGAAAGCCACAAAACTCTGATAAAAATGTACCAAAAGAGACTAAATAAATGGAGAGAGGCAGTCCACATTAATGGATAGGAAGACTCGATAATGTCAAGATGCTAGTTCTTCCCAACCTGATTTAACACAACTTTAATCAAAATTCTAGCAAGTTCTTTGGTGGATATCAACAAAACGATTATAAGTTTATATGGAGAATGAAAGACTCAGAATAGTCAAAACAGTACTAAAAAAATAAGGAAAAAGTCACAAGACTGACACTACTGGATTTCAAGGCTTAATATAAAGCCATAATCAAAACAGTATGGAATTGGTCAAAGAACAAATAGATAAATGAAATACAACAGAGAGCCCAGAAACAGACTCACACAAATATAGTCAACTAAGCTTTGACAAAGGAGCAAAGGCTATGCTATACAATGGAGAAAGGATAGTCTTTCTAACAAACAGTGCTGGGAACAACTGGACATCTACATGTAAAAAGATTAGAAAAAAAAATCTAGACACAGACCTTACATCCTTCAGAAGAATTAGCTCAAAATGGATCAGAACCAAAAATAAAATACAAAACCCTAAAGTGCCTAGAATTAACATAGGGGGAAATTTTCTAGGTGACCCCACATATGGTGATGACTTTTTTAGATGTAACACCAAAGGCATGATCCATGAAAAAAAATAATTGACAATCCAGACATCATTAAAATTAAAAACTTTTCCTCTGTGATGACAAGAGAATGAGAAGAGAAGCCACAAACCAGAAAGTATTTCCCTAAGAATTATATGACACATGTGATAAAGAATCATAGTCCAAAATGTACAAAGTAAAACTCAACAATAAGAAAGTCAACAATGAAATTAAAAAATGGGCAGAACTGAACAGACACCTCACCGAAGATATACTCATGGCAAATAGGCATATGAAAAGGTGTTCAAATCTTGTGTCATTAGGCAGCTACAAATTAAAACAACAATGAGATACTACACACCTATCAGAAAGGACAAAATCCAAAATACTCAGAGTACCAAAGGCTGGCAGGATGGGGAATAATCAGAAACACTCACTCATTGCTGGTGGGAATGCAAACTGATACAGCCACTCTGGGAAACAGTTTGGCATATTCTTACCATAAATGTTCTCCCCATGCCAATTCAGTGATCGTGTTCCTTAGAAGTTACCCAAATGAGCTGAAAATTTATCCATAACAAAACCTGCACCTGCCAGTTCACAGCAGCTCTATTCATTAATGACAAAAGTGGGAAGCAATCAAGATGTCCTTCAGTAAGTGAATGGATAAATACATCCAAAAGATGGAATATTCTCAACCTAAAAAAGAAATGAGCATGATCTGGCCCCTCCCTCCTCTCATATTCTGTCTCATCCCAGCTTCCCCATTCTGGGCCACTGCCCAACCACAGCCACCTCTCTGTGCCTCCCCAACAAGCCACGCCTACTTCCACCTTGGCACCTTTTCACAACCTGCTTCCTCAGCCTAAAACCCTCTTCATCTGGCTGCCTCCTACTGTCACTCACTCCTAAGCTTCAGGTCTTTCATGGCCATCCAGTCTAAGTGTTCCCTTTCCCACCCCCCATCATTACCTACCTACCCCATTACTCTACTTTATCTACCCTATGGCACTACCTGCTCCTCCATGTCCCATTTTATGTATTTGTTTACTAGTCCCCCACCTTTATACCAGAGCTCTGTGAAGGCAGTCTACCTGTTTTGTTCACTCGGGTTTCCCCCGTGTCTCCCAACAATGCCTGGCACTTGGTAAGCACTCAATAACTTTAGTGGTATAAGTAAAAAATATTTTCTTCACTAGAGGGTCTTTGTTTCTAAAGATCACCAGACTGTGTAGTATTAATTCCCTTAGTGTATTATCTTCCCAGCTATTAGAATACAGCTAATCATCAGCAACTTAGAATATAAGAATATCATACAATCACTTTTCTTTTTCATCATCATATACCAGGGTACCTCAATATTAACACTCTGGACACTTGTGCCAGAAAAATGTTGGTTGTGGGGCTTGTCCTGTACATGTAGGATGTTTAAGTGTTTCATGGCCTGCACTGACTAGATGCTAACAGCAACTACCATCCCAGTTGCAACCACCAAAAATGTCTCTCCACATTGCCATGACTCAGCACCCCCACAGTGCTGCAGTTGAGCGCCCCTGGTATATACAATCCCAAAATACCTATAGCATTATTAAGGAAATTCACAAATTTGAGACTAAAAGCTTCTGCATTATCAACATCTCTGGGCTACATGATAAAAACAATTTTTTCTGGCTTCCTGGGTTTTAAGCAATGTCCCATATTTCTCCATATATCTTATTTCAATGATTTTGTTAGATTATAAGTAAAAAGTCCACCACATTTTTATAAAATTATTAGGCAGAATTTAAAGTTCCTTTCAAACAAAGCGGATTTTTTAAAGCTCCCTTTGTTGTGTAGTTTCAACTCAGACACGATGAACAACAATTATAAAATACTTGGAGTTTGCATGTCTGTCCTCCATCAGACTATATAACACTACAGAAAATGTATGGGCAGCATGTTTTCATCTTTTGGAACAGATATTAGTTTGTCCCTAGACTACCATGACAACATTCCACCCATACAAAGCTCCAAAAACAGAGAATAATAAATCACTTGTCACTCGTTCAGTAGCACTGAAGACTAACCCTCTTGGGCATCTATCTCTCTACAAACCATTAAAGGAAAATACATGTCACCCTGGGTTACTCAGATAGATGCCTAAAAAGATCACAGGGATACCAACTAGTATGTCAATATCCAGAGGAAAAAATCTTGGAATGTTGGTGTTTTTTCATGATTCAGAAGCAAAAGGATTTATTACATCCTATTTGTTGAGAGCCTGTCAATATGTACTCAATTTCCCACAAAAGGATGTTTTATTCTTTCTCAAAACAACTATTATTTCAAAATTAACATCACCAACATCTAGACGAAGATCATTTTTCACCATACAACCATACTTTTTAAACTTCCTTGGCTGAAACTTCTCCAGGATTTGAGGATAATTAAAACATTATTTAGTGTCTTCTGTTTGACCTCAATGTGTTAAAAGGCAGCATGACAGAATTCTGCTCTTCAGGACTTCTCGGGGGCAAGAATTCATGAAGGATCAGCATGTAATTGGTAATCTAACCACATACAAGGCACAAGATTTTAAGGATGGTTAATAGGTGGTTAGAGAGCCACTAGTGAAAATGGACAGAAGATGAAGGAAAAACCAAAACCATGATCAATGGAATCTCAGAGATGCATAAAATGGAAAGGAGAATAAGAATCAGAATACTTATTAAGTGATTTCAAAGCATACCAAGCTTTTCTGAAGTGTGTTTTTTGCCAATTTTTGTTATTTTGTTAAGTTTTTGGTTTTCTCTTGTGTGTTTTTGTGATTTCAATTCCTAGGTCTCATCCTCACCGCTCAGCCCATAAAAGATAAATAATAGCCATCTTTCTTGGATATTTAACTTCCATTGACTTAAGGCAGTGAGTTAAGTCTAAAGCGGAGATAGAAAGCAGTAGAGGTATTTTGAACATAACACAATTGGTTAAAATATTTTTCAACTGCTACCATTTAAGGAAATAAAAACATTTACATAAAAATCAATCATTACAGTCCCTCTTCAAATGCTAGGGAAAAAAAAAAATCAACACAGGTTCCACATTCCTGAATGGTAACAATAGCCTGGAGCAAAAGCAACCACAAGTTCCCTTCACTGGCTGCAGTCACCACTATGCCCTGTTGCCCCCAGACCAAAACTAAATGGCAATTGTTTTTTATTCTCAACACTAATGTTGTCATCTAATTTATATAAAATTCATTTTACTGATTTTTGTGACTTAGAAATCTCTGTGGCCCTTTAAATTTTCAGCACATAATCTTGAGGTTTTGCCAAGGCCCTGTTACCTTTTATAAAGCTTTCTTTAATAGTAATCATTCTGTTAGGGTCCGTGATCAAAGGACAAAAACCAACACAAAGTGAAAGTCAAGCAAAGCTTTACTTCCACCATGCATTGAAAATCAAACCAACCAGTGGGGGCCCTCTCTTACAAAGAGGCGACCACAACAAGGACACCGACTCTGGAGGTTCCCGTTACAGGGCGAGGCGGTTCCCATTACCAAGCGAGGCGAAGCGAGGCCAGGCCAGGCCGCTCCCCTTACAAGGCGAGGTGGCTAGGCGAGGCGAGGCGTGGCCAGGCCAAGCCGCTCCCCTTACCAGGCGAAGCAAGGCGAGGCAAGGCCAGGCCGCTCTCCTTACCCGGCGAGGCGAGGCCAGGCCAAGCCGCTCCCCTTACCCGGCGAGGCGAGGCCAGGCCAAGCCGCTCCCCTTACCCGGCGAGGCGAGGCCAGGCCAAGCCGCTCCCCTTACCCGGCGAGGCAAGGCAAGGTGAGGCCAGGCTGCTCCCCAGTGAGGCGTTGAGGCGGCGAGGGAGGCGGGGAAGCAAGGCGGCAAGGGCACTCCACGGCGAGGGAGGCAGGGAGTCCGCTCCCCAGCGAGGGAGGTGGGAAGGCCGCTCCCCGGCGAGGGAGGCGGCGAGGCCGCTCCCCAGCTCCCCGGTGAAGTTCATGATGCTCAGCTCCCCACGATTACAATGCTCAGGACAATGCTGGTCCCAAGGACCCCATGCTGCCGCCAACGACTTTGACGCTACCACTACTACCCCAAAGACGATTACTACTCCCCTGCCTCACAGACTAACCTTTATAGAGGTGCTTGAGCCTGGCCCACACACAGGTGGCCAATGAGAATGCAACACACAAGGAAAACTGCACAGTCACCCTGGGTCAGCAATAGGGGTGGCCAATTGAATCCCAATTCACCACAGCAAATATATGTGTACCCCACTGATTGGATGTCTCCATCCAACCTGGCCCGCCCCCATATACGGGGCCTGCAAGCAAGTTCCTCTGGGAGGGGCAGGGTCAACCCAAGACCACAAGGAAATGGCGCTTTCTGGCCAACCAGGCCCTTACAATTCCACACTTCTAACTTCTATTTGATTTTATTTTCAAAGTTTGCTTATTTTTAGTAATCTCTACACCCAACAAGGGGCTTGAACTCAGCATCCTGACATCAAGTCACATGGTCCCCTGACTGAGCCCCTAGAGTTCTAAGTTTTAAAATGGCACTTGGTCTCAAAGTATTAGAGTGAAAAATTCCCCCGAAGAGAAGAGAAAAAGCTTGAAGAAAAAGCACGAAGAAAACCGGAGCCTATTGACTTAACGTCTGTTTTTCCAAGGCATTAACAATTATATTAGATGTTAATTCTCACATAAAGTTTACATTTTTTTTTTCAGATGGGCCTGTCATTTTACTTTATCAGCCTGTGTGAGTTCTGTCCATACCAAGATCATGTAGCACATCACTGAAATCAAAGCCATAGTGTGGCCTTACTCCACATACATTGTTCAACTTTTCTTAGTACTTTGTGCTCTAAGTCTTCTCAAGGATGATAGATAGGTTGCAGTCTCTATAAACACCTTACAGTTTGGTCTTGAATTAATTTTTTCTACCTTCTTTGCATTTGTTAGCTTTTAAATTTCTGAAATGTGTAGAAAATATGACTGAAGAGACTCGGCCAACTAAGCCACCCAAACATCCCAAAGTACTATTATTATTAACCTAATTTAATGTGTGAGGAAACCAAGGCTCAGAACCTTGGCTGCATTCCCTGCCTATGAGACATCCTGTATCTGCATAGGTGTGTGGTAGGTGTTTATAGGTGTGTTGAGGAGGATTAGCTCTGAGGGGTTTCAAAACAGCAGACTATAAACATTGGGCACTTCTTTTTTTTTTCTTTTACTAGATTTTTTAACCATTTTATTTATTTTTTCAGCGTTAACAGTATTCATTGTTTTTGCACAACACCCAGTGCTCCATGCAAAACGTGCCCTCCCTATTACCCACCACCTATTCCCCCAACCTCCCACCCCTGACCCTTCAAAACCCTCAGGTCGTTTTTCAGAGTTCATAGTCTCTTATGGTTCGCCTCCCCTTCCAAATTTTTTTTTTTATATAAACATATAATGTATTTTTATCCCCAGGGGTACAGGTCTGTGAATCGCCAGGTTTACACACTTCACAGCACTCACGATAGCACATACCCTCCCCAATGTCCATAACCCCCTCCCCCTCTCCCAATCCCACCTCCCCCCAGCAACCCCCAGTTTGTTTTGTGAGATTGAGTCATTTATGGTTTGTCTCCCTCCCAATCCCATCTTGTTTCATTTATTCTTCTCCTATCCCCCTAACCCCTCATGTTGCTTCTCCATGTCTTCTTAATCTTATTTATTTAGTTGGTTTTTTCCTGAAGTTTGGTGTATCACTGACCATTCCGGAAAAAGACATCAATCACCCAAAACAATATAAGGAACACAAGATCATCATGAATCAAATGACACTTGGAATATATAAGCCAAGAGAAATTTATTGCCAAAAGTCACTTTATTAAAAAAATATTTAATAGTTTAAAATAAAGTAAAATGACAGGCCAATCTGAAAAAAGTTCTACAGAAAAGTCAGGTACAGAAAAGAAGACTAATATCCTTGGAGCTGCCTTAGCTCTTCTGAATGCTATCAACTCTTTATAGCACCAAGAGAACCATTAAACAAACATGGCACATTAGGCGAGATTATAGAACAAAAATTAAAATCTATTCCTTTATGTATTACAAGTCATAATATTTGTAAAAGAGCTCAAAGTCAGATGAAAATAATGAACCTTTCATTACATTCTGAATTAATAACAAAAAAGGGTATTTCCAATATCTCAGAATTTTGGGTGCCATTTAATAAGATAAAAGTATGTTTCCGGTGTTGGTGATTGATATGGGATAAAATGAATTACCAAGGGCCGTTCATAAACTTATAAGAACATACTTGTGAAAATGTTTCCTCAATAAAATGCCGGCTCAATTAACTTATTTTTAATATTGCACAAATATTTAGTCAGAGATGCCAGGAGACTATTGTGGTTCTAATATAATACTTCATATTGTGCTGCTCAGGAATTCACAGTGATATCAGATAACTTAAAAAACACAGCACAATGAAAGAAAAGGCTAAGCAGGAAGTACAAAGCACACTATATAGATAATATTCTCAAGCACAAATTTTTCTCTGGCACAGGAAACTGGTCATTTCCCAAATTTAAAGTGCAGAACACTATTCCTGTTTAAGTCATTATTTGAGAATTTAGTTCCCATGAAAAGGAAATGTAGCAGCAAGGGAAGGAAAAGTATTTAGTGCTGGAAAACAACCCAGAGAAATGACTTGAGGATCCCAACACAAGGATTCATCTCTGCCTGGTATCCAGACCTCTTTTTTTTTTTTTTCACACTCTGTTCTAGCTCACTATAAAATCCCACAAGGTAGAGAAGAAAGGCTTTTTAAATTTGCTTCATGATACATGTATGCTTGAACTAATTTAAAGAACGTTTTTTATTTAGAAATTTCTGTATCTATTTTACCTTTTCTTCAGAACTCCTAAAATTGTTCATTCCTATCCTTAAGACACATATGACTTTTCTACCAACATCCTTTTGCTCCTTCCGACTTACCATACCCCCTTCTCTCCTTTCTTCATGTCTAGATATTCAACATACCATCCACTTCTCAGTCTGTAGTTCTGTTTCCTTTCCATTTTCATTCTATTTGAACTCTATTTCTAAAAGGAACTAATGTATAGTAATGTTAACAGTTAGTTTGGGGCTAGTACACATCAGTGGAACAGAAGAGAGCCCAGAAAACACTCTGAGTAGGAGGGAATTCTGTATCTGAAACCGGTGGCGCTTTATTTTTTTTTAATTAATTTACTCATTATAGAGAAAGCGCACTTGCGAGCATGCACAGGGGAGAGGAGAGAGGGGCAGAGGGAGGAGGAGAGAGAGAATCCTCAAGCTGACTCCATGCTGGCCCACAGCCCCACTGGAGCCCAGTCTTACAACCTTAAGACCATGACCTGAGCCGAAATCAAGAGTCTGAGGCTTAACCAACTGACCCACCCAGATGCCCCATGAAGCAAGTGGTACTTTCAGTCAGTGGGGAAGGAATGCACAGGTGTTGAGACAACAGACAGTCCAGTTTGCAGACTTTGTCAACATAAAAAAAAAAAAAAGAAAGAATGTGAGGTGGTTTAAAGTTTGAATTCTGGAGCCAGTCTGCCTGGATTCAAACCCCAGGTCTACCAAATGCTAGATACAAGACATCTCACCAGTAAATTTACCTCCCTGATGCAGTCCCAACATCTGTAAAATGAGAATAATATGGTATTTATTCTTATAGCCTTCATGCAAAGTTTAAATAAATTAATATTTGTGAAGCAACTATTACCTCAAAAACCAATATATCCCTGTTAGCTAGAACTACTAATTTTTCCTATTTTATATCACCAAATATACTTGCCAGATGTTATTCTCATTAAATGACAGTACATTTAATCTCTGAAAGACCTTCAAGAAGAATCAGTCTTTTATACAACATGTGATAATCAATGCATTAACAACAGGATACATCATATATGTATAAATATGTAAAATATATTTATTTTGTCTTTAAGCCACTTATAATTTTTATTCATAATTTGCTTTGTAAAAATACATTAACAATATTTAAAAAGGCAAATATCTGAAAGATTTTGCTTATACACTCAGGAAATATGAGAAAAAATAACTGAAAATCTGGGATAACAATTATTATCAATAATCCCACTATGTTTCAAAAGCCAAGAGGAAAATGAAATAGGAAATATCATAGTCTGTATACTTCATGAACCAAGTAGGAGCCAGGAAAATACTATTAATGAGTTCATTTCCGTAGATATTAGCTTGCAGCTCCATCAACAGCTGAATATTCATGAAGCAACTTGGATGCAGGTAAACGAGAAAACTTCCCTTACACGAAAACAGCAATTATAACAACAACAAAAATTTATGCATTTTTTTCTGACCTGGGTTATGTAAAATAACAAAGAAAAAGCTAATGTCCATTCAAAACTTTATGAATTTTGTTATATAACCACAAAGATGCAAGAGATTTGCTTACTGCTCCAAAACAGCAAACACCCTCTAACACCAGTACTTTCTGTGTTTCAGAACACTTAAATCATCCTAGATCCTCAAGAAGCAGCCTTAATGGGATGTACATGAAATTGTCCCTAGGCTGAGTGCACATTACTAACATGGTTTAGGGCAATTATTTGCAGAGCTTAGAGCTTGAAAATGCAAACAATATAAAGAACAAACTAAACAGTAAACTAAAATCTAATCAGAACTACACCCAATATTTGGGGGTTTGTCTGGAAGTCCTAAGTGCCCAGCAAGAAGACGTCAGGCAGCAATGATATTATTCAGGGAGATGGGAGCATGTGTCCTGCTGTCATTGGTCTGAAAGTTATACGTATATACAGATGCTCTTTGATGTGGAGTGGGGAGAAGTGGAGGTGGGAGGAAGGGAAAATGGCACCTACCGGGGAATAAGTTTTATTGTCATGGCCTCTTCCAAATGCAATAGGATTTAGATTTGGACCCTAGAGCTGATAAAGAACTGGAATAAAATTCAGAAATGAAGTGGCACGTGACTTTATAGTGCCGAGTCACACTGTAGAGGTGGGTTATCAGCTTGAAACTCAGGAACTGGTGTCCTTGCTCATCCCAGTTCCCTGGACCTAAGGAGATGGCAGAGTATAGGACCTTGTTGACCATTATGAGAACTTTGACTTTTACTCATAGTGCAATGGGGAAGGTTTCCAACTGAGTAGTGACAGGACTTGGCCTATGTTTTAGATAGACTCCGGTACCATTCTGATAATAAAAAATGAGATGCAAGCTCAGAAGCAGGAAGATGAGTGAGGAAGCTACTGCATCTCTCATTTGGTGAAATGAATTCTGTTAGTATCTCCATAATTATAAATGTTTTTCACACATCCATATGCACACACACACACACACACACACACACACACACACACCCCATTTCAATTAATAAACACCGATCCAAGTAATCCCATTTTTTATTTCTCAAAATCATTTAAAATGCCAGTTAAGGGGCGCCTGGGTGGCTCAGTGGTTTAAGCCGCTGCCTTCGGCTCAGGTCATGATCTCAGGGTCCTGGGATCGAGTCCCACATCTGGCTGTCTGCTCGGCAGGGAGCCTGCTTCCCTCTCACTCTCTCTGCCTGCCTTTCTGCCTACTTGTGATCTCTCTCTGTCAAATAAATAAATAAAATCTTTAAAAAAAAATATGCCAGTTAAGGAACAGATGCACGGCTATTTCTTCTGTTCTGTTTCTCTTTTTCATTTAAATATTCCCTTCTGTTCTATAGACTGAACTAAGGAAGCCATCAAAAACTATGACTTATAAACAGTGTCAACAATTGCTTTCTTATGTATCACTTCATTAAGTGAAGAATAAATGGGATGTGGCCATACTGGTTTCTTTCTCATTCCAAAGTGATAGAAATGAATGATGAACTCCCTGGGTCAAAAGTCCACACTCGCTGGAATATTTGTTCAGAAATGAGAAATGTTTTATACATTTTCATATATGGATGGTGACTGTTTAAAATATTAAACATTATTTGAATCAAGAAAATTGCCCAAATACTAAACTAAAAAAGCTAAAATAAGAGTATTTCATATAAATTGGCATTGCCCTTTTCTCAGTGGAAAGAAATATAAACAACTCTGAATTTTCAGTTGGCTAAGTAAAGACAGACATAACTGCTTTGATGCCTATTCACTAAAGAATTAATTAATAAGAACACATATGAATAAAGGGACATGAAATAATTAGCCATTGCCACATGAACAGAAAAAGAAAATCAGGTACAGAATAATTAAGGTTACTGGTCAAACTTACTATTTCTATCACAGATAGAGCAATAATATTTAATTTACTAATTATTTAATAAATAAAGTGTCCATTTTTTTCACCAGTTATATAAATTAACTCAATTAATGTTTCGATAATCCTCTAAGTTTGGATATAATCTTAGCTGAATTTTAACAATGGAGAAACTGAGTCTCAAAGAAGTGAAGTAACGTCTCCAAGGTCAAGCAGCCAGGATATGAGGGAGCCTGGAATAAATTCCTGCTTGACTCAGCACCAACTCTCCCATGGCTCACTGGATTATGAGACCCACACTCCCCCACAGGGAAATTAAAACAGTCAGGTCAGGAGACCTCATGCAGAGGCTGAAACAGACACCAAATGATGTTCAGTTTCTAAATTTGATTTCCAAAGTTCCTAGCCCTGCTTTGGAAAAGGATGGCACTCCCTCATATCTTTGAGCACAGAAATCTTCTGCTTAAGGCTACTTGATTTGATTGTAGGGACTTTTTCCTAAAATGAATAAAAAGCACAAAATTTGAGTAAGCTCTTGTATCTGTAACAGAATATTGCTTACAGAAGACAATTTCTGAAAATCCTGTCCTCTTAACCTAATTATAGCATGTAAGTTAAGACCACATTAAAGAGCACAATACAATTGAATACCTACTTTCAGCTAACGAATTCCATCAATTACCAGGGGCAGACCAAAGTCTGCCTGGTTAGCATACTACCCACTAATTTCACCTACAATATGTAGGAAATGGCCTTTCACCAGTTGAGGAATTTAGATACTTTGTTTTCATCCAAAATTATTGTATTACTACTACAGAGAGAAATAAGGGTTTAGGAAACAGGATACATCCCATACCCTGAAACCCTGAATCAGTCTTCAGACATCCAAAACAATGTACTAATGAATTCAAAACAGCATAAAATCTCCTTTGAAGATGACCAATGGAGTTAATAATGATAATAATTATCCTAAGCATTCATTCTCCATAAAGCTAACTGTTGCTTTTATGATGTTAAATCTAAGTTTTGCCCCCACCGAGACACCATTAATTAGGGAAATTAATAGGCAAACCACAGACTGGGGAAAAATATCTGTAATACATAAGTCTGACAAAGGTTCCTTATGTAGAATATACAAATATTTAAATCAATAATAAAAAAAGAAATACTTTACAATTTTTTAACGGGTAAACATTTGAACAGAAAGAAGATACAAAAATGCTAATAAACGCTTAAAAGAGCAGCTTGGATCATCAGTTATCAGGAACAATCAAATTAAAATGAAAATAAGATACACTAATACCAGGAACTAAAATAATAAAGACTAACGATACCAAGTGTTGGGGAGAATGTGGTTTTATCTAGGACTACAAATGACACTCTAAAAATAAGTTAAAGTGCCAATTCTCAATCATCTTCAGGTGAGCAATTTATATCACAGTCTGTCTGTGATACGTAAGCAGTGAAAATAAAAAAATTACAACCCGTAATAAAAGGCCTATTAAGAAAATGTTATGCATTATACTAATTTTAAGGAATCTAAGCATGAAAAGCCATGTAATTCTATTCGGTAGCTTTACAATAACTCTAAACCTTATACTTCCCATTATCTGTAAAACTTTATTATATATCATTATGTATGGAGGGCAATCAACATAAAGAGTGTACTAAGTAAACTGTCTAAAAGAAGAGGAGAAAACTATGGAGCAGGAAGAAGGGAAGAAAAGAAAAAAGATGAAACAATTCTTCCCCTCAAAATGTTTAAAATTTAGTTTTAGGATAGAATTATATACCTATCGAGTTATACTCAAATTGTATAGCTCTCCTTTGCATATACTGTCTTCTAGGGTCTAACCCCCGTGTCCTCTCCAGGCACAGCTCTTACTCTTAATGTGTCCTGGATTTTATATGGTCTGATACATAGCACAAGCTCCATACACATGTGTTAACTCATTATCTGGACTTTTGGTGAAGCAATTCTCCTGAATACTGAGTCAGCAATGGTAGTTACTGATAAAATTCTTAAAGACCAGGATTAAATCTGTTTCCCTGGTTCTCTCACAGAATCTAGCCCAGAATCTCACGCATAACAGATGCATAACGAAAACGTGTTAAATTCTTCGGGTATAACGATTTCATTTCTCCAGTGTTCTTTTTTGAATTCCAATTTTCCAACAACTGCTTAATACATGATTATATGTAAATAACTCAGAGTCATCTGTATTATCTTCTGCAAGTACAGGAAGAGATTTCATTCAAGATTTAAGAGAAACAATTAGTCGACATCAAAAGGCTGTAATCAGTGAAAGAATCTTCTCTCTTCTCTACCAGAAAACTTAGAATAATACATTCAGTGACAATATTAAGGCAACTCCTACTGAATTTTTGTTCTGATATCTATGCCATGTCGAATAACTGTCAAAGGCAAAAGAGAAGATTCGTGGGCTGGCTAATGCAGGTTTTTTCCTGTTGCCTGTCAATAGCCACCTCCTCCATGACCCATGCTGCGGGTTTCTGAGATAGTAAGTGTAGTCTATAGCCTTGGGACAGAAGCAAGCATGAGGGGCACCTGGGTGGCTCAGTGGGTTAAAGCCTCTGCCTTCAGTTCAAGTCTTGATCCCGGGGTCCTGGGTTAGAGCCCCACATCGGGCTCTCTGCTCAGGGGGGAGCCTGCTTCCCCCTCTCTCTCTGCCTGCTTGGGATCTCTGTCAACTAAATAAAATCTTTTAAAAAAAAGAAGAAGAAGAAGAGGAAGCAGCAAGCATGATCTGGCTTGCACCAGATGTATGCTTTAACCAGTGGAATCACCCAGGACCACATGATAGTAGATGAGCAATAATCAGTTTAAAATTATATAAATCATTCCTACAGAACTTCATCTGCCTTTTAAAATATTATCGCTCAGCCATTCCTCGTCTCAAAGTCATACTCTAATTCCAGTCATTTCCCTTCAATCACCAGTGTCATTGATAAGAACTGCAGCCACCATTGCAGTGGTGAAGGAAGGTTTCAATCCATCCTCCAGGGCCTAGATCAAAGCCCACTTCCTTCCAGAAGATTTCCTCCAATCCTTTGGCCCATATTTTTTTTCTTAATTAGATAACCAATAGAATTACTAGATAAAATACTCAATACATAGCTACCAAACTGAAGTAGTAATTCTAAATTTTCAAAAAGTTAGACATTAGTATGCTTTCTAAGAAACTAGAATTTTATGTAC
Organism: Meles meles; assembly: GCF_922984935.1. Taxonomy (NCBI): domain Eukaryota; kingdom Metazoa; phylum Chordata; class Mammalia; order Carnivora; family Mustelidae; genus Meles; species Meles meles. The sequence goes on from NC_060066.1 coordinate 72,714,464, forward strand.
AAATTGAACATTTCATCTTCAATCATATGATTACAAATGGATCTGGAAAAAGAACACAGTCCAATAAAATGTGCTGTATGGTTAGAAAGTCGAGTTGAAGCATGGCATTAATTTCAGGACCTACCTGTATTTAAAAGAAACAGAATTTATAAACAGGAGAACAACTATCTCTAAATACTTATAAATCTAGAACAAATTTTAATAATTATTTCCTCATCATTAAAAGAAAAAAATACAGAATATTTTGAAATCTGTTTACAAACTTAAGCCAAGGATAATTTTGAACAGTTCAAGTTCTGAAATAAACAATCCATCATCTTCAAAACTTATTTTTTAAAATAAACAGTGAAATTTTTTTCATAACCTTAGGTTTTCCAAGAGAAATGGATTCATCTGAAGTTTTTCCTTAAGAATAACTAATTACATTGCCCCTGTTTTTCTAAGGTACCAGTTATGACCCCCTACATCTCCTAAAAGAACTCAGTTTGATTCCTCTAACAAGAAGACAGTTCCTATTACGTTCAGACGAATAACTCAAACTCATGGAATCTGAACCGTTGCTATAGAAGCTATGAAAAATAAGCCTTTGACTGTTTCTAAATCAAAGTGCTATCATTCAGGTCCCATGGTTATATTGCCTTTAACAATGACATTTCTTGCAAAACACTGCACTGTTTTAAGAATATCTAAACTATTGTGCTGTATTAGAACACTAAGGGAGAAATCTATGTCTCAAAATTTGCTTATAACTAATGTTCCTTAACCTTAGGTATTACTTAGAAAGGCTCAATATCTGACCAAATCAGATTTGAAGCAATGTTCCTTAAATTATAAAACACTTTATTTTTCCAAGTTCTTAAATACTTCTCAGACTGTATGTTTGTTGAATGAATAAATACTAAGAAAATGTTCATCATACTTCCCAGCTGAGACTAATTAATGCACATGCAGAAAAATGAAAAATTTATACATGAAAATTAAGCAACACCAGGATATTAAATTGATGGGGGCAGGTTATATCTTAACACCTGTGTTTATGATATCATGATACCCTCATCTGTGCTGAACCACTGACCACAGAGATGACAAAAAACTGGAGAGAGATCCTAGCTATGGCCTTCAGATCAATAAGACATTCCCACACCTGCAGCTTAATTTAGTGTCACAACGAACAGTATATACCAGTTTCAGAAGGGTAACTATCACAAAGAGCTAGTGTAGATCAATGCAGGTCCTGTCTGTGGAAAGACTAGTCCCCAAAAGAATCTACATGCTTTCTTTTCACAGAACTTAATGCATTGCTCATATTGTCTTCGGTATCTCTGTCCTTGACTAGGGCTTCCCTTAATGGAAGCCTTCTCCTTCATGAGAACGAAGAACAGTGAAGACAGCATAATTTGTAACAGAGGTTTGCTAGTTTAAAAGTTGAGGAAGATTCATATTAAAAATTAAAGATTTTGGGGGTGCCTGGGTAGCTCAGTGGGTTAAAGCCTCTGCCTTTGGCTCAGGTCATGATCTCAGGGTCCTGGGGTTGAGCCCTGCATCTGGCTCTCTACTCAGCCCGGAGCCTGCTTCCCCCTCTCTCTCTGCCTGCCTCTCTGTCTCCTTGGGATCTCTATCTGATAAATAAATAAAATCTTTAAATAAATAAATAAATTTTAAAAATTAAAATTCCAGACTTTTTAGAGTACCTCTTAAAACATCAGATGCGCTAACTATACTTGGGGCTACACATCTGCCTGCCAGCAACTGGCTAGAGCAGAGGGGTGCTGCCCTCCTTGTGCTCCCCAGGCCTCACCACTCCCTAGTGTTTGCCCCTGAGCAGCTTTGGCCATTTTTGTTCCTTGCCTTACCTCATGGGCATTTTATTGAAACCTTTGGTGTAAGCCTGTGAACTCTGCAGTTAGACTACCTGGATTTAAATCCCAACACTTCCCAGTTGTATGACCCTGGGCGTATTACTTTCTTCCCTCTCCCTGCTCTTTTGTTTTCTCCTTGTAACGTTATAATAATTTTCACTACTTTATAGAGTTGTTGGGGAAATTAAAAATAACTTGGACATCAAGTACAGAGCCCAGTGAATCCATAAATGTACTTATTATTAAGGAAAACATACAGACACACACGAGTGGGGCTAGATTAAACTCCCCCTGCCCCACTGCATTAGGTGTATAGAGCTATAACCTCAGAGGCTTTCAGCCTTAGGCCAAGGGAACATGGACCACAGCCCCGGTAGCACAATCTCGGTAGGCTGCTGGGGACCTTGAGTGAGGTGGATCCAGGCTGAAACACAGTGCATTGTATCAGTTATGGCTGGCATTCTCCTCGAAGTCCTAGGACTGTTCTTATACCTAGCTACACTTTACAGCCACCTGGGGAGAGTTTTAAAACTAAAGAAAACAATGCCCAAGCCCTACACCAAACCAAGCAAGTCAGATCTATTGAAGTGGATCTAGATATATCTTTAAAGCTCCCTAGGTGTTTCTAACGTACAGACAGGCTTGAGAACCACTGTTCCATGACACAGAGAGCACCAGCCCTCCCCAGCCACGTCTAGGACTCTCAAAAGATCCAACAAAGGGGTTCACATTTTTAAAAATGAGCAGCTTAGGAAGCATTAAAATACAGAAATTACTAATTTATCTGGCAGGAAATATTCATTTTGCAAACATGTCTGCATTATGGATTAAGTGAGTTCTATTTTTCAAAAATAGGAAGATCACTGTTTACAAATGTGGTATTTCTTCAAGTGAATCCCCACACAAGTGATTTTAAATGCCTGTTTTAAGTGCATTCCACAGACTGAGGGGCAATAATTTTGAGTCTTCGGAAGGTGACTGAATTTAGCAATACCACAGTAATTAATTAAAGGTTGACATATAAAGCTAGTTTTACTTAATAGTGAGACAACTTTAAATTTTTATAATGAAGTCATAGCTTTCTACTTAAAAATAACAAAGTCATCAATAGTTTTGCAGGAAATATAGAGCAACATTATTAAAATTTTGCTAATATATGTGTAAGTTCTATGCTAATTTGGGTAAACAGTTTAAATGCTTATCAAACTACATGTATAGAAAATAAAATATTAGCATTATTCTTTAGCAGTCTTTAATTAGATCTGGAAATTTTTAATTATTAAAATATCTAAGATTTAGATGTTTTTAAAATACATTTAAAGATCATTCTTAGGCAAACTTTAGGTAGAGGGATAACTAATTTGGGGAAAACTCTATTTTGAGGAAATCTAATATTCTTTGTAGTTGCTAAATTAGGATGCCACATGTATTTAAATGTAAATTCAGATATGCCCCCACTTATTTTAGCATGAATCTTTTAAATCAAATATTAACACTTTTTTAAATTTCTTTTTCCATATCTGTATCTCAGGTACTAATTTCCTTCTCATTTCCCCCAAACAAGGTCACAAACCCAGATCTCTACAGGGTAGGGAAATCACAAAAAACAGCAAAGTAGTGCGGGCAGTCAGGTCCCCAGGCAGAGGCCACAAAACAGCAGTCTGGAAATCTGGCCCATACACATGATTAGTTTGCTTGCTCTGCATTTTAAAAATTTGGAAAACTCGGATAAAAATCCAGAATTCCAGCTTACCCTGGAAAAGCAGGAGCTCCTGGAACATTGGGGTCACAGTCTTTAGCAACAGTTGACTGGACGTGAGTATCGCTGCCCCTTTGGATGGGGCACAGGCTCCCTCCACCTGACCAGTTACCACCACCTGCTTGTTATGTATGCGTTGCCTGCTTTACTTCTGGAAGCTTCTGAGTTTCCAACAAAAGGATAAACTAATCAAGTAAGAGACCCCTAATTCGGGCCCAAGACTCCACATCTGGGGGGGGGGGCTAGAAGACAAAAAAACGAGTGGCGGGCAACAACCCTGGGAAACAAAGAAGACATGCCAAGTCTCCTATATATATTTTGGGGAGTCAGGAAATGGTGTGGTTCAATGGAAAGAGAAGAGTGGGGAACACCTGTGCTTGAATCATGGGCTCTCCCACTGTCATTGGTGGGACCTTGAGTGGAGCTCACCCTCTGGGGATAATGGGGCTACCAATTTCTCTCTCAGTAAAGAGTCCCTAGGGTGATGAGGAGTGCACCGTGTCACGCACATTCAGGGCTTAGGAGACTTATGGAGTGGTAGGAGAAAGAACATGGGATTTGGTAGTGAAATCTGGCTTTGAATGCCAGCTGCACTCCGTCATCTCCGTGAGCTTCAGTTTCCTCCTTGGAAGCAACATCCCTAGAGAAGGGTTGCCAGGAGAATGTCTGCTATGGAGTGGATTGACTTTCACCAAACCTCTATCATCAGCAGCCCTACTGCTCTGATTCCAGTCCTCGTCCCACTGCAGGGGCAAGTGGAGGAGTGCTGGCTAGCACTTAGGCCAGGCAGATGCTATGTGGCTGTGCACTCTGTAGCATTTTAGAAATGAAAAGAATGGGAAGAGAGACAATCCAAAAACTGTATGACTAGAAGGCAGAAGTGCTCAAATATTTTCTGTGGTATCAGAATGAGGCATCCATGATGTGTGGAGGCAGAAGGTGAACAGGAAGATGGAAGGTGGTCATTCAAATGGAAAAAGTATCTTTGAGTACCTGCTATTCTGCCTTATGGGACAGCAAAGACACTGGGTATACTTATGTACGTGGGAGTAGCCACATGTACACACACACACACACACACACACACACACACACACACACTTTCTGGTCCTCCAAAATTCCCAATGAAAAAGACAGACACATTCAAATACCTAATATGAGGCTTGTCTTAGTAAGAACAGTCTAGAAAGAAGGATGATCAGAGTAGGGAAGGAAGAAGTCAAATGCAGGTGGGGAGATCCTAGACAGATGCTTAGAAAAGGTGGAGTTTGAACATCTCAGACCGAGAAGGGTTTCCAAAAAGAGGAAGAAATGGGGTATCGGGTATCTCGAAAAGGCAATGATCTGAGGCCAGACCCAAGGGCAGCAGCTACCAGATCTATGTGGGAACAGTCAGTCCAGTGCATAAGATGGGGGCTTGAGGTAACAAGGCAGGTGATGAACTTGAAATATACCTGGAGAGGAACTGTCAGTCTGCGACTTCATTCTGGACACACTCAGTAATTGAATCTTTGCTCCCAATGCACACAGCTTGCCCATAGATAACCTCAGAATCCCTGCAGTAGTACAGCAGGTTGGAAAGAAGCAATAAATATCTTAAAGGTGCCCAGTCAGGACAGAGAAAAAGAATCGGGCTTTATGATGTCAAGAGTGGCTCTGAATTGATCTATTTAGCATTGCTAGCTAACGGTCTCGCTAGCTTACCTTCTGGGGAATGTTGACCAGCTTTACATAGTTCCAGAAAGATGAAGATATTGATAATAAAAGGAGAGCAAACACATCAGAAATGAGTGATTCTATTCATCTTTAACTTTGGTTTCAGTGACTTCTAAACTCTGACACATTATCTCTATTCCCCTGACCAGAGCTGGAAAGGCCACAGGGTCACTTGAATTTCCCAGCCTTGCTGTTCTTCTTGGACCCCAGGTTGTTGGCACCGTGTTCCAGAATTTCCTAAGGTGCCAGGAACGCAAGCTGGTGCCAGGGATGCAAAGTCAAACCCCTGCCTTTGGAAGGTTACAGAAGGAGAGAAGTAATATAAATGGAAATCAATGTCTTAAACCCAGTGAGATAAATCAGTGCTCCATGAAGTGTTACAGAGAGTTCATAAACCAAGCCAACTATTGTATCTACATGCTCCCTGCATGCTCAGGCAGTACAGTGTCCTGACAAAGAGCAGAAGCTCAACTCTAAGACGTGGTTCAAATCCCAGCTGTGCCACTTATCAGCAGGGTGATTCCAGGGCAATCACTTCATCTCTCTGTGCCTCAATATCCCAACCATAAAAAAGGCAGAATAAGAGTGCCTACCTCATGGGATTACTGTGAGAATTAAAAGAATTTACATACATGGTACACTTAATACTATGCATTGCACACTAAAATATTTTCATTTGTATAACCTGATTAGTGCAAAAGAGAGCCTAGAAATGTTAATCTTTCCTGCATTTCTCCTGTCTCCAGCCAAAAGAAGCATTATGAAAATGAACTTTTTTCTCAATGCACATTTGCCAACCAAGTGAAATTAACCTTGAACTTCCATCTCCCAAGTGACAGCTGCCTGAGATCTTTCCACCCGTACATGAGTCTTCTTATTCATCAAGCTTCCTGAAAGCCTCCAGCAGAGCTGTTCCCTGCTAGAAACCTCATGGTCCTGATAATAGAATTAAAGAGACATCATTCTGGATATTTCTGGTGGGAAGCACTGGTTGTAAGCAAGGTTGGAGCAGCTCCATACCCAGATAATCTGTGGACCTTAGCCAAGTCCAAATGCCCTATCCAGACATTGCACTCAAATTGCCTCCAATGGCCTAGCTGCTCCTCTCCCTTCCAAACGTTTGGTCATGCCAGGGAAGAGAGATTCCTTCCCGATTCCCATTTAGACAACTACATTTCACACCCTCCCCAGGATTCTCTGCCTCTGGTTTTGGGATTCTCAAGCTTCATGGCTTAGCAGTGAGAGGTCTGCTGTTCCAGACTAAAAAGTTGTTTTCCCATCCCTGAAAAGAAGGAAAAATAAGTTTTGTCAGCGCACAAGGAGACTTACTTGTCAGCTGCTCTGATCATGGCATTTAGATCCAAAGTGGTACCTTCTCAGTAACTCATCAGGTTTTTAAAAAGATAACTTGGGGGTGGTGCCTGGATTCCTCAGTTGGTTAAGTGACGGCCTTTGGCTCAGGTCATGATCCCGGAGTCCCAGGGTCGAGTCCAGCATCTGGCTTTCAGCTTCACAGGGAATCTACTTCTCCCTCTCACCCTCTCCTCTCTCATGCTCTCACTCACTGTCTCTCTCTCAAATAAATAAATAATATCTTTAAAAAAAAACAGACATTAGTAAGATGCCAAATCTAGAGTTCAGAATGATGATTATTAATGTCCTAGCTGGGCTCAAAAAAAAAAAGCATGGAAGAAATTAGAGAATCCCTTTCTGGAGAAATGAATCCCTTTCTGGAGAAATAAAAGAACTAAAATCTAACCAAGTTGGAATTAAAAAGGCTATTAATGAGGTGCAAAAAAAAATGTCGGATCTTATTGCTGGGATAAATGGGACAGAAGAGAGAATTAGTGATAAAGAAGACCAAATGATGGAGAATAAAGAAGCTAAGAAAAAGAGATAAACAACTACTAGACCACAAAGGGAGAATTTGAGAGTTAAGTGATACCATAAGACAAAACAATATTAGAATAACTGAGATCCCAGAAGAAGAAGAGAGAGAGAAAACAGCACAAATATATTGGAGCAAATTATAGCAGAGAATTTCCTTATTTGGGGAAGGGGACAAGCATCAAAACCCAAGAGGCACAGATAACCCCCCCAAAATCAATAAAATAGGTCCACACACCATCATCAAATAGTAAAGCTTACAAGTCTCAGTGACAAACAGAAAATCCTGAAAGCAGCTTGGGACAAGAGGTCTGTAAAATACAATGATAGAAATATTAGATTGGCAGCAGACCTAGCCACAGAGACCTGGCAGGCCAGAAAGAACTGGCATGATATATTCAGAGCACTAAACAAGAAAAATACACAGCCAAGAATACTATATCCAGCTAGGCTGTCATTGACTATAAGAGAGATAAAAAAGCTTCCAGGACAAACTGAAATTAAAAGAATTTGCAAACACAAAATCAGCCCTATAGGAAATACTGAAAGGGGTCCTCTAAGCAAAGAGGGAACCTAAAAGTAACAGACCAGAAAGGAACAGAGAGAATATACATTAACAGTCACCTTACAGGCAATACAAAGAAGCACTAAACTCCTATCTTTCAATAGTTATCCTGAATGTAAATAGGCTAAATGCCCCAATCAAAACAAACAGGGTATCAGAATGGATTTAAAAAAAAAAAAAGACCCATTGTTATGCTGTCTTCAAGAAACTCATTTGAAACCCAAGGACACCTCCAGACTTAAAGTGAGGGGGTGGAAAACAAGTTATCATGCTAACGGACAGCAAAAGAAAGCTGGAGTGGTAATCCTTATATCAGATAAATTAGATTTTTAACACAAAGACTACAATAAGACATGAGGCAGGACACTATATCATAAAGGGTCTGTCCCACAAGAAGATAAAACAATTGAAATATCTATGCCTAACATGGGTGCAGCCAATTATATAAACCATTTAATAACAAAATCAAAGAAACACATCAACAATAATACAGTAATAGTAGGGGACTTTAACACCCTCCTTACTGAAATTGACAGTTCTAAGCAAAAGATCTACAAGGAAATAAAGGCTTGAAATGAAACACTGGACCAGATGGACATCACAGATATACATTCCATCCCCAAACAACAGAATACACATTCTTCTCTAGTGCACATGGAACATTCTCCAGAATAGATCACATCCTGGGTCACAAATCAGGTCGCAACCAGTACCAAAAGACTGGAGAATCATTCCCTGCATATTTTCAGACCACAGTGCTTTGAAACTAGAACTCAACCACAAGAGGGAAGTTGGAAAGAACTCAAATACATGCAGGCTAAAGAGAATCCTACTAAAGAATGAATGGCTGAACCAGGAAATTAAAGAAGAATTGAAAAAACTCATGGAAACAAATGATAATGAAAACACAACCATTGAAAATCTGGCAGGCAGATTTTCAAATCAGGCAGTCCTGAGAGGAAAATATACAGCAATACAAGCCTTTCTCAAGAAACAAGAAAGGTCTCAAATACACAACCTAATCCTACACCCTACACCTAAAGGAGCTGTAGAAAGAACAGCAAAGAAAGACAAACCCAGCAGAAGAGAAATAATAAACATCAGAGCATAATAAAAATCAGAACAGAGATCAATGAAATCAAAACCAAAAATTAAAAAAAAAAAAACAACAGTAGAACAAATCAAAGAAACTAGGAGCTGGTTCTTTGAAAGAATTAATAAGATCGATAAACCCCTGGCCAGACTTACCAAAAAGAAAAGAGAAAGGACCCCAATTAATAAAGTCATAAATGAAAGAGGAGAGATCACAACCAACACCAGAGAAACACAAATGATCCTAAGAACATACTAGGAGCAACTACACACCAGCAAATTTGACAATCTGGAAGACATTAATGCATTTCTAGAGACATAAAAACTACCAAAACTGAACCAGAAAGAAATAGAAGACCTGAACAGACCCATAACCAGTAAGGAGATTGAAGCGGTCATGAGAAATTTCCAAACAAACAAGAGCCAGGGCCAGACGGCTTCCCAGGGGAATTCTACCAAGCATTTAAGGAAGAATTAATTCCTATTCTCCTGAAACTGTTCCAAAAAGGAGAAATGGAAGGGAAACATCCAAACTCATTTTATGAGGCCAGCATTACCTTGATCCCAAAACCAGACGAAGACCCCATCAAAAAAGAGAATTACAGACCAATATCCTTGATAAACACGGATGCAAAAGTTCTCGCCAAAATACTAGCCAATGAGATCCAACAGTACATTAAAAGGATTACTCACCAAGACCAAGTGGGATTTATTCTACAGCTGCAAGGTTGTTTCAACATCCACAAATCAGTTAATGTGATACAATATATTAATAAAAGGAAGAACAAGAATCATATGATACTCTCAATAGATGCTGAAAAAACATTTGACAAAGTACAGTAACCTTTCCTGATCAAAACTCTTCAAAGTGTACGGATAGAGGGCACATACCTCAATATCATCAAAGCCATCTATGAAAAACCGACAACAAGTATCATCCCTCAATGGGAAAAAACTGAAAGCTTTTCTGCTAAGGTCGGGAACACAGCAGGGATATCCATTATCACCACTGCTATTCAACATAGTACTAGAAGTCCTAGCCTCAGCAATCAGACAACAAAAAGAAATTAAAGACATCTGAATTGGCAAAGAAGTCAAACCCTCACTCTTTGCAGATGATAGGATACTTTATGTGGAAAACCCAAAAGACTCCACTCCAAAACTGCTAGAACTCATACAGGAATTCAGTAAGGTGTCAGGATATAAAATCAATGCATAGAAATCCATTGCATTTCTTAACACCAACAGCAAGACAGAAGAAAGAGAAATTAAGGAGTTGATCCCATTTACAATTGCACCTAAAACCATAAAATACCTAGGAACAAACCTAACCAAAGAGACAAAGAATCTATACTCAGAAAACTATAAAGTATTCATGAAAGAAATTGAGGAAGACACAAAGAAATGGAAAAATGTTCCATGGTCATGGATTGGAAGAACAAATATTGTGAAAATATCTATGATACCTAAAGCAACCTACACATTTAATGCAATCCCTATCAAAATATCACCAATTTTTTCAAGGAAATGGAATAAGTAATCCTAAGATTTTTTTAAAAGATTTTATTTATTTGAAACAGAGAGATCACAAGTAGGCGGAGAGGCAGGCAGAGAGAGAGGGGAAGCAGGCTCCCTGCTGAGCAGAGAGCCCAATGTGGGGCTCGATCCCAGGACCCTGGAATCATGACCTAAGCCGAAGGCAGAGGCTTAACCCACTGAGCCACCCAGGCACCCCAATAATCCTAAAATTTATATGTAACCAGAAAAGACCCTGAATAACCATAGGAATGTTGAAAAAGAAAATGAAATTTGGTGGCACCACAATTCCAGACCTTAAGCTCTATTACAAATTGTCATCATCAAGACAGTATGATACTGGCACGAAAACAGACACATAGATCAGTGAAACAGAACAGAGAATGCAGAAATGGATCCTCAACTCAATGGTCAACTAATCTTTGACAAGGCAGGAAAAATGTCCTATGGAAAAAAGACAGTGTCTTTCAATAAATGATGTTGGGAAAATTGGGATAGCCACATGCAGAAGAATGAAACTGGACCATTTCCTTATAACACACAGAAAAACAGACTCCAAATGGATGAAAGACCTCAATGTGAGACAGGAATCCATCAAAATCCTTGAGAACACAGGCAGGAACCTCTTCAACCTCAGCTGTAGCAATTTCTTCCTAGGAACATCATCAAAGGCAAGGGAAGCAAGGGCAAAACTGAACTATTGGGACTTCATCAAGATCAAAAGCCTTTGCACAGCAAAGGAAACAGTCAACAAAACCAAAAGACACCTGACAGAATGGGAGAAGATATTCGCGAATGACATATCAGATAAAGGGCTAGTATCCAAAATCTAGTAAAGGACTTACCAAACTCAACACTCAAAGAACAAAGTAATCCAATCAAGAAATGGGCAGAAAACATGAACGGACATTTCTCCAAAGACGACATTCAAATGGCGAATAGACACATGAAAAAGGGCTACACATCACTCACCATCAGGAAATACAAATCAAAACCCCAGCGAGATAGCACCTCACACCAGTCAGAATGGCTACAATTAACATGTCAGGAAACGACAGATGTTGGTGAGGATGCAGAGAAAGGGGAACACTCCTACACTTCTGGTGGGAATGCAAGCTGGTGTATCCACTCTGGAAAACAGCATGGAGGTTCCTCAAAAAGTTGAAAATAGAGCTACCCTATGACCCAGGAATCGTACTACTGGGTATTTGCCCTAAAGATACAAATGTAGTGATACGAAGGGACCCATGCACCCCAATGTTTATAGCAGGAATTCCACAATAACTAAACTATAGAAAGATGCTAAATGCCCATCAACAGATCAATGGATAAAGAAGATGTGATATATATACAATATATATATGTGATATATATACAATATACATACATACATATACATATATATGTATATATATGCATATATATACATACATATACATGTATATGTATATATATGCACATATATACATATATATACATGTATATGTATATATATGTATATGTATGTATACATATATATACATACAAACATATACATACATACATACATAACATGGCACACTATGCAGCCATCAAAAATCCTGAAATCTTGCCCCTTGTAATGATGTGGATGGAACTAGAGGGTATTATGCTAAGGAAAATAAGTCAATCAGAGAAAGACAATTATCGTTTGATATCTCTGATATGAGGAATTTGAAAGGCAGTGCCGGGAGTCATCGGGGGTTGGGAGGGAAAAAAATGAAACCAATGGGGCTGGGGAGGAAGACAAATCATAAGAGACTCTTAATCCCAGGAAACAAACTGAGAGTTGCTGGGGGGCGGGCGAGGGAAGTGATAGGGGGCTGGGTTATGGACATTGAGGAGGTTATGTGCAATGGTGAGTGCTGTGAATTGTATAAGACTGATGATTCACAGACATGTACCCCAGGAACAAATAATACATGAAATATTAGTAAAAAAAATGTATTAAATATGTAACAATGAAGCACATAGTTCAGAGGAAGCTGACATGCAAATTTACAATTACATTTGCTAAAATGGAGGTGTTTGGAACACCATGGGAACAAAGGAGAAAATAGCACCCAATTCTTTCTGGGAGGAACGTGTGTTAAAAGACAGCGTTTGAGCTAGAACGATGGGGCTGGTTGTCTGTAGATAGCTAAAGGAAGGGGACAGCTGTAGGTCAGGGTGGTCAGGAAAGATTACTCCAGCATCAGTGAAAGGATGCATTGGTGGCAGGTCCTCAAGAACCAGTACAGTTATCCATCAGCTTTCTTCCCATTAGCCAAAGATCTACTGCCAAAGTCATCTAGCAAATCACTTGAAAAGATACCTTGGGTATCTGATTTATTCCAGTGCTAATTGCAAATCAGCTATTCACATTTTCAGATTACTAACCGAGTACACTTATTTCTAGAATCTGAAAGTAGTCCCTTACCAATATGACTGTTAAGTGTGGACAATATTATTTAACACTATATAGACAACTGATTGTTTGAAGATTCTTTATATATGAAGTAAGGAGAATAAGAGCTAAGTGAATTTAAAAAAAAGATGTTGCATTTCATCATGTTATATATCTACATGTTATATATAGACATATAGAATCTTTCTACAACCCATTCCAGGAATAAGATACAAAAATCATTTCCAAGCTGTCAAAGGCAAGATCATAGAATCTGCATTGAGGTAACAGAACTCTTCAGGAATTTACTTGCATTTAACTTAGAAGTAATTCTAATAGTCTAGTAGTCGAGTTTCTCCACAAATAACTTCCTTCTGTCCCTTCCTTCTTTCCCTGTTGAACAGCTATCATTTCCTATCACTGTGCTAGAATAACAAGAGGACAGGCATTCAGAAGGGTTTGAAGAACTGGCCACAGATATTTGGTGCTTCTTGCTTGTATTAGTGTGAGGAAGACCAGAAAGGAAATACAAACACAGCTCTAAGGAAAACAAAACAGTATGTGGGACCCATATAACATGGAAAACATGAAACCTCAGCATTTAGGTGTCTCTAATAACTAGTGATTATAATCACACTTGGTCATAAAAAGATTAAATTTTAGCCTTCTGTTCAATTAGGACATGTTACATTTTAGAATGATTGCCTACTAAAATCATTAAAATGAAAATGTTGATGGTTATGTTGTTCTCAGCTCCTGGAAAACTTGTCCATGTCTTTGAAGGGTCTAAGAAGTCTCTTCAATTTCCCACCTAAGTCATAAAATACATGCTTATTAGCAAAGGAAGATGAAGATTGTCTACAGATTAGATAAGCCATTTATTGCTGGCATACGCAAACCTCACCCTCCTCATAACAGCATTTCCTGAGATCAGGGAGCCCAAGAGGAACAGCCCAAGACAGTAAAAGAAGATGCAAGTTTAGAAAAACTACTGAAAAACCAATGAAAATTACATTATCTCCTAATAGTTAGCCCATGGTATTACTTTGCCTACTAAGAATAGTATGTGAACACACACACACACAAAGTGTGTTTATAGGGAAGCAAATTAAGTATGTCTTTACTACCCCCTGTTCTCTTCAGATTATACCTGAACTGCTTTGTGGGTTGAAAGTAATCCAGTAGAGTCCAGTAAGGAATACTGGAAATGAAACATTATACCAATCTTAATATATACATGTTATCTACATCACTATCATGCATCCGAATGTTCTGAGAAAGGAAACACTCGTATGTTCATTCACCTATATGCACAAAAACTAGCAGGTTTTACCACCTTTGTCCCTTTTGTAAGGCAAGATGATGGCTCAGAAGGTATCTTCAGTTTTATTTGGTAAGAAATTAGTACTTTTTCTATATGTTGATGTGAGTTCTTATTCTGAGTGGGCATTGCAGTTACTGTGAGCCCAGAGTTGTTTTAAGTAATTATTGTGTTGTCAGCTTTGAAAGCAATCATCTCCATCTTGCTTACAAGCTCACAGTGGTGTCCAGTTTGTGACAGGTGTTCATTAAGCATATTTTGGGAATCAAAATTTGCCTGCCCTTTTGTCTTTCAGTTGTCTAACTTTATACCTCTTCCCCTATCCTAGGCCTTGGGTTCCCCAACATCCTTAATCTTCCTTCATCATGCTCCCTATCTCTCCTCACTGCAGCTCTCTTAGCAGGACTGGCTTTTCATGAAGGTTCTTCTTAGTGGTATCACATTGCAGTACACCTCTCTCTAAAACTAGCAGGGATGATGTTTTGGCTCCTTAATGTCAGCAGGTGTTCTGTAGGTTCATTGGTGAGGTTAATGGAAATGATTAAGAATCAGGTTGTGATGGGGTGCCTGGGTGGCTCAGTGGGTTAAAGCCTCTGCCTTCGGCTCAGGTCATGATCCCAGAGTCCTGGGATCGAGCCCCACATCGGGCTCTCTGCTCGGCAGGGAGCATGCTTCCTCCCCTCCTCTCTCTCTTTCTCTCTCTCTCTCTCTCTCTCTGCCTTTCTGCCTACTTGTGATCTCTGTCAAATAAATAAATAAAATCTTTAAAAAAGAAAAAGAATCAGGCTGTGATATCTGACGTATAAATATATATGAAACAAAATAAACTGCTGCTACCTCCTTATAGGTCTTCATTCTGACCTCATATTTTATACAAAAATATGTATTTTATAAATATCTTATATTTATATATTTGTGTTTATATGCCAATTGACTAAAGGACATGATATCATTGAATCTAAAACCCACGAGTGTGTAGTTTGCTGCAGGAGCAGGAAACTTTCGAAAGAGCTTTTACTTTTCCATTGCTAAGAATACCACTTGACATTAGAGCTTTCTCTGTGTAGGCTAGAGTATTACCTAGATTCACTTCTGCAGTGGTTTTCAATGATTCTTTCTTACCTACACCCTAAAAGAATTTTGAAGCATTATTTCCTCACACATTTTAAAGTTGGCATCTAATATATCTCACATGGTTAGTTAGCTACAGTGGATACAGATTTTCAGTGTGTTGTAAATATTGGTATTAAAAAAATACACCATACTTTTAAAATGTACCAAGAGGAACCTAAACACCATTTAGTAGTGGGAAATTTTACATCACTTTTTTCTCTATGAACTATTTTCATCCCATTTCTTGTGCCAAATTTTCTCCAACCTGCAAATCTTCTCATTCATCCTTTTATACTTCTGTGCAACCCAAGGCAGTTCATTTTGCATTTTGACCCAATCTCACTAAATGGTATCACTTCTACCCAGAACCTCAAGCCAGTAACGTAGAAATCATTCTTTTATCTTCCTCACTTACCCCAGTCATCAAGTCCATTTTTACTCCACCTCCCGTATCAAACCAAATCTCTCCAAGTCTCTCCAGCACCCAGAAGAGGTCTAACCAGAATTCTTAAGAGGAAATTTGTCAGGGAGCTGTGGTCCAACAAAAGCATATAGAGGAAAAATCTGAAGCAACTTATATTTTATTTAGAAAATATCATAGTTACAATGCCAATCACACAGGCACCAAACACAACTGGAGCCCTGCTCAGCACACAACCAAGATACTTTATTCTAAGTTCCATGAAATGAGGTTTTGCTTAAAATTGATGAAATGCCAGCCAGAGTCTTCTCTAAACAAGTAAGTCCTAATTGCCTCATTTGCTTTAAGTTTATAGGATGCCATAGGCACTACTGAGGAAGGTATTTCACTTAGCTTCAAAAAAAATTAAAAAAAATTTTAATGTAACAAAGTGTGTTTCAAAAGTTGTAGATGATAGCAACTTAGAAGCTATAGCAAATTCTGCAGTAAGGAACAATGCAACCAGATGTGATTTGAGGGTATAAGTACACTGGGCAGCTAATCAAACGCAGTCCAGCAAGAAATATAAAAAGACGAACTGTGAAAAGAAAAAAGGAAACACAAAAGTGTCTGTTCAATGAAGAAAACAGCTGTATCATGCTAGGTCTGAATTGTTTGGTCTTCTTTTTCTTCTATTTCTCTGATTTTATTTGGGGAGGATTAAAACCAGATTCTCAATGGGCAAAATAAAGGCTATTCAAATTTTCTGACTAGCGTGTAAAACAATTTTATTTTTTGCAAAACAGTTTAAATTTGAATTTAAACACACAAAAAAATACAACTTTGAACAATCTCTTTCAACTTATTTTTGTTTTTTACTCTTAGAACATAACATTTCGTATTTACATGGAATGGAGAAGATTTAATTCAGAAAAATTCATTTAACAAAGACATATTAAGTACCTCTTATGCACCAGGCTTTAGGAGTCTGGTGTTGACCAAAGACACAAATGTCCTTTTCCTTGAGAAGTTTTGTTTTTTAAAATTTATTTTATAGAGCAAGACCAGGAGCAGGTGGGGGTGGGGGCAAAGTGAAAGGGAGAAGGAGAGAATCTCGGCCAGACTTCCTGCATCTCAACCAGATGCTCTGTTGAGCATGGAGCCTGATACGGGCTCGATCTCAAGACCCTGAGATCATGACCTGAGCTAAACTCAAGAGTCAGTCACCTAACTGAGCCATCCAGGCACCCCATTCTTGAGAAGCTTTTAATAAAATTATTATATATAAAACTTTCTAGCAAGGGCTGCTTTATGAGGTAGAGGTAGATAAAGGGAGGATATTCAAGTAAACAGTAATAACAACTAGAATTTATTGAACTTAGTATATGCTACGTTCTATGCTATATTATAGGTATGATTTTATTTAATTCTTAGAACAATCCTATGATGTGAGACTATGAATTCTACCATATTGTTGTGAAATATGACCCTCAGAGGGTTTAAACTCAATGTCATAGCTAGTGAGTGGTAGAGCTAGGATTTGAATGGAAATTTATCTGCTTTCATGGTTCAGGCTTAGGAAGCAGGCTGTATTACAGAGGGTAATTGAACATTTTCCACAGTGTGGAGAAGATGCCTCCTTTGGATGCAAGATTATGCTAAATCTCCAAAACTATGCTTTAATGCTAAAGTCCCAGAGATGGAATTAAGGGAAATCAGTTATTTGCTCTAGGATTTCAATTAAAAAACTATTCTTGCCCACCATCATATCCTTAGCAGGAATCTGACTCTAGTTAAAGTCCTCTGAATATAGATAGAGACAATACAGCTGATACTCTTTGCAGATTTACTGGAAGTTTAAAAGCTTCCAGACCAAGATATACACCTAAGGTGGTCCTGGCTTTGGGTACAGTTTTCCCACCAAACACAGTCCGCCCATCACTGATGGGTTGCTTTCCTCGATCCTAATGGGACTTCCCCTCACCCCACAACTGAGAGGATGCCTGCTTGCAATTCTGGAAACCTATGCTGCTCGTTGCCCCTCTTGCTACTCATTCTACTACCTCACAGTTTATTTGTTAGTGAAGTTCTTCTAATTCAGTTCTTACCACCATGATGATCCCTTGTCCTTTCACCTCCTCCCTATTCCATCAAAACTGACTAATTGGCCCATAATTCTCTGAGATCTGATTGCCTAAGTAACTCTGTTTCCATGGGACCCTTCTCTTGGGCATTTGTCTTAGAAGACGACAATCCATCAAACCACTGAGATTTTAAATTTTATTTTTTCAGTGACAGTCTAATTTGATGAAAGAGCCCTTTGTAGAACTGGGGTATGGGGGGGGGGCTTTGTGCAAGCTCTCAAATCACACCACTAATCCACTGCCTACCTATAACCTTGATGCTACAGGGCAGTTTTGCTCTGAAACACATTTGTTCTTTGGCGGAGATCAAGGTCTTGTTCATTTTAAGATCAGCAAAATCGTATTTTTCTGCTAAGAGCCACATTCCTAAGTTAGAGGGCTTCTAGAAATGGGTGAGAGACACACTCTGTCAATTCTATCACTACACGAGTATTTTCTTGGACTTTTGTCTCTGAATAGGGATGTAAGAGTGTTAGTAGAGAGGATGGGATAAATTATTATTTAGTCTGCATGAATATGGTTCTTTTGGACAGTTCATAAATATAAAAGGGCTGCTGTGTTTTCACTTCCCACTGAGTAACATCCAGAGTCTACCTTTATCAAGTTTAACTCTTGCTCAAATGTTTAAAAGAAATCAGATCTCATCTACTAAAATAACAAGCTCAGACAAGTCTACATATTTTTTTAAACCTCAGTCTTAGTTATTCCCTGGGGCTGTTTGGACATGTCAGGTATTTTATTTTTTAAGCTGATGACAGTAACTTTAAAAGGTTTGGCTTGTGTCAGAAAACTTTGGGAAAAGTGTTACTGCATTGCCCTTCACCTTTCAACTTGGACACTCAGCCATGTTATAAAACTTTTATAGAGTAATTGCACAGAAATAACCAGCACTGGTTATAATAAGTTAACTTGAATTCCTTTCCCTGGACAGGCTTCTCCATGCTTAGTGGACACTCCTTTACAACACTGAACTTTAGCACTAGAAATAGTAAAAGGAAGAAGTTTGTGTTGCTTGAAAATTCTGGTATAGTGTAAACTATTTTGTTATAGCATACTGCTGCTTAAAAATGTATCTAGTACGAAAGCCTTAGAATGCATAAGTCCTTACTCATAACTATTAATAAGGATAATATATCAGCAAATTTGACATTCCAATTCTAGCATCAATTCCTCCTTGATACCTGGGAAATGTATATGACATATTATTCATATATATCTCCATCCCAACAGGGCGACAGTACTGAACTGCACAACTCTAGGGGTACCATTCACTTTGAGGGGTATTAATGTCGACCCATTCCCAGGAGATCTGTAGGATACAATCTTCCGGTTTTACACTGACAGCCTGGAATCTGCCAATACAACTCTTGCCTTAGCATGGGAAGTACTTACTGCTTCTCAATTCAGAATATCTGGGAAGAGATTAAGACTTTGTTATCCATGAGTTATGAGAATTGTTTTTGTTCAATGGCAGCTATTTTACTTACTCCTTCTTATCACTCCTATTGAAGTCCATCTGTTTATTCACTCTCAAAGCACCATTCTATCTTGCTGTGAGTGAAAGGGAAGATGTCCTAGGGTCCAGAAATGGAATACGCATACATTTCCCACTATACTGGTACAGTAGGTACCAAGGAACATTTTATAAGCTGTCTTGGAAATCTATCAATAACAATGAATGTATGTAGAAACATTAAAAAAAGCCAACTCATAAGTGAATGTTTGGAGCACAGTCTGTACCTCAATATATGTATGTCTATGTATCATGTGCATTTATATGTATATATGTTATTCTTTGGGAGTTATTGTCCTTGTTCCACTAGGGAGAAATAATCAAATGCCCAAGGAGATGAATATCTAGGCAAAAGTGGATAACCACATAGAAAAAAATAAATCTTGACTATTTCACACAATATGCAAAAATTCCATGAGGATTGTAGTTGTAAATGAGAAGACAAGATTTTTTGGGAAAAAAAAAATAGAATGTCTTCAAATCCTCAGTATAGGCAAAGATTTCTAAAACAAAACAAAAAAACACAGGAAAGTGTTAGACAAAAAAATCTGATGAATTAGACTACTTTAAAATGAAGAAATTCTATTGATAAAAAGGTACCACGGAATGGGAGAGGATATTTACACTTTTTTTGCAAATTTTAATTATGACTACCATATATTTTCAATAAGATGTCATATCCAAAATACATAAAGGACTCCTACGACTCAAGGGTAATCCAGTAGAAATATGAGCAAAGGACTTGAACAGGTACTTTATGAAAAAAGACATTGAAAATTGCCAAACACACCGATGGCTCATCAGTAATCGTCAGAGTAATGCAAATTAATCTCAGTGTAGTACCGTCACTGGGATGGCTCAAATGAAAGGCAAATAATACCACATACAATTGACTCTTGAATAGCACAGAGGTTAGGGGTACTGACACCTGTGAATTTCAAAATCCATGTGTAACTTTTGACTCCCCCAAAACCTAACTATTGTTGACTGGAAGCCCTACTGATAACACAAAGTCAGTTAACACATTTTGTATGTTACATGTATTATATATTGTATTCTTCCAACAAAGCATGCTGAAGAAAATGTTAAGAAATCCTTAGAGAAAATACATTTACAGTACTGTTAAAAAAAATCCAGTAAAGAAGTGGACTTGAGCAGTTCAAATCCAAGTTTTTAAGGCTCAACTGTATTAGCTAAGTTATGCAACAACTACAATGCTTGGTGATGAAAATGTACACTGCAACTTCTTGGGAGAAATTAGTAGTATCTACCCACTAAAGCTACCCAATGTCTCAGTAAGTTCTACCATATACCCAACAGGACTATGTCCCTATGTCTACCAGAAGACATAAAGGAATATTTATAGTAGTAATACTTGTCATAGCCCCAAACTGAAAACTCAATGTCTATCAACAGAATAGATACTTTGAGATAAGAGAATGGAAGAACTTAAAATTACATGCACAAACATTGATACCTCTCCTGAACACAATGTTGACTGAAAGAATCCCAGACCTAAAGAGTACGATTCCATTTACATAAAATTCAGACACAGGTAAAACTAAGCAACAGTGTTAAAAGTTAAATGGTGGTTATCCCTGGGGAGAGAAGCAAGGACTGAGAGGAACTCAAGAGAGATTCTAGGTGCTGGTTAATTTTCAGTCTTTGGTTATCAAATACATAGGTGTGTTCACTTTCTGTAAAGTCATTCAACTGAACACGTATCGTTTGTGCATATTGTTTTGTGTGTTATTCTTATATATGAGGCCAATAAAAGTTCACATTGAAAAAACACCCTAAACACCCCCCAAAACAAAAGAATTTTATAGGTATTCTATTCATGAAAGCTTATTGATTAAAACACTGCTTGGTGTTATCCTGCTTTTTACAGAAAGGGCATTTTTGCTCAAACATATGTCTCTGTGTTAAAAACCTTACTTGATATTTGGAAGAGAAAACACTCTTGAGACAAAATGCTTCTAAGCATCTGTTTTGAATGGATTTCAATGCCTCTAAAAGTCGTTTTATTGATAATTTGCTAAGCTAAACATTTTCAATTTCATATCATTGACTTGAATACTACTATGTTTTTACTACTAGAAGATCAACAAATGCTTATGCTAATCGGCTTGATATGTGGGATGCCAGAATGGAAATTTCTTTGTCTACATAAAGTAGTCAAGCTGAAAAGTACCCAGGGATATCCATACACAGTCATGCTTTCAATGGATAGGAAACTACAAGCAAGAACTCCTTAGCCAACACCCTCACTAAATTCAGCAACATGCCACCGAGTTTTATTTGTTCTTGTGTAAATGGCTCTCTTCCTTACATAGTTCAATATAATATTAGGCTTAAATCCAAGGATGTTAAGACTTAATTATCTCATTTCCTCCATAAGTGATACAGCATGTTACTACTTGGCTATAATTGTTAACTGTGTTCCTAACACAGACTTGGAGGTGAGGTGTGCTAGGGACTGTGTATTGTTTTTGACGGTAGACATGGAGGATGAGGCATACATATAAAAAAGGACTTGCATGCAGGATTAGACTTAAAGCTATTCATTGATCTTTTCTAAAGATTAGTATTAAAATGCATTTTCCCAGTGTTCCTAACCTCATGTCACTCTGAACAGAGGAATAGGTAAGTTGAGTATGCTGTTTCCCATTTAACCAAGTATAACTTAATTTAGACATTTGAGTGCTTGCTACTTCCAAGCAATGAAACATAAGCTTTTCACATGACTACACATATGAGCATACACAAAACATACATAGAACACTCTACCATCAAGAAAAAATCCTTTAGGTATAGATTACATGGTTCTATTTTTTTTTAATTATATATCTGGACATTACGTGTCTTCCAAGTTCTAGTTCTAGATCTTCATCTGTCTGACAAATATTTCCACTCAGAATGTTCCTCTATTACCTCAAAAGGATCATGTCTAAAATTCCATCCCTTATTTCCAGTTCTAACTAGCTTTCCTATATTAACAATAATGCATACCATAAATATTCCAGTTACTTAATGTCCTAAGTTTGAAGTCACCTTTTACCCTCATTGTAGTTTTAATTCACATTTGCCTAATGGCTAATTACAAACTATTTTTCATATATGAATTTGGCCATTTGTACATCTTTTTGGTGATGTGTTCAAATATTTTGTCTTTTGCTGGGTTGTTTTCTTTAGTTTCAAGCGTCCTTTATATATTCTAGATACAAGTCCTTTATCAAATATATGCTTTGTAAATATCTTCTCTCAGCCTGTGGCTTGTCTTTTTATTCCTTTAACAGTATTTTTTATTATTAAAATTAAAAACTTCTGCTCTTGGAAGCTCTTCTAGTAGATTGTGCTTCTCGGTACTGGATCTAAGAAATAAGGATCATAAATATTTCCTCCTACATTTTCTTTTTTTTGTTGTTTGTGTTTTTTTTTTGTTTGTTTATTTACAGCATAACAGTGTTCATTGTTTTGACATCACACCCAGTGCTCCATGCAGTACGTGCCCTCCCTATTACCCACCACCTGGTTCCTCAAACTCCCACCCCCACGCCCCTTCAAAACCCTCTGGTTGTTTTTCAGAGTCCGTTGTAGCAACATGGACAGGACTGGAAGAAATTATGCTGAGCGAAATAAGTCAAGCAGAGAGAGTCAAGTATCATATGATCTCACTTATTTGTGGAACATAACAAATAACATGGAGGACATGGGGAGATGGAGAGGAGAGGGAGTTGAGGGAAACTGGAAGGGGAGATGAACCTCCTGCATTTTCTTATAAAAGTTCTATATTTCCAAGTTTTACATTTAGGCTTATAATCCATTTTGATTTTAAGTGGTATAATACATGGATTTTTAAATTTTTTCATATAGTGCTATCCAGCGACATTTGTTTTACAGATCTTCTTCATTTTCTTTGCACCTTTGTGAAAAATCAGTGGACAGTATACAGGCGATTCTAAATGAATTATTTATAATGTGCCATTGTTCTAGTAATCTTGCCAATAATCATACTGTCTTGATTACTACAGTGTTTTGTTTTGTTTTTAAAGTCCTGAAACCATGTATCATTAAGTCCTTCAACTTTTTTAACTTTTTAAAATATTTTTAGGTCATTTCCATTGAATTTAGAAACAGATGAATTTCTAAAAAAAATATTTTCTGGTATTTGGATTAGGATTGTGTTGAATCTTTAGATCAATTTGGGGTGAAAAAAAGGACTTACTTTGTTCCTTGTACTAAAAGAAATGTGTTTTAAGCAACTTGATTATTTTGGACTTTAATATATATATTTTTCTGCTTTTTAGTGCTCAAGGTTCATTAATCTTCTTGGATCTGTAAGTTTTGATCCAATTTCTAAGTTTTTGTCCATTATTTTTTAAATATTTTATTTGGCTGCTTGATATTTTGTCATTTAGTCTGGATTTTAAACAGTTGTTTCTGTGCTTCATTTAGTTTGTATTTCAATGTCTTCTTTAAATTCTTCTTCCTTGCCCAATTTATTATTCACTCATCCAGTGTATATTTAGACAGTTTTATCTCTAGAATTTTAATTTGTGTCTTTCATGTTTTCCATCTCCACTTACATGCTCTATCTTATCTACCCTTTTGTACATATGGAATATTATAAAATGACTGTTAAAAAACGTTCTTGCCCAGTATGGTACTGGCACAAAAACAGACACATAGATCAATGGAACAGAATAGAGAGCCCAGAAATAGACCCTCAACCCTATGGTCAACTAATCTTCAACAAAGCAGGAAAGAATGTCTGATGGAAAAAAGACAGCCTCTTCAACAAATGCTGTTGGGAAAACTGGACAGGCACATGTAGAAAAATGAAATTGGACCATTTCCTTATACCACACAGGAAAATAGACTCAAAATGGATGAAGGACCTCAATGTGATAAAGGAATCCATCAAACTCCTTGAGGAGAACACAGGCAGCAACCTCTTCAATCTCAGCCACAGCAACGTCTTCCTAGGAACATTGTCAAAGGCAAGGGAAGCAAGGGCAAAACTGAACTATTGGGACTTCATCAAGATCAAAAGCTTTTGCACAGCAAAGGAAAACAGTTAACAAAACCAAAAGACAACTGACAGAATGGGAGAAGATATTTGCAAACGACATATCAGATAAAGGACTAGTATCCAAAATCTATAAAGAGCTTAGCAAACTCAACACCCAAAGAACAAATAATCCAATCAAGAAATGGGCAGAAGATATGAACAGACATTTCTGCACAGAAGACATCCAGATGGCCAACAGACACATGAAAAAGTGCTCCACATCATGCAGCATCAGGGAAATACAAATCAAAACCACATTGAGATACCACCTCACACCAGTTAGAATGGCTAAAATTAACAAGTCAGGAAATGACAGATGCTGGCGAGAATGCGGAGAAAGGGGAACCCTCCTCCACTGTTGGTGGGAATGCAAGCTGGTGCAACCACTCTGGAAAACAGCATGGAGGTTCCTCAAAAAGTTGAAAATAGAGCTACCTTACGACCCAGCAATTGTACTACTGGATATTTACCCTAAAGATACAAAGGTAGTGATCTGAAGAGGCACATGCACCCGAATGTTTATAGCAGCAGTGTCCACAATAGCCAAACTATGGAAAGAACCTAGATGTGCATCAACAGATGAATGGATACAGAAGAGGTGGTATATATATACAATGGAATACTATGCAGCCATCAAAAGAAATGAAATCTTGCCATTTGCGACAACGTGGATGGAACTAGAGGGTATTACGCTTAGCGAAATAAGTCAGTCGGAGAAAGACAACTTTCATGTGATCTCCCTGATATGAGGAAGTGTAAATGGAATATGGGTGGATTGGGGGTAAGAAAAGAATAAATGAAACAAGATGGGCCCGGGAGGGAGACAAACCATAAGAGACTCTTAATGTCACAAAACAAACTGAGGGTGGCTGGGGGGAGTGGGGTAGGGAGAGGGTGGTGGGGTTATGGACATTGGGGAAGGTATGTGCTATGGTGAGTACTGTGAGTATGTAAACCTGGCGATTCACAGACATGTACTCCTGGGACTAATAATACATTGTTTGTTTATAAAAAAAACTTTTAAATTAAAAAATAATAATAAAAAAATAAAATGTAAAAAAAATGTTCTTGCCTGCATATTCTATCACTGGCAGCATTTGTGGGTCTGTTTCTATTGATTAATTTTTCTCCTCATCATGACTTACTTTCCTACTCTTTTGCATGGCTGGTATATTTGATTGGATGACATTGAGAATTTTACCTTGTTGGGTTCTGGACATAATTGTTTTTGAGTTACAGTTGACACGAAATATTAGTTTCAGGCATACAATATGATTCAATTCTTATATTGTGAAATGATTACCACAGTAAGTCTAGTCACCATCAATTGCCATAAAAGGTTACAAACTTTGTTCTTGTAATGCAAATCTTGAAGATCCACTCTCCTGGGAACCTTCTAATATGCAACACCATTGGCCATAATCACCAGGCTCACACCACATTCCTATTCATTTCACAGCTGGAAATCTGTACCTTCCCTTTCATCCATTTTGCCTGCCCACCAGGCCCTTTCTCCACTGGTAACCAGCCCTCTGTTCTTTGTATTCATGAGTTTTGTTTGTTCATCTTTGTTTTTTAGATTTTACATGCCAATTATATCATATGTATTTGTCTTTCTCTGACTTATTTTACTTAGAATGATACCCTTGACGTCCTTCATGTTGTTACAAATGACAAGATTTTATTCCTTTTATGGCTGAGTAGTGTTTGTGCATGTGTGTGGATAGTATATATATGCATGTATGTGTGTCTCCTATCTTTATCCATTCATCCATCAATTGACACTTAAGGTTGTTTCCATCTTGACTATTTATCTTTTTTGTTGTTGTTCTTATGAATATTTTTGAAGTTTATTCTTTGACACTGTTAGATAACTTGGAAACAATTGGATTCTTCTATAACTTTCTTTAAAATGTCAGGATTAGAGCAGGCTTCATTCCATAGACACTTTTGTTTCACTACTGAAGGTAGATCGTTCTGAGTAGTCTTCTGATATCCTATGAGTCACTGGGGTTTTCTACTCTAGCCTTCAAGAAGAGAAACTATTTTTGCTCTGAGATATAGGAATTGTTCTCTAATATCTTGTTGGTGATTCCCTCAGGCTTTGGTGGTTCACTCATTTTTTTATTAGTATTCTTACTCCCCATTCCTTTTCATACTCCTCCCTATAAGCTTTTGCTGTCTTGAACTCCCAGAAGATCATCTCAACTCATGGGAGAGACTGCTAGACTCCATCAGGATTCTCCCTCTATATCCTGCTCCCTTCCTCTCTCTACTCAGTAAACTGGAGTTTCACAACCTCTGATCTTGTGCTGACTTTGTTTCCAACCTGTGATCACTGTCCTGTCATCTTTAATGTTGAAGATCTAAAAACCTTGTTTCATATACTTTGTTTTACTTAGTTGTTTCAGGAAGGAGGTTATATCCAATCCTTGCTATTCCATCTTGGTCAAGTGTAGAAGTTGTTACGGCTTTTTAAACTTCTTGTGCCAATCTTTGTACAACTCACCTAATAGGTCACAGCATATCATCTGATATGTGAACTATTTGACTACTGTAATTTTTCTAACAATGTTCCCTATTCTCAGTCTCTACTACTTGCAATTCATTCACTTTAACTCAGTCACAATAATTTTAATGTACAATGACTTTCTTCAAAATCAGTGACGTTTCCCTTTGGCTTTAGGATGCAATCCCAATTTCTAGTCTAGCATGCAATATTCTCCACAATCTGACCTCCATTTAACTTTCAAAACTTACTTTTCATTATTCCAACCAGGCTGAACTAAACAGGGCTTCCCAATGTTGTTTGTGCACATCACTCTCTTTGTCTTGTTAGGATATTCTCCCCATGAAGAAAACTCTTCTTTATGCCTATTCAAGTTCTACCCATTTTTCAAGAAAGTGTTTAATTCCCACTTTCTTTTTAGATCCTTTAAGACCCTACTCCATGAAGTTTCTACGTGTATTTTTTTTTTTTTTTGGTTTTACTGCCTAAAACTATTGCCTTGCCTACCAAGATGGTAATTTAATAGGTTTTTTGACAATTTTCCTAGTAACTTTTCAGAACAAAGCTTAGAAGTTCAGGTTCTTTTCATTCTTAAAAATTAATTTTTGATAGGCAAGTCTGATTTTTCCCTCACTAGATGATACATCTCCTGACATCAGAAGCTTGTCTTATACACCATTACCTTCATGCTTAAGCTCATCACTGTGTCTAGGAGGGTAATATTTCATGGTCAATCTCTGTCCTGTTCACATTCTTTTGCTAAAAATGTCAATATAAGTTTCTTATCTGTGATAACCTGTCAGCTCTGCAAAGCTTCAAGGTGAAAGGCTGTAAGAACTCTTCCTTTAAGTTCTTATCTCCTTTACTATTACCCCTTCAGGAAAAAATTATCAGCTTCATATGTGGAGTGATTCTCCAACAGGGTGAGGAATGCCAACAGAACACCTTAATGCCAAACAAACAATGAGACACCTCAGTCTCTCCACAGCACAAGGCTCTCCTGATGCGTGGTAAATCTGTGTTCTAGTAAAGGTCCCAGTCATCTTTCATCTTAGAGAAGTAGAGATTTTGTCCACTCTCTCAGAAGCTATGGGCATTCAAAAAGCAGGGTCTTTTTTGTTGGGTATCCAGATATGTCAAACAACTCCCAGTACCCTAAAGAGAATCTTCTCCCTATATTTTGAGATTCCCAGCCACCCTTATAGTGTAGATAGCCCAGTGGCTTTTCCTTTTTTTGTACTCTGGCTCACATTTAAAGAACAGAGTTGCTAACTACCAGGATATAAAGACCATGGCGCCTGCAAAAGGTCATTCTCATTGCTACTAACTAGCCTTTTCCTAATTTGCGGTATATGCCACCATTTCCTTGACGTAGGAAGTGATCCAAGGGTACTGACTGATCTCTCTTTAACATTTTTTCAGCCTGGAATTTTCTTCCACCAGACATAGGCATGGGTCACTTTCACTTCAGTCATAGCCCTAATCGGTCACTGTTTTATTGGAGGCAACTTCCTCAACCTCACTTTCTATCTTCTTATCTTGTTGGGTTTCATTATAATGCTTACAGCCACTTGATACATTTATTCATTTGTTCTTCTCTTCTCCATCATAATATAGGTGGAGTCTATATGCTTAGAATAATACGTAGCATGTAGTAAATGCTCAACAAAGCATTTGAAAGAATGGGTAGAACCGATTTTGCTTTGGTCATGCTCTCATTTAGACTCTAAGGCAAAATTCATGTTCTGGTCAACACCTAATCATTTTGGTGCTGGCAGAGCATTACATGACCTCCCCCTTCCTTTTGTCTCTGACTTCTCTCATCAAGCAGTACTCACATGAGTAGCCAACATGAATGGCTCAGGTCAACTATCTGTGATATATCTACATGACAGAAAATCAAGTCACTAGGATCTTTTTTTGGATCACATTTCCCCCTTAGCCTAGGCTACTACTACCCAACCATTTGTCATTTAATTCCTCAACTCTCATACAAAACCCGGTCCAACACACACTAGTGTTAAAAAAAATTTTTTTTTTAATATACATATATATATGTGTAGCCGAAAAGAAAGTGGTGATAACAGGAATTATGAGGTTTTTGGGCCTAACCACTCTGCCCTGGCTGACCACAAACCCACTTTATATTGCAAAAGAAAGCTGTTGGAGCCTTTGCTTTGAGATATAAACTCTCAAAACTCTAATAAAACAAAACAGAACTTTATTCATGTTTAATGGTTGTATTCCAAGCAAAGATTTCACAATCACAAACCATATGAAGGAACAGTTTATATGCTGATATTGTTCTTAGGGAACATGTCAGCTAAAGAATAAATTTATAGACACAAGTTAAATACACAAGGGGAGAGGTTGGGAGTGGCTTCTAAGAAATAGTAAAATTTAAGCATTTAGGGAATGGAAAAATACATAGAATTGACTTTTACTTAAGTGTGGGAGAGTTCAGAAAAATAATTTTGAAAAACAATTCAATTAAACTACATTTTGGTATATAATAGATACCTACATATAGTCTTACTTTGCTTTAGGTCTTCAGAGGCCAAAGAATCTCATGGATTACTCAAAGTTACCTCTACCTGTCAGGGCTCAAATTCCTCCTTTTCTTCTTTGTTAAATTTGATATCTTAACTCCAGAGATAAATTAGCTCCTCTAGGAAACAAGATAGCAAACTAGGACCAAAAAAAAAAAACAAAAAAAAAAACAAAACAGGAATTTCCAACAAGATGCATCAGGAGTGCCAGATAATTACAGTGAGCAAGTCATCCTGGTTCATCCAAGACTTTTCAGTTTTAGGACTAAAATTCAACAATCAGGGAAACCATGGAGTCCTGGGCAAACTGGGATGGCTGTCACCCTTACAGATACCTGTCTATAGGATAACAAGTCCCATGTTATCAGATCAGACCCAAAACTATTTATTTGGTTTTGTGAAGTCATTGCCTGATGTACCAAGAACAAAACAATGGACTGGGTCTTAAGGTCTATAACACATAATGAGCTTTTGTATCTGGCAGACATCTTCTTGCCTAAATACTATGTTTTGCTGTTTACTAGCCCTGTGAGCTTTTGCAAATCCCTTAACAATTTTGACCTTCTGCTAGTAGGACTGCTTGTAACATGGAAATAGGAAGTTACTTAGTGTGGTGCCTAGTGTTAAGTATCTCTATGTATTTAGTATAAGTCCATCATTAGTTTTTGATGTGGTATTCAATGATTCATTAGTTGTGTATATTTTTAATAAGCTGCAGTGGATGGTATCTCCTACTCTTCATCCTCATCATTATCATGGCCCTTAGAATCAAAGGTTCAGGCTCTTTCATTATCTATTATTGTGACCCTGGTTAAGACTTTTCACTGCCCTAGACCTCAGTTTTCTTACCTGTAAAGTGAAGATAACTATAGAAATCATCCTTGTACTGGAAGATTATTATAAAATCAAATGAGAAAATGTAGGTTAAGAGAAATGTATATTGTAAAGCCAGATTCAAATGCAAAGATTCAAAATCTGCTACTGTGTCAGTGCTGAATGAAGGACTGGACCTCCTGAAATGAAATGGATAACAGTAGTTACACTTATTTAAAAAGTCAGTTGGCATATTGCATGTGGTGCTAATTATTAAACCTCAAGAAAGAGAAAACAATCAGGGAGAGTCTAAGATGGCAATGTAGGAAAATCTTGAACTCGACTCCTCTGCAAACTAACCAAATCTATATTGCTCTTCTTATAGAGCAATTCCTTCTGAAGAACTGAGGCCTGATCGAACAACTTCTGCACACTGAAGAATGACAAGAGAGATGGAGATACAGTAATGAAGGAGACCCCCAACCCTGATGCTGCAAACTGCCATAGGAAAGGACAGTACTGAAGGGCAAGGAACAGATTTTTCTGTCCTGGGAAACATGGTGGTGGGGAAGGAGAAGCTGCCGTTTTAAATTCTAGTTGCCCTTTCAAAGGAACTAGCCCTGAAACCCTGCCAAATGTCAGGGGATCTGCTAGAATGCTCCCTGGATCTAAGGGGCTGGTAAGTACAATACTTTATGCTACCCCTCCACTTTGAGAGTACAGATGGGGAGAGGATCTGGGCACCATAGTTGGCCTGCTGCTTCATGGAGAACTGGGGTTCTACTGCACGCCATCTCCAGCTGTCCCACCAAGGTAGCCGCAGTACAGTGCATACTGGAATACCCCTTGGCAGTGCTCCCTTAGCTCTAGCAATTTTGCTAAAATGGCACAGGCACAAATCACTACACCACTTCAGCACCAGAATTTTAGGAACACCCCCAGTGCAGAGCACCTCAGAACCTCTCAGCCTATAACTGCTTTAGATTGAGACAACTCACAGAACACCCTTAAGCAAAACACACAGGGACCTCCCCGCTGGCCCCACAATTTGGTGCCAGCTCAGCCCCAGCTGTCCAACCAGGACACCCCCTAATGTGGAATGTTCTGGGATCCTGCAGCCCACATTGCCTCAGCTCCAGCCACCCTGCCAGTGCACCCTCTATACAGAGTGCCCCATGGAACCATGGCTGTCATCTACTTCAGCTTCAGTTGTCCTGAAAAAGCATGTTCTCTACATAGAAAGCCCTGGAAACTTCCAGCTTGTACCCACTTCAGCTTCAGCAACCCTGCCAAGGTACTGTCTATAAAGAAATCCCCAGGACCATACCAGTCCGTGCACACTTTAGCTCCAACAATCCCACCAGGGTGGCCCCAGCAAAGAATGACACACGACACCCCCCACCAGCCACAGCTCTAGTCAGCCACCCAAAGTCACCAGGCACACAAGTGTACACTGGTGATGGCCACACACAAGACTATTACTCTAAGTTTAGGAGAAGTAGCTTTTACACCTAATTCATAGAAATATACTCGGAAAAGTAAAAGGAATATGTTCTAAAAGAAACAAAACCTCAGAAAAAGAACAAAACAGATAAGTAATCTCTCTGATAAAGAGTTCAAAGTACTGATCATAAAAGTGCTCATTGGACTGGAGAGAAGAATGGATGAACTTAATGAGTACTTCAACAAAGATCTAGAAAATAAATATAAATTACCAGAGTTGAAAAATAACTGAAATGAAAGGTAAGCTTTGGGAAATCAGAGGATACGTAAGAATGGATAGGTGATCTGGAATACTGGGTAATGGAAAGTACCTAAGCTCAACAGCAAAAAGAAAAAAAAATATTAAATGAGTTTAGGGTAAGTGATATTTTGATAATATCAAACAAACATTTGTATTATAGTAGTCCCAGGAGGAGAAGAGAGGTGGGGCAGCAAACTGACTTGAAGAAATGATAGCAGAAAACTTACCTAACCTGGGAATAGAAATAGACATTGAGTTCAGGAAGGACAGAAAGTACCAAACAAGAAAAAGCCACTGAGGTCGACATCAAGACACATCATAATTAAAATGGTAAAGATTAGGGGCACCTGGGTGGCACAGTCCGTTGAGTGTCCACCTCTTGGTTTAGGCTCAGGTCATGATCTCAGAGTCTGAGATCCAGCCCCACGTAGGGATCCACACTAAACACAGGGTCTGCTTACAGTTTCTCTCTACCTCTCCCTCAGGCCCTCCCCCACTGCATGCTTACTCTCTATAATAAATCTTTAAAAAAATAAGATGGCAAATATTAAGCATTAAGACAATTTTAATAGTAGCAAGAAACAACTAGTTACATACAAGGGAAACCTCCTAACAACAACATCAGATGACTTTTGTCAGAAACTGACGATATCATGCCACTCCCTTCTGGCCTACAAAGTGCTGGAAGGTAAACAAAACAAAACAAAACAAAAACCTACAACTGAGAATACTCTACCTGGCAAGATTATCATTCAGAATTGAAGGAGAAAGTTTCTTAGATGAACAAAATTTAAGAGTTTATCACTACTAACCTGGCCTCATAGGTGGCTCAGTGGATTGGGCCGCTGCCTTCGGCTCAGGTCATGATCTCGGCGTCCCCGGATCGAGCCCCGCGTCGGGCTCTCTGCTCTGCGGGGAGCCTGCTTCCTCCTCTCTCTCTGCCTGCCTCCTCCTCTATCTCTGCCTGCCTCTCTGCCTACTTGTGATCTCTCTCTCTCTGTCAAATAAATAAATAAAATCTTTAAAAAAAAAAAAATGTTAAACATACTTTAAGAAAAAAGACCTTAATTATAAGAAAATTATGAAAGAAAAAATTTCACCAGTAATGCAAACATACACTAAAGGTGGTAGAACAACCACTTATAAAGCTAGTATAGAGATTAAGAGACAAAAGTAATAAGATATTACTAGTTGCAGGGACTGGCAAAATAAAGATATAAAATAGGAGAGTATACATAAAAAACATGGAAGTAGGAAGAATGAAACTTCCTTAGCATGTATTCAAACTTAAGATAACTTAATATAGATTGACTTAGGATGTTATATATGAACATTATGGTAATCACAAACCACAAACTTACAACAGATGCACAAAAAGTGAAAAGAAATGAAATCAAGCATAGCACTAAAACTCATCGATAAGGACAAGAGAATTACAAAAATAATGAGAAAGCAACTAACAAAATGGCAAATACAAATCAATTATTTTAAGTGTAAATGGCCTAAATACTCTAAAAGACATAAGGTGACTGAATGGTAAACAAAACACCTAATACCCATCTATATGCTGCATACAAGACACTACAGACTTAAAGACACATACAGACTAGCAGTGAAGGATAAAATAAGTTACTCCATGCAAATTGAAATGAAAAAGAAAAAAGCTGAGTAGAAATACTTAGACATAATAAACTTTAAACAAGGACTATAATAAGAGACAAAGGGCACTGCATAATGATAAAGGGATTAATCCAACAAAAGCATATAACACTTATAAATATCTATGCACCCAACATTGGAGTACCTAAACACAAAGCAAATACTGACACAGAGGAGGAAAGTGACAGTAATACAGTAACAGGAGGGGACTTTGACACCCCATTTACATCAGTGGATAGGTCATCCAGGCAGCGGGGAAAAAGGCAGTAAGAAAACAATGTTTTTGAATAACAAATTAAATCAGATACACTTATATAAACAGAACAACCAAAATATACATTTTTTCAAGTGCACATGGAACATTCCCCAGCATAGATCATATGGTAGACCACAAAACAAGTTTCAATAAATTTGAAATGGAGATCATATCAAACATTTTTTTTCTGGCCACAATGGTATGAAACTAGAAATCAATTATGAAAGAAAAAAAAAACTGGAAAAAAAGACATGTAGGCTAAACAACATGCTACTAAACTACCCATGAGTCAGTGAAAAAAATCAAAGAAAAAATAAAATACATGGAGACAAATATGAAGACATAGTGGTCCAAAACCCTTGAGACACAACAATACCATCCTAAGAGAAATTTATAGCAAGAAAAATCTACCTCAAGAAACAACAGAAATCTAAAGTAAACAATTGATCCTTACATCTAAAGGAACTAGATAAAGAACAAACAAAACCCAAAGCCAAAAGTTAGTACAAGAGAGGAAATAAAGATCAGAGAAAAAACAGATGCAATAGGCACTAAAAAATTACCAAAACAGAAAATATCAGTAAAATTAAGAGCTTTCTTTAAAAATATAAACAAAATGATAAACTTTTAACAAGACTCACGAAGAAAAATAAAGAGTACCCAACTGAAATCAGGAAGAGGAGAAATAACAATCAACACCACAGAAATACAGATTAGAGATTATCAAAAATTATATGCTAACAAATTAGACAATTTAGAAGAAATGGATAAATTTCTAGAAGCATACAATCTTCCAAAGGAAATAGAAATAGAAAATAATGAACATATGATTGGTAATAAAATTGAATTGGTCATCAAGAAACTCAAGAAACAAAAGTCCGGGGCACCTGGGTGGCTCAGTGGGTTAGAGCCTCTGCCTTCGGCTCAGGTCATGATCCCAGGATCCTGGGATCAAGCCCCACATCGGGCTTTCTGCTCAGCGGGGAGCCTGCTTCTCCCTCTCTCTCTGCCTGCCTCTCTACCTACTGTGATCTCTGTCTGTCAAATAAATGGATAAAATCTTTAAAAATAAAAAAAGAAAAGAAACAAAAGTCCAAGACTAGACATATTCACAAGTTCTAGAATATTTAAAAGAAGAGATAGTATCTATTCTCAAACTATTTCAAAAAGTAGAAGAGGAAGGAAAGCTTCTGAATTCATTCTATGAGGCTAGCATTACCCTGATACCAAAATGAGACAGAAACACTACAAAGAGGAACAGGAGGAGAAGAGATTACAGGCCAATATCAGTAAAGAATACAGATGCCAGAATTCTTGAAAAAACCACATTTAACAATATGGTAAAACAATCATTCACCACAATCAAGCGAGACTTAATCTGGGAGTATAAGAATGGTTCGATATTTACAAAATCAATTGATACTACATTAATAAAGTGAAGGATAAAAATGGTATCTTAATTGATGTGGAAAAGTCGTAACAAAACTCAACATCTGTTCATGATACAAACTCAAAAGTGGGATTACATGGAACACATACCTCAAACATAATAAAGACCACTTATGGAAAAACCCATAGGTAATAGAACACTTAATTGTTAAATATCGCTTTTCCTCTAAGAGCAAGAGCAAGACAAGGATTCCACTCTCACCACTTTTATTCAGCATAACCTGAAGTCCTAACCGCAGCAATCAAGTAAGAAATAAAAGCCATCTAAATTGGTAAAGAAGAAGTAAAACTGTCACTATTTGCAGATGACATGATACCATAAATAAAATCCCTGAAAACTCCACCAAAAAAAAGTAGCAGAAAACAAAATTTTAAAAGACTCCATTTAAAGTTACACAAAAAAAGAATAAAATACTTAGGAATAAACTTAAGAAAAAGATGTACCCTGAAAACTGTAAAACATTGATGAAATGGAAAAGTACATGAACAAATGGAAGATACTACGTTCATGGATTAGAATACTATTGGTAAAATGTTCACTCCACCCAGAGCAACCTACAGATTCAAACCAATTCCTGTGAAAATACCAACAGCATTTTTCACAAAACTGGAATAGTCCTAAAATTTGTATGGAACTACAAAAGTCCTGAATAGCTAATACAATCTTGAGAAAGAGCAAAAACTGAGGTATCAAAATACCTGATATTTCAAGATTATATTGCAAAGCTGCAGTAATCAAAAAATTATGATAATGGCACATAAATCAACACACAGATCAATGGCACATTAGGAGAGCCCAAAAATAAATTCACGCTTGTATGGTCAATCAATTACACGGAGGCAAGAATATACAATAGGGAAAAGACAGTCTCTTCAATAAATGGTGCTGGGAAAACTAGACAGCTACATGCAAAAGAATGAAACTGGACCACTTTCTTACACCACACATAAAATAAACTCAAAATGCATTAGTGAATCTAAATGCCAGACTTGAAACCATAAAATTCCTAGAGGAAAACATAAGCACTAATCTGTTTGAGGGTGGCCGTAGCAACATTTTTCTAGATAGGTCTCCTGAGGCAAGGGACACAAAAGCAAAAATAAACTATTAGGGCTACACCAAAATAAAAATATTTAGCACAGCAAAGGAAATGATAAACAAAATGAAAAGACAACCTATTGAATGGGAGGAGATATTTGCAAATGATGTATTTGATAAGGGGTTAACTTCCAAAATATTAATTTGGATAATTAATACATAAAGAACTTACACTACTCAACAAACATAAAAAAAATCTGATTAAATGGGCAGGGAACCGAATATACATTTGTCCAAAGATGACCTACAGACACATGAAAAAGTGCTCTCCATCACTAACGAGGGAAATACACATCAAAACCATAATGAGATCTCCTTTTAACTGTCAGAATGGCTACTATCAACAAAAATTAACAAGTGTTGGTAAGGTTATGGGGAAAAAAAGAACCCTCATGCAAAGGTGGTGGGAATATAAACTGGTACAACCACTATGGCAAACAGTACGGAGTTTCCTCAAAAAATTAAAAATAGAAATACCATTGATTTAGTAATTCTATTGTTGTGTATTTATCCTCAAAATTGAGAACAGTAGCTTGAAAAGATATTTGCATCCTAATGTTCATTGCATTATCATTTATAATAGCCAAGACATGGAACAACTCAAAAGTCCACTGATCTATGAATAGATGAAGATATGTTTAGGTGTACACACACACAGAAAATAATACTCATCCATAAATAATGAGCTCTTGCCATTTGCAACAACATGGATGGACCTAAGGACTATTATGCTCAGTGGAATAAGACAATGAAGGACAAATGTTGTAGGATTTCACCTGTGCATGAAATCTAAAAATCAAATCAGAAGCAGATGCAGGGGCGCTTGGGTGGCTCAGTCAGGTAAGCATCTGCCTTCCTCTCAGGTCATGATCTCGGGGTCCTGGGATCAAGCCCCATGTTGGGCTCCTGGATCAGCAGGAGGCTGCTTCTCCCTCTCCCTCTGCTCATGCTCTCTCTGCCTCAAATGAATAAATAAATTCCCCATAAATACAGAGAACAAATTTGTGGTTGCTAGAGGGCAGGAGGCTGTGGGATGGGTAAAATGGGTGAAGGGGGAAAGGAAGTGCAGGTTTCTGGTTATAGAAAGAGTCATAGGGATAAAAGGTAGGATATAGAGAATATAGGCAATGATACTGTAATAGGATTGACTGGTGACACCTGGTAATTACACTTGTGAGCATAACATAAGGTATAGATTTGAATCACTATGTTGTACAAATGAAACTAGCATAACTTTGTGTGACCAGCTATACTTCAATAAATAAAACAAAAAAAAATGAGCCTTAAAGTATCCCAAAAATACCCCCCCAAAATAGACAAAAAGACAGACAAAACAAATTTGAAGAGGGTCTAGAGAAGGGCAATCCAACAGCCAAGCAGACAGAAAAGATGTAGGATAGCCAGACAATGACTCAATTCTAAGCAATAATGACTTGAGAAAGTTAACTCTAGAATTTTTTTTTGCCAGTTCCCCACAAAGAGAATACTCCATGCTTCTTGAAAGGAAGATTTTAGGGCAAATACACATTGGTACTCTTTATTCCTTAAGAGCCATCAAATCACAGGCTCATTAACCCAAGATTTAAAGCCTAGAAATGAACTACCTCATAAAGTTCTAGCTACCTTACTAAGAACTTGTTATGCATGTGTTAACTACAAGCTATATCCCTAACTCTGAGGTCTGTGTGGAAGAAAACATTTGTGATATCATCTTTGGAATATGACCCATTCTTGAAATTCTTGCCTATCTTTTTTTCTATGATATTATATAGTTTTGGACTACTTTTGGTTTTTGTTTGGATGAATAAAAATAAATGATTCTAACATTCATTTGTTTGACCATCCATTGATCTATCTACACATCCACTAATCCATTTTGAACTCTTATGATCCTTGCATTGTGCTGAACATTATAGATATATAAAATATAGTGATTAAGTAAGTCCCTACATGCTACTACAATTCCTCAGATTTAAATATAACATCCCATCATTTGTTGTAATCCAACTCATTTTTTTAAAGATCTTGTGCTTAATATCTTCTGAAACATTCCAAAAATGTCATCCACTACAAATCACCAAAGACTCAGTGACGCTTTTCCATTTGTCCATTTTGGGAAAGTACTCTCATGTCTAGGTCTCTAGTTATAGACACACACATATTCACATAATAGCTCTCATGCCCACTCAGAACTTAAATGTAAGCTTAAGTATAGGAATTATTTTTATTCATCTTCATAGCTCATTGATACTCAATGCTGATAACATTTCCTAACATTTCACTTGGGAAAGACGGGACTGATCTGGGTAGAATATTCTCATGTTATTATTAATATATTAGAGGTTAATATATTTAAAGTTTTCAATGGTGACAGATTTAGAGTAACAATTATTAACTACTACCAAAAATTAGAAGTTTAGAATACTTGTAATTATGTCAGATAAACTTAAGCCAAGAAATTTGGTTTTAGTGGGGCGCCTGGGTGGCTCAGTGGGTTAAGCCACTGCTTTCGGCTCAGGTCATGATCCCAGGGTCCTGGGATTGAGTCCCACATCGGGCTCTGCTCAGCGGAGAGCCTGCTTCCATTCCTCTCTCTCTGCCTGCCTCTCTTGTGATTTCTGTCAAATAAATAAATAAAATCTTTAAAAAAAAAAAGAAATTTGGTTCTAGTAATCTTATGGAGGCATTGATCTTTACAGTCTTACATCCAAAGAACCACATCAGTGTTTATGCAAATTTATGTTATTTTAAACTAAAAGTGCATATGAAACAATATTAGTATTGAAGAAGTACTTTAGAGAGGTTAAGAATTGCCTTCTATACTTAGGAGTTAAAAATATAAAGTCAGAAAATACCATAGCAGAGCAACAGTTTTTTTTTTTTAATTTCTTCAGTATATATTTAAGTTTTGGATATGTTGCAGGGAATATGTCAATTACATATTATATTTTAATGTTTTATCTACAAAAGATATTTAAAGAGAAAATAAAATGCTTATGAATAAAAATGAGATGGAAAATATAATTGTATTACATAGTTGGTATAGTACAAGTTTATCTACAATAGGCTTACTGTACAAATATTTTAATAAAACAGTTTACAGCGAGTGACTCATGTCTAAGCACATGGTATTCCCTGAATGAAACTTTGTACATGAACTTGAAAATTACATTCTGAGAACTATATTTGTCATTTTTCTCTCGATACAAAAGGGAATCTTAGAAAAACAAAATGAGGGGAAGTTCACAAAATTACCAAATAAGTTTTTAAAAGTAAGGCTTATTGGCCTTATACATCTGTTCAGAGCTCATGTTATGTATTTATGTAAGTGTATAGATCTATGCTTGTGATCAAGACTAGTGGTGCTCAGTATCTTTATTTTCATATTTTTATTTAGCATATCACAGTTTATTTCTTCAGCTCCTTTACATCTAGGTGGCCCTGAGGGACTAGTCTGGTCAATGGCATGAGAGAAGAAGTAATATGTACCTCTTTCAAACCTGGCCCCTGAAACTTCACTTGAAATCATCTTCGCCTTCACTTTCCTCATGTGATGAGGGGTGCGAGAACCCACTGAAAGACTGAGAAGAGATTAAAAGAGCTTGGATCCCTCAATGACTGTGGAATACAGCATCGATAGCCTACCAATTGAGTCATGAGCAACAAATCTTTCATGTTTCCTACATATTTCTGCAACTACGGTTGTGATATTTAATTTCAAGATTTAAATATCTTGGTTCAATACTTTACCAAGTTACCTCACAGACTTGTTATTTTTAAATTTATCTAATATTTTACCTACAGAACTTTGAAATGGTAAATAGATTTCAGGATACTGGCCTCTAGTGAAAATAACCAAGTATTACAAAGAACAGGATGATTTTAGAAGAAGAATATTAATTGCAGGGGCCCAAACATGAACTGATTAAATTAAAACAAAACCTCAGACAAACCTTGGGTACCGACTTCAAAACTTCTTTTGTTGATAGAGAATAATTCCCTTATGAACTACGCTGGAGTTAATTAACACATCTTTCTGCACTAACAGTTGCTTGTGCAGGGATGAAAAACAGATTTAAAGAACAAGTGATTGTTGCAACTTGAGTGTGATGAAGGCATGTTTCCCTTGTTACATTGTGAACTGTGTGCTGGCAGCTGCCTGAAAAATATTTATTTTATTCTTTATTTAAACTCAGTGAGCCAACTTACAGTACATCATTAGTTTCAGATATAGCGTTCAATAACTTATCAATTGCATATAACACCCACTGCTCATCACATCATGAGCCTTTCTTAATGTCCATCACCCAATGACCCCATCCCCTACCCACCCCCCCCTCCAGCAACCCTGTTTTCCATAGCTAAGAATCTCTCATAGTTTTTTTCTCCCTCTCTGATGACTTTTCCCTCCCTTCCCTTATGATCCCTCTATGCTGTTTTAGTCCACATAAAAGTGAAACCATATGATAATTGTCCTTCTGATTGACTTATTTCCATCACCGTAATACCCTCCAATTCTATCCACATCAGTGTAAATGGTATTTATCCTTTCTAATGGCTGAGTAATATTGTATATATTACATTGCATATATGTACTACATCTTTATCCATTCATCTGTCAATGGACATCTAGACTCTTACCACAGTTTGGCTATTGTGGACATTGCTGCTATGAGCATTGGGGCACAGGTGCCCCTTTGGATCACTACATTTATACCTCTGGGGTAAATACCTAGTAATGTAATTGCTAGGTCATAGGGTAGCTCTATTTTTGACATCTTGAGGAGCCTC
Source organism: Meles meles (assembly GCF_922984935.1). Taxonomy (NCBI): domain Eukaryota; kingdom Metazoa; phylum Chordata; class Mammalia; order Carnivora; family Mustelidae; genus Meles; species Meles meles. The sequence goes on from NC_060066.1 coordinate 72,755,716, forward strand.
CACACTCTCCATACCACTTTCCAGAGTGGCTGTACCAGCTTGCATTCCCACCCAGAGTGTAAGTGGGTTCCCCTGCCTCCACATCCCTGCCAACATTTGTTGTTTCCTATCTTGTTCATTTTAGCCATTCCAACTGGTTTGAGGTGGTATCTCATTGGGATTTTGATTTGTCTAAGTCTAATAATACAATTCCCCATTGCACTATTTTTAGTGAAACATTTCTGTAAAGAATTTTAATGACCAACAGTAAACCTTGCCCTGGGAAGGTGTTTTTTGTTTGTTTGTTTTGTTTTTAACAGTGAAGCTTATTTTTCTTGCCATAATTTATTATGTGTAAATCATGTCTTCCTTATCTATATTACTTCAAAACTGGGCATTATAGGCTATTTTTACTGAAGCTAGTAACACACAGAAATGTTGACAGTTACATAATAGGTTTATTAAGTGGCAACAGCAAAACATAATCCATTAGTGGGAAGTTGGTATCCTTTGCCATTAAATCATAGGTCTCTATAAAAGTGTTAACCTCTTTGAATCAAATTGGGGCACAGATAATCAGTACAAAGTAATACCGAATGTAGTTCCAATGTAATCTTTATTAGTTAATAGAGTAGAGTTGTGAAAGTAGATATATATTCACTAAGTTATACCAATTAGCATAAACCCATAAGCCTAGGGCACAAAGAACTCTAGTGAGGACTAGTTCACACAAACAGGAATAGAAACTTGAAAATTCCAACAACGACTTAGAGCACCAACATTATTGTCCATCTCTAGCTAGTAAAGCTGATGGCTGCAACAGTAACAGTGTGTTGGTGACTGAAAAGACTGACCCCAAACAAGAAAATAACTGAAATGAAGTTCTGCCTATTTCCCATGCAGCACTGTAAACTGTATGACCCAAGATCACCATTACCTTATTCTGCAGCACTATCTTAGAAGAAAAATGACAGGATACTCAGAACTATTACTAGAGCTATCTCCTGTCAGGTATGCATTCATGCACACACCCAGATGTCTTTGCCAAGCCAACACATCTAATTAGGGCCTTTCAATCCCTTAGGGTAGTGTAGAGAATACCATGGGCCACACTGGAATCAGGACCTCTGGTTTACTCCTGGAATTAAGAGAAGGTGGGAAAGGGGGCCTGGCATATTGCAAGTCATCAAAATTACTTATTGAATGGATAGTCTTATATGTAAGGGAGTTCCTATTTCAGAGAACTTTGAGAAGTACCTTAAAAGACTTGCTCCCATGAACTTGTTTGAAAGCAGATCTAGAAGACACAACAGGGATCCTGCTCTGGGCTGTCCTCTAAGAGTAATGCTTCCTAAGCCTTTCTACATCATGACACACACAGAAAATGATAGTATTTGCATGAAATAGTGGTTAAATGGAGGATTTTGGAATCCTGCATAAGGTGGAGGTGACAGGAAACCTGAGGGCTGATGAGATGGATCCTCCAGCACATGGTTTGGAAGCTATGTTCCAGAAAAGATGAATAATACTGAGAGTCCATTGAGGGATCTAGCTATTGCTGGTATTATTTAACAGATTCTATCACCCACTGAGTACTTACCATATGCCAGCAACTACACCCAACACTTAATGCACACTATTTCTTTTTATCCTTAAAGTAATCTAGGGACTCTACTTTTGGTAACGACAGCATGAGAAGGTCAGATGACTGCTCCATAGAAAATGACCATACACTGGACAAAACCATTTATGACAATCATTTCAGGGCACTGGAAAATAACCAAAGGTAGGCAACAACTTGGGAAATACTAACTCATGTAAAACTGCTACTGCATTGAGTAATAACTAAGAATTAACTTTTGGAGGGGAGGTGGGGGTCTGGGAGCATTCCCAAGCTCCACCAACTACCAAACACAGGCAGTGAAAATCCAGCTTTATCAGCTGGAGGTGACAGACTCAGGATCAGGCAGCAAAGCAGTTAGAAATTTCAGAGGGGGATTTTGGATGTGAGAAAACTATAGAGCAGCTGATACAATAAGCTTTCCATATATACCTGGCTAACTGCTAACCCATGCATGCTTATTGGATACCCCAGGAAACCTAACAAAAATTAAAAGAAAGCATGTGAATTTGCCACACATCTGAATGCACACTGAAATCTATACACAAAAGAAGAGGATGAAAGCCTTACTAAGTCAAAGTCTCTGAATACAATCTCTGCCTGTTACCATTTGACCCCTGAACTATGCAGGTGCAGAGGGATTCCTTAGAGAACTGTGAAAAAAAATCTATGGTTGGAGATTTCAGTTTGACTCCAGGCATGTTAAAGTCTAAATCCCTTCAAAGAACAAAACCGATTTCAGATTCACTGTGAGTACAACTACAAATACTTTTTTCCTATTTTTTGACCAAAAAATATGAGATGTGAAAGGAACAGGAATAACCCATATCTAGGGGAAAAGACAGCCATTAGAATTTGACATTGAGTGGGCTCAGAGGTTGGATTTAAGACAAAGACTTCAAACAGCTATTATAAATACATTAACAAATAAAAAGAAATCCTGTTCAAGGAATATTCAAATAATGAACAAATAGTAAATACTAAGAGAAGGAAACTAAAAGAACCCAATGGCTATTGTAGAGAAGAAAAGCATATTAATGGAAATGAAAAATATATGGTATATACTGAAACAGATTTGAAATGGTGAAGAAAAAAACAATGAATGAAAAATCAGTAGATCGCGATCTAAAAACAGAACAAGAAATTAAAAATAAACAGACTTGAAGATCTGTGGGTCAATATCAAGCACTGCAAAATATAGCTCAGCCATGACCTCAAGGTAAATTTTGTTAAAGCTGCACATGTACCCTGCCCAGCCATTGCTGCATACTATGCCCCACACCTTGTGCCTCCAACTGCTGGTGCATAGCCCCCAGCCACTATAGCATTTCAAGAGATCTGGCGTACGATTTGCGGCCCAATGGAAATTTTGCTAATACTGCTGCCCACTCCCATGTTCCCTGGTGGGCATGCTCCCTCAGAGCTGCTGTGCCTGGGTCCCACTAACACTACAGAGAATAAGCACAGCCCACAATAGGCACAATAGGCAGAATGTCAGTGCAAATAAGTTCACTGAAAGGAAAAGTGACTCAGACACAACATCAGAGTATAGGCATCACACACAGGATACTCTTTTGAAATGCCAGATTCTGTGAACAGGGTACACTGTATTGCAGGGCACTCTAAGACCTCTTTTTGATAAAGTAACTCTTTTCAAGAGCAGAAGACATAGCTGATTTTCTCAACACATATAGACACAGAAATGCAGACAAAATGAGGAGACAGAGAAATTTATCCCAAATGTAAGAACAGGACAAGGCCATGGCTATCGAGATCTAAGTGAAACAGATATAAGTAATATACCTGACCAAGAATTTAAGGCAATGATCAGGAGGGTACTCCCTGGACTTGAGGCAAGAGTGGAGGACATGAATGAAACCCTTAACACAGAGATAAGGCATGACATAGAAGAGATAAAGGGCTCAATAAACAAAATGAGAAAAGTGCTTGATAGAATGAACACCAGGATAGAAGCAGCAGGAAAATTTAGTGACCTAGAAGACAGAATGGGAAGTAAACTGAAGAAAAGAAATAGAAATTACAAAAAACAATACATTTAAGGAACTCAGTGACTTCAAACATGACATTTGTATTGTAAGAGTTCCAGAAAAAAGGGAATAGGGAGCAGAAAATTTATTTGAAGAAATAATAGCTGAAAACTTCCCTAATCTGGGGAGAGAAACATATCTAGATCCAGGGGGCACCAAAAACTCCTATCAAATCAACAAAAGCAGACCGACACCAGAACATATATTAAACTGGCAAAATATAATGATAAAGAGAATATTTTAAATATATTTTTTAGGATTTTATTCATTTGCCAGAGGGGGGGGGGAGAGCAAGCACAGGCAGACAGAGTGGCAAGCAGAGGCAGAGGGAGAAGCAAGCTCCCTGCTGATCAAGGAGCCCAATGTGGGACTCGATCTCAGGATGCTGGGATCATGACCTGAGCCGAAGGCAGCCGCTTAACCAACTGAACCACCCAGGCGTCCCAAAACAGTATTTTAAAAGCAGTAAGATGAAAGAAGTCAGTAACTTACAAACAAAAACTCATAAGGCTAGCAGGAGGTTTTTCAACAAATTTTTGCAAGCCAGAGTAGAGTGGCATGATATATCCAAAATGCTGAATGGGAAAAATCTGCAGCCAAGAACACTCTATCCAGCAGGACTACCATTCAGAATAGAAGAAGGGATAAGGAGTTTTCCCAACAAAAACTAGGAGTTCATGACCACTATACCAGTCCTGCAAGAAATATTAAAGGGAATTCGTTGAGTGGAAAGGAAACCCCAAAAGTGACAATACAGAGGAAACACAAAAGTACTAAAATGATTCTTTCCTCTTTAAAAAAAACAAAAACAAAACAATAAACCACAGAGTCAAAGAACTCACACAATAAAAGGATATAAAATATCAACATACACCTAAAATGTGGGGAGGTAAGGAGCAAAGAATGGTCGCAAAGTTAAACGACAACCAACTTAATATGGAAAAATATATGTAGAAGAGGATATAATCACTAAAAAAAAGGCCAAAAATCATGAAAAAGAGAAATATTAGAGAAAAACTTCAAAAAATATAACAAGTAATCAAATGGCAATAAATACATATCAATTAATTATTTTGAATGTAAGTGGACTAAATGCTCCAAACAAAAGACATAGAGGATTGAAAAAAAAAAAATAGAATGGATTGGGGAAAAAAGAAAAAAAGATCCACCTATATACTGCCTATAGGAGACTTGTTTTAGGCCTAGACACCTGCAGATTGAAAGGGTATGGAGAAACATTTATCATGTAAACGGATGTCAAAGGAGGTTGGAGTAGCAATACTTATTTCAGATAAAATAGACCGTAAAGTTTTATTTTAGAGAGAGGGCATGTGTGAGCAGGGAAAGGGATAGAAGGGAGAGGATCTCAAGTGGTCTCCCCACTGAGTGCAGAGCCTGATGTGGGGCTCAATCCCACCACTGCAAGATCATGACCTGAATTGAAATCAAGATTCCGATTCTCCATCAACTAAGCCACCCAGATGCCACCAGATAAAAAAACCTTAAATCAATGACTATAATAAGAGATAAAGAACACTATATAATCATAAAAGGGACATTCCAACAAGAAGATATGAGTTATAAATATTTATGCACCAAACATGGAAACACTCAAATATATAAAACAGTAACAAAGGAGCTAATAATAATAGGGGGCTTTAAACACACCATTAACAGCAATGGTCAGATCATATAAATGGAAAATCAAGGAAACAATGGCTTTGAATGACACACTGGAATAGGATATTTTGAATATATCTGCTAAATAGATCTATCTTAAAAGAAAACACATTCCTTTCAAGTGTACCACACAGAACATTCTCCAGAACAGATCACATGCTGGTTCACAAAACAAGCTTCAACAAATTCAGGAAGATCGAAGTCCTACCATGCATCTTTTACTGACCACAATGCTATGAAGCTAGAAGTTAACCGCAAGAAAAAAATCTGCAAAGAACACAAATACATGGAGTTTAACATGCTTTACTGAACAATGAATAGGTCAACCAGGAAATAAAAACAGAAATAAAGTACATGGAAACAAATGAAAATGAAACACAATGGTCCAAAATCTTTGGATGCAGTAAAAACAATTCTAAGAGGCAACTATATAGCAATACAGGCCTATTTCAAGAAGCAAGAAAAATCTCAAACAACCTCACCTTACATGTATGGAAAAGGGATAACATACAAAGCCTAAAGGCAGCAGAAGGAAAGAAATAAGGAGTAGAGCAGAAATAAAATAGAAATTTTAAAAATTAAATAGATCAATGAAACCAAGAAATGATTCTCTGAAAAAAATTAATAAAATTGATAAACCTCTAGATAGACTTATTAAGAAAAAAGAGAAGGAGCTCAAAATCACAAGTAAGGAGAAACAACCACCAATGCCATAGAAATATAAACAATTCTAAGAGAAAATTATTAAAACCCATATGCCAACAAATTGGGCAAACTGAAAGAAATGGGTAAATTCCTAGAAACATAGAAACTCCCAAAACGGATATAGGCAGAAATAGAAAATTAGAACGGACTGATAACCAACAAAGAAATTGAATCAGTAATCAAAAATCTTCCAACAAACAAAAATCCAGGACAAAATGGCTTCACAGATGAATTCTACCAAACATTTAAAGAAGAGTTAATACCCCTTCTTCTCAAACCATTCCACAAAATAGAAAAGGAAGGAGAGCTTCCAAATTCTATGAAGCCATCATTACCTTGATACCAAGACCAGATAAAAATATCACCAAAAAAAAAAAAGACCCCAAAAACCAAAAAACAATAACAGGCCACTACAGGCCAATATGCCTGATGAACCTAGGTACTAAAATCCTCAATACCTGCAAACCAAATTCAACAATATATTTTTTAAAAAATCATTCACCATGATCAAGTGGGATTTATTTCTGGGTAAAAAGGATGGTTCACTATTCACAAACAAGATACAGCACATCAATAAGAGAAGGGATATGAATCATATGATCATTTCAATAGATGCAGGAAAAGCATCTGACAAAGTACAACAATCGTTTATGATAAAAGCCATCAACAAAGTTAGAGACTTTGCCTTCTGCTCAGGTCATGATCCCAAGGTCAGGGGATCGAACCCCAGATCGGGCTCTCTGCTCAGCGGGGAGCCTGCTTCTCTTTCTCTCTCTCTCTCTCTCTCTCTCTTTCTCTGCTTGCCTCTCTACCTACTTGTGATCTCTCTGCCAAATAAATAAATAAATAAAATCTTTAAGCAACAACAACAAAAAAGCCACCAACAAAATAGGTTTACAAGGAACATACCTCAACATGATAAAGTCCATATGTGAAAAATCCATAGCAAGTGTCATCCTCAGTGAGGAAAAACAGATCTTTTCCCCTAAGGTAGGAACGAAACAAGGATGTCCACTATCACCACTTTTACTCACCATAGTAGTAAAAGTCTTAGCCATGGCAATCAGACAACAAAAAATAAAAGGCATCCAAATTCAGTAAGGGAGAAGGAAAACTTTCACTAGTTGCTAATGACATGATAGTATATATAGAAAACCCAAAAGACTCCACCGAGAGTGCTAGAACTGATTCTCAAATTCAGTAAAATCATAAGATACAAAAACCAATGTATAGAAATCTGTTACATTTCTATATACCAATAATGAAGTAGTAGAAAGAAATTATCAATCTCATTTACAATTGCACCAAAACAGTAAGATACCTAGGAATAAATCTAATCAAAGAGGGGAAAGACCTGTACTCTGAAAACCATAAAACACTGATGAAAGAAACTGAAGATGACACAAAGAAATGGAAAGACATTACATGCTCAAGATTATTGTCAAAACATCTATACTACCCAAAGACATCTACACATTTAATGAAATCCCTATCAAAATATTGATAGCATTTTTCACAGAACTAGAACAAATGACCCTAAAATTGGTATGGAACCACAGAAGACCTCAAATAGCCAAAGCAATCTTGCAGGGGGAAAAAAAAGAAAAAAGAAAAAGCATATCTGGAGACATCACAGTTCTAGGCTTTAAGTTATATTAGCTGCAGTAATCAAACAACTACGGTGCTGTCACAAAAATGGACACATAAATCAACAGAACTGAATAGAAAACCCAGAAATAAACACACAATTATATGGTCAATCTTCTACACAGCAGTAAAGAATATCTAATGGGAAAGAACAGTCTCTTCAATAAATGGTGTTGAGAAAACTGGACAGACACATATTAAGAGAATGAAAGTGGACCACTTTCTTGTACTATACACCAAAACCTCAAAAAATTGAATACCTAAATGTGAGACCTGAAACCATACAATCCTAGAAGAGAGCACAGGCAGTAATTTCTCTGACATTGGCAGAGTTGGGACTGCATCAAAATAAAAAGCTTCTGCCCAGCAAAGGAAACAATCAACAAAACTAAAAGGCAACCTATGGGATGGGAGAAGATATTGGCAGATGACATATCTGATAAGTTAGTACTCAAAACCTTATGAAGAACTTCTAAAACTCAGCATCCCCCCAAAAACGAATAATCCCATTAAAAAATAAGCAGAAGCCATGAACAGACATTTCCCCAAAGAAGACCTCTACATATCCAACAAACATGACAAGTACTCGTCATCACCATCAGGGAAATCCAGGTCAAAGCTACAAGAGGACATCACCTCACATCTGTCAGAATACCTAAAATCAACAACACAAGAAACAGGTGTTGGCAAGGATGTGGAGAAAAAGGAACCTTCTTGCACTGTCAGTGGGAATGCAAACTGGTACCGTCGCTCTAGAAAACAGTAAGGAGGTGCCTCAAAAAGTTAATAGAACTATTCTATGATCCAGCAATCAAATTATTGGGCATTTAAACAAATACAAAAATGCAATTCAAAGTGATACATGTACCTGTATGGTTTAACAGCATTATTTATAATAGCCCAGATATGGAAGCAGCCCAAGTGTCCACTGATTGATGAATGGATAAAGATGTGGTGTGCGTATATATATGTGTATACACACACACACACACACTGGAATATTTCTCAGCAATAAGAATGAAATCTTGCCATTTGTAATGACATGGACAGAGCTAGGGAGTATAATGTAAGTGAAATAAGACAAAGACAAATAGCATATGATTTCACTCATGTGGAATTTAAGAAGGATCAGCAAAGGGAAGAAAAAGAAATTAAGAAACAGATTTAATTTTAAAGAACTGATGGTTACCTGCAGGGAGGTGAGTGGAGGAATGGGTGAAACAGGTGATGAGGATTAAGGAGTGAACTTGTCATATGAACACTTCATGATCTATGGAATTGTTGAACTACTATATTCTACACCTGAAACTAAAATGACACTAAGTTAACTGGGATTAAAATAAAAACTTAAAAACCATTGCAAAATGTTAGTAATAAAATAACAGGAAAGGAAAAGATCAGGGAAAAAATGGAGGGAAAATGGCTCAAATCTACCCAAACATAATGAAAAACATAAACTTACAAACCAAGAAACTCCATTCCAAAGTAGGATAAAACAAAGGAAACAACCTGAACATATGGAAGTGAAATATTTTTTTCATAATTTTTTTTCCATTTTATTTTTTCAGTGTAATAGTATTCATTCTTTTTTGAACAACACCCAGTGCTCCATGCAAAACGTGCCCTCCCCATTACCCACCACCTGTTCCCCCAACCTCCCACTCCTGACCCTTCAAAACCCTCAGGTTGCCCCAACCTCCCACCCCTGACCCTTCAAAACCCTCAGGTTGTTTTTCAGAGTCCATAGTCTCTTATGGTTCGCCTCCCCTCCCCAATGTCCATAGCCCGCTCCCCCTCTCCCAATCCCACCTCCCCCCAGCAACCCCCAGTTTGTTTTGTGAGATTAAGAGTCATTTATGGTTTGTCTCCCTCCCAATCCCATCTTGTTTCATTTATTCTTCTCCTATCCCCCTACCCCCCCATGTTGCTTCTCCATGTCCTCATATCAGGGAGATCATATGATAGTTGTCATGGAAGTGAAATTTTTAAAAAGCCATGATAAAATCTTGACACCAACAAGAGAAAAATGACTCATCCCATTCAGGGGAATAAGGGCAGGAGTAATGGCTAGCTTCTCATTAGAAACAATGAAGACCACAGATATTAGAATGGTATATTCAAAATCTATATAAAAAGCATAAAAATTGGAAAGGAGGTAAACCTTCTTTCCTGACCTACAATTGTTCAAATTAACATCCTAAAGACTATACATAAAACTGACTAGAACAAGTAAATTTCATAAGGTTATAAGAGTTGGCTGAGTAATGACTACCAAGGATATCCAGGTTCTAGAATCTGGAACCTCTGAATTTTACTGGTAAGGAAGAAGAGACGTTGCAAGTGTGATTAAATTAAGGATGTGGAAATAGCAGGATTATCCTGGGATATCTGGTGGGTCTTAAGTCAGAAATGTTCTTAATAAGAGGAAAGCTTAAAGATATTTGACTATAGGAGAGAAGGTGATATGATAAATACAGGTTTTGAAGATGAAGGAAAGGGCCATAAGTCAAGGAAGACAAGTGGCTACCAAAAAAGGCAAAGAATGGGCTTCTCATCTTCAGAGCCTCCAGAAAAAGACAGCCTTGCCAACACCTTGACCTTATCCCAGTGAAACTGGTTTAAGATCTCCAGGACTGTAAAAGAATAGATTTGTGTTGTGTTAAACCACGAAGCTTATGGTGATTTGTTACAATGGAATAGGAAAGTGACACAAAGATCAAAACGAAAATTTTATTTCTATACACCGATAGTGAAAATTCCAAAAGTGAAACAATTCCATTAATAGTAACATCAAAGATGGATTCAGGAATAAATGTAACAAAATATGCATAGGCAAAATTTGCAAGACTAGAATATCACAGAGAGAAATTAAACAGGACCTAAAAAAAAAAAAAAAGGAAATATATACTGGGTTCACGGAAACTTATTAATCGCCCCATACTGAAATGTAAGTTTCAATCAATGCAATTTCAAACAAAATCCTAGTGTGTTTTTATTAGAAATTGGTAAGAATGTCTAAAATACCAAACATTTTTAAAAACTGTTTTATTAACATATATTTTTGCCCCAGGGGTACAGGTCTGTGAATCACCAGGCTTACACACTTCACATCACTCCCCATAGCACACACCCTCCCCAAAGTCCATAACCCAACCACCCTCTCCGTATCCCCCTCCCCCCAACAACCCTCAGTTTGTTTTGTGAGATTAAGAGTCTCTTATGGTTTGCCTCCCTCCTGATCCCATCTTGTTTCATTTTTTTCCCTCCTCACCCCCAAATCCCCTACTTTGCCTCTCAAATGCCTCATATTGAGGAGATCATATAATTATCTTTCTCTGATTGACTTATTTCACTCAGCCTAATACCCTCTAGTTCCATCCATGTCGCAAATGGCAAGATTTCATTTCTTTTGATGGCTGCATAATATTCCAGTGTGTGTGTGTGTGTGTGTGTGTGTGTGTGTCAGTCGATGGACATCTACGTTCTCTCTATAGTTGCTCTATAGTTGGGCTATTGTGGACATTGCCGTTATAAACATTCAGGTGCACATGCCGCTTGGATCACTACATTTGTATCTTTAGGGTAAATACCCAGTAGTGTGGTTGCTGGGTCAACTTTCTGAAGAACCTCTATGTTGTTTTCCAGAGTGGCTACACCAGCTTGCATTCCCACCAAAGGTGTGAGAGGGTTCCCCTTTCCCTGCATCCTTGCCAGCATCTGTCATTTCCTGACTTGTTAATTTTAGCCATTCTGACGGTGTGAGGTGGTATCTCATTGTGGTTTTGATTTCTATTTCCCTGATGCCGAGTGATGTGGAGCACTTTTTCATGTGTGTCTCTTGGCCATCTGGATGTCTTCTTTGCAGAAATGTCTGTTCATTTCCTCTACCTATTTCTTAATTGGATTATTTGTTCTGTGGGCATTGAGTTTGGTAAGTTCTTTTTTTTTTCCCTTTTTATTAATTTTTTCAGTGTAACAGTATTCATTCTTTTTGCACAACACCCAGTGCTCCATGCAAATCGTGCCCTCCCCATCACCCACCACCTGTTCCCCCAACCTCCCACCCCTGACCCTTCAAAACCCTCAGGTTGTTTTTCAGAGTCCATAGTCTCTTATGGTTCGCCTCCCCTCCCCAATGTCCATAGCCCGCTCCCCCTCTCCCAATCCCACCTCCCCCCAGCAACCCCCAGTTTGTTTTGAGAGATTAAGAGTCATTTATGGTTTGTCTCCCTCCCAATCCCATCTTGTTTCATTTATTCTTCTCCTATCCCCCTACCCCCCCACGTTGCTTCTCCATGTCCTCATATCAGAGAGATCATATGATAGTTGTCTTTCTCCGATTGACTTATTTCACTAAGCATGATACGCTCTAGTTCCATCCAAGTCGTCGCAAATGGCAAGATTTCATTTCTTTTGATGGCTGCATAGTATTCCATTGTGTATATATACCACATCTTCTTGATCCATTCATCTGTTGATGGACATCTAGGTTCTTTCCATAGTCTGGCTATTGTAGACATTGCTGCTATAAACATTCGGGTACACGTGCCCCTTCGGATCACTATGTTTGTATCTTTAGGGTAAATACCCAGTAGTGCAATTGCTGGGTCATAGGGTAGTTCTATTTTCAACATTTTGAGGAACCTCCATGCTGTTTTCCAGAGTGGTTGGACCAGCTTGCATTCCCACCAACAGTGGAGGAGGGTTCCCCTTTCTCCACATCCTCTCCAGCATCTGTCATTTCCTGACTTGTTAATTTTAGCCATTCTGACTGGTGTGAGGTGATATCTCATATGATACTCTCAATAGATGCTGAAAAAGCATTTGACAAAGTACAGCATCCCTTCCTGATCAAAACTCTTCAAAGTGTAGGGATAGAGGGCACATACCTCAATATTATCAAAGCCATCTATGAAAAACCCACTGCAAATATCATTCTCAATGGAGAAAAACTGAAAGCTTTTCCATTAAGGTCAGGAACACGGCAGGGATGTCCATTATCACCACTGCTATTCAACATAGTATTAGAAGTCCTAGCCTCAGCAATCAGACAACAAAAAGAAATTAAAGGCATCCAAATTGGTAAAGAAGTAGTCAAACTATCACTCTTCGCAGATGATATGATACTATATGTGGAAAACCCAAAAGACTCCACTCCAAAACTGCTAGAACTTGTACAGGAATTCAGTAAAGTGTCAGGATATAAAATCAATGCACAGAAATCAGTTGCATTTCTGTACACCAACAACAAGACTGAAGAAAGAGAAATTAAGGAGTCAATCCCATTCACAATTGTACCCAAAACTATAAGATACCTAGGAATAAACCTAACCAAAGAGACTAAGAATCTATACACAGAAAATTATAAAGTACTCATGAAAGAAATTGAGGAAGACACAAAAAAATGGAAAAATGTTCCATGCTCCTGGATTGGAAGAATAAATATTGTGAAAATGTCTATGCTACCTAAAGCAATCTACACATTTAATGCAATCCCTATCAAAATACCATCCATTTTTTTCAAAGAAATGGAACAAATAATCCTAAAATTTATATGGAACCAGAAAAGACCTCGAATAGCCAAAGGAATATTGAAGAACAAAGCCAAAGTTGGTGGCATCACAATTCCAGACTTCAAGCTCTATTACAAAGCTGTCATCATCAAGACAGCATGGTACTGGCACAAAAACAGACACATAGACCAGTGGAACAGAATAGAGAGCCCAGAAATCGACCCTCAACTCTATGGTCAACTAATCTTCGACAAAGCAGGAAAGAATGTCCAATGGAAAAAAGACAGCCTCTTCAATAAATGGTGCTGGGAAAATTGGACAGCCACATGCAGAAAAATGAAATTGGACCACTTCCTTACACCACACATGAAAATAGACTCCAAATGGATGAAGGACCTCAATGTGAGAAAGGAATCCATCAAAATCCTTGAGGAGAACGCAGGCAGCAACCTCTTCGACCTCAGCCGCAGCAACATCTTCCTAGGAACAACGGCAAAGGCAAGGGAAGCAAGGGCGAAAATGAACTATTGGGATTTCATCAAGATCAAAAGCTTTTGCACAGCAAAGGAAACAGTTAACAAAACCAAAAGACAGCTGACAGAATGGGAGAAGATATTTGCAAACGACATATCAGATAAAGGGCTAGTATCCAAAATCTATAAGGAACTTAGCAAACTCAACACCCAAAGAACAAACAATCCAATCAAGAAATGGGCAGAGGACATGAACAGACATTTCTGCAAAGACGACATCCAGATGGCCAACAGACACATGAAAAAGTGCTCCACGTCACTCGGCATCTGAGTTTGGTAAGTTCTTTATAGATTTGGGATACTAGCCCTTTATCTGATATGTTTGCAAATATCTTCTCCCATTCTGTCAGTTGTCTTTTGGTTTTGCTGACTGTTTCCTTTGTTGGGCAAAACCTTTTGATCTTGAAGTCCCAATAGTTCATTTTTGTTCTTGCTTCCCTTGCCTTTGACAATGTTTCTAGGAAGAAGTTGCTGTGGCTGAGGTCAAAGAGGTTGCTGATTGTGCTCTCCTCAATACCAAATATTTTTTTAAGAAGAACAGCAAAGTTAGAGGACTTATATACTACCTGATTTCAAAGCAATATAAAAATAATCAAATAGTATGGTATTGGCCTAAGAAAAGAAATACAGGGGGCGCCTGGGTGGCTCAGTGGTTTAAGCTGCTGCCTTCAGCTCAGGTCATGATCTCAGGGTCCTGGGATCGAGTCCCGCATCGGGCTCTCTGCTTGGCAGGGAGCCTGCTTCCTCCTCCCTCTCTCTGCCTGCCTCTCTCCCTCTCTCTGCCTGCCTCTCTCCCTACTTGTGATCTCTATCTGTCAAATAAATAAATAAAATCTTTTTAAAAAAAAAAGAAATACAGGGGGCGCCTGGGTGGCTCAGTGGGTTAAGCCGCTGCCTTCAGCTCAGGTCATGATCTCAGGTCCTGGGATCGAGTCCCGCATCGGGCTCTCTGCTCAGCAGGGAGCCTGCTTCCCTCTCTCTCTCTCTGCCTGCCTCTCTATCTACCTGTGATCTCTCTCCGTCAAATAAATAAATAAAATCTTAAAAAAAAAAAGAAAAGAAATACAGATCAATGAAAGAGAATGGAAAATTTGGAAAGATGTTTAAATGGTTAACTGATTTTTTAACAAAGGGGTGAAGTAAACCAATAGTGAAAAGAAAATCTTTTCAATAAATAGTGCTAGGATACTTGGCCATCTACATTCAAAAAAAGGTACCTTGATTCTTATACCATGCACAAAAGTTAACTCAAAACAGATCATAAATCTAAATGAGAACTTACTTTAAAGCTAAAAATTCTAGGAGAAAACCTAGGGAAAAAATCCATGACTTTGGGTTAAGCAAGATTTCTGAGATGTGACACCCAAAGCATCTTCTTTTCTGGCATATGTTTATTGGGTCATACAAGAAAAAAATTAGTAAGTCAGCTTTTATTAGAAGTGCTTTGGTCTTTGAGGTATACCAGCAAGAAAATGAAAAGTTAAAGACTGAGAAAATATTTGCAGAAATATCTAATGAAAAATTTGTTTCCAAAAAATATAAAAAACGCTTAAAATACATAGTAAGAAAATTTTTTTATGTTATGTGAGTAACCATACAACGTATTTTTAAATTGGGCAAAATATTTGAACACACCTTACACAAAAGATACATAGTTTTCTTTATGAATAAACACTACACGAATGAAGGTATATAAGTTGAACAGACACTCCACAGAAGATAGACAAATGGTCCACAAGACACAAAGAAGATCAACATCATTGATTAAGGAAATTAAATTAAGCCCACATTGAGACACCATTCCATGCCCACTGGAATAATTCATGTTGGAAAGGTGAACAATACGAAGTGTTGTTGAGGATGTGGAGAAACCGAAACACTATGTACTGTAGGTGGGAATGCAAAATGGTAGAGCCACTTTGAAAAGTCTGATAGCATCTTATAATATTAAACATATACTTATTTGGCTCAGCAATTGTACTTCTAGGCATCTACCCAAGAAAAAAACCTATGGCCACAGAAATATTTATATGACTATTTGTAGCAGCATTGTCCATAGTAACCCCAAATAGATACCACCCAAACATAAATAAGATGTGGTAGGTTATACAATGGAATACTTTTCAGCAATAAAAGGGATGAACTTGTGATACAAGGTACAAACAAAATCCATGCACCAAAAAACAACATGCTAAGTGAAAAACACTAAAACAAAAGACTACATACTGTTTCCATTCACGTGGTATTCTGGAAAAAGCGAAACTGCTGGAACGGAAAGCAATCAAATGGTTTCTGGGACCAAGGAAGGGTAGGCATTAGGGATTGAAAAAGGCCCTTTAGGGGCGCCTGGGTGGCTCAGTGGGTTAAGCCGCTGCCTTTGGCTCAGGTCATGATCTCAGGGTCCTGGGATCGAGTCCCGCATCAGGCTCTCTGCTCAGCAGTGAGCCTGCTTCCCTCTCTCTCTCTCTCTCTCTGCCTGCCTCTCTGTCTACTTGTGATCTCTGTCAAATAAATAAAAAATCTTTAAAAAAAAAGAAAGAAAAGAAAAAGGCCTTTTACTTTATGGGGTGATGCAAAAGTCCTAAAACTAGGTTGTGGTGGCAGTTTCCCAACTAAAGATGCTTACCAAATTCAATGAAACTTATACTTATATTGATTTTAGAGCATGTAAATGACACCTCACTAAAGCTGTTAAACCCATACAGCTCTGTGAGGTAGAGATCACTCCCATTGTGCAACTGAGGGAAGAGTCTCAGAGGCTGGGAACTCACTTAACACTAAACAGCTAGTCATTATCAAACCCAAGTCCACATTGGTAATCACTGCTCTACTCTGCTTGTTGGAGTAGAGAGGAGACACTGGGGACCTTGTGATGCTGGTGGAAGTTTCCAGGATCAGCAGACCCCACCCAAGCTGAAACCAGTGTGGGCTGCTCCCCTCTACAGAAATGGTCTGCCGCCAGGAAATGAGGGGTGGCCTGGGCTAGAGGCCTAATGTTTAGAGCTCCTGCTGCTCTCAGGAAATGTGCTACAGGAAAACAAGCACAGCACAGAGAAGAGATTTAAGACTCTGTTTTGGCACTTAATGGTCCTTAAGACCTTAAGCAGGCCATGCAACTTCTTACAGCTTCAGTTTCTTAATCCATGAAAAGGATTTAGAGACATACCACCTCCTTTATGGAGCTGTGTTGGATGCTGAATGGGCAGTAAGTGAAATAAAGGACCTGATCCTTAGTAGAGCCTCAGTAAAAGTCCTACTATTTAATAAGGATTTAGACTTTTTTTTTTTTAATTGTTTCTCACTGAGGAAAAATACGAATTTTTCATCAGAAGCCCTTCTGGGCATCAGACTTAGTGGACCCTCAAATTTTATCCAGGATCTCACAGTCATGAAGGAATAAAGTGCATCGAACTCCTTTTACTCTGTAATTATTTTCTTCCCTTGCTTTACTTCTATGAAGTTTGCCATATAAGGCTATCAGTGCCTCCACATGTCCCCATAAAAAAATCAAGAGAAATTATGTAGATGTGTTTGTGACTTACATATACACAAACTTGCATTATTTGAATTTTTTGGCAGGAAGTAAATGTTTGAAACTATGTGCTGAAATGGAAATCCGAAAGGACTATTTTAGCAATAGGAGATGTTCATTTTATTAGGTCCAGCAAATGATAGCCTGGAAGAGGTCACTATTTACAAAATCTTTTAAGTTCTCAAGTTTTGAGGTTAGACTCAAAGAGCTCAAAGCATTTTACTGTTGAACACTGTTTGTCTACATGGTATGGACACCTTTCCTCTTCATCACACAAGTCCATAAGGGGGTTCTCATGCCTGACTCTTCATAAAGGCAAGCAGAGATGGTATTAAAATGTGGAGATCCAAGGCCACCACATCAAAAATTATGATTTCATAGGACAGAGGTAGTGCCCAGTAATGAATTTTTTTTAAACAAATAATCCCTGGTGATCCTGGACCAAACCAAACTCACATCCTGTCTATTTCTCAAGGGCTTCCCCCAGCCTCAGGAAAATTTTTTGTGGTAATTCTAGACAATAGTTCTTTAGTTTGTTTTGAATGTTAATCAGTGTTATAAAGTAGGATTTAAGCTCGAATAAGCTTGGGAACACACTAATACTCATTATGTTTATAATGATGTAATTTTAGACTCGCTCTTAGCATCCATTATCCCCTATCAATATTTACAATTCTGTATCAATACTGAGTAATTCACTATTTTCTTATTCCATGTATAGCCTCTCCTCTCCAATTGGATTTGTAAAATCCTGGAGACAGATGTCTATTTCAGACAGAAACATCATAACTGATACTTAAGGAAGGCAAAGGTATTGATGTACAGATTTTAGCTGAGTAATACCACCATGGAATTAGCTGGAAAAGGGAAGCATCATGCTCAGAAGTTTTATTATATTCCACATTCAGTTTTCGCCCATTTCCTGAATATGACGTCTAACAAGTTTCCAGAGAAAATCCTACACTTCAACAACCAGAAACTCCGAGCAGGCCACTCCACGTAAGGTTAAGGAATATAAGCTACTGCACGGTGGACAAGAGAAAGGGGAAGGCCTGGATAAACAGCACAGTATCAAATACCACTTTGCTAGAATAACTATTCTCACATTTGTATCATTATGGTTTGGGGCACTTAGAGCCACATGAATATAATGAGTTTAAAGAGAAAAATAGGCTAATATGTAGTTTTAAATTCGTGTACACCTGTGCCTAAAAATTGAAGTGATAGTTATATTCTTAATGTAGACTGATGAACTTCAGATCAGAGAATCTTCTAAAGCTGCATGTAATATTCTGTCCATTTTGGGGGTGGGGTGAGGCTAGCTATCCAATATTCTTCAGCTTCACAAAAGGATCCACAACCCAAAAGGAATTTATCCCTCTCTGGTCTCAATCTATTTTGGGTCATATAATCATGAAGCTTACAAAACTAAGATTGACCTTATATATTGTCCTGAACCACATTTAGTGTTTTTCAAACACTAATATAGGAGCTTTAATAGAGAGGCACTATTTACAGATCTGAAGCTGTGAGGTCTTTGCTGGTCTCTTGGAACCAGATGTTTATGTATTTACTTAAAGTGGCCCACTGAATAATCATGGTTACAAGTTGAACAGCACACATTCTTTCAGTTTTATAAATACCAGGAAGTTTATAAACTCAGTGAAAAACTAGCATTTCTGGTAATTGACCTCAAACTATATTTACTAAGATAATATAAACCATTGTCCTGAATCAATATAGCCATTTTCTCCAGCAAACATTGGGCAGCATTTCCCTAGACAAAGAAAGTCTTCTGCATACCATCTCCTTATTTTTTTAAGGGCTGCAGGTAAATGTTATAATTCATACAGTATTTCTTTCAGACCAATGAATACTTAGAGCTGGAATTCAAATGTTTAGAGCAATGTGGCATGATCAACAGATGTTAAGAGTAAAGTTAGAGCAATTTTGCCTCATGATTTTCATAACACAGATCACCCGTGTATTTATCTTTCCTTCCAGTAACTTTGTTTGAGGTTTGCAGTTAAGTACATTTTTACTGCTATAAAACATCAACTAAACATACTGACAAGATTATTTCAATGGAATTACCTTTTATATATTGTTATCTGGGGGGAAAAGATCCCAGAATTAGGTGAATTTTGGTAGCTCACATATTGTACCGGCATTCAAACAAAATTATGACTGCCCCTTTCCTCAAGCATGGATTTATGGTGATTGGTTTTCTTATTGTGATTTATTTCTATATACTGCAGCTAACCTTCATGTCAACACAAAAAGACAAGCCAATGGGTAGAAGTATACATTTATTCTATGACAATAGAATATTTTTCTCCTATTAGGGCTGATAAATTATTTCTTCACTTAGGCACAAAATGTATGTCAGGGTAATCTTAAAGGAAACAATATAGCAGAAAGGAGCATGGACTTCCAAGTGAGAGTCGTTCGTTTATTTCTTACTTGTGTATTTATTATGGACCCATTTTGTGCTGGGGACTGAGAATACAACAGGAAACAGGTACAGTCTCTGCTGCCTAGAATGTTATAGCTTCCACTCCTGGGGTGCTTTGGAGTACTTTTTATCAAGCTATTTGCCAAGCCTCAGCTGCCTTATCTGTAAAGGAGGGGATATCATTCATCTCTGAGTGTTGCCATGAATATTTATGAAAAGCTATCTGGTTCATTATCTAACAAAGTAGCACTTAGATCTGGATTGTTATTAAATAGCTACTTTGTGGTTTTGAAGCGATAGACAAGCCATGTGGCAGATCAGAGAACACATTTCAAATTCTTGAAAGAGGACAACAGCCCTATGTGGTTTCAAAGTGTTCTATAGTCTAATGAGGATATTTTATCTTGCTAAACAGTCTAACCCCAGATGTCCAACACAGTAACAAATGCAAGAACACTGAAGGGTTACTTTGAACACAGACCAAAACTATAACTTAGGAATGTGTGAAACTGTGGCTAGAATCAAACTCAAGGGTGGCAAGCCAAAGAAGACTCAGTTATGAAGTTTGTTCTGGGAATTACTAACTCCCTGTTAAGAGCGAGATGTTTCTACCTCTGCATGAGGATCACCGCTGATGCTGAACTCTAACTGAAGACTTGGTTGGGTGGCTCGCAGTCTTCTTTGGCACTTAAATATCTCCTTCTACGAACCCCCTTGTCGATGAACTGCAGCTTTGGAAACATCACGTCTGCAGTATTGGAAGAGCACAGACACACAGAAGACACTACGTGAGTGTTTGCTATTAGTACTGTGTCTGCTTCTGAGTTTACCTTCTCCATGATTAAATAAAGATACATATATATACACAATGGAATACTATGCAGCCATCAAAAAATGAAATCTTGCCATTTGCGACGACGTGGATGGAACTAGAGTGTATCATGCTTAGTGAAATAAGTCAATCGGAGAAAGACAACTATCATATGATCTCCCTGATATGAGGACATGGAGAAGCAACATGGGGGGTTAGGGGGATAGGAGAAGAATAAATGAAACAAGATGGGATTGGGAGGGAGACAAACCATAAATGACTCTTAATCTCACAAAACAAACTGGGGGTTGCTGGGGGGAGGTGGGATTGGAAGAGGGGGAGGGGGCTATGGACATTGGGGAGGGTATGTGCTATCGTGAGTGCTGTGAAGTGTGTAAACCTGGCGATTCACAGACCTGTACCCCTGGGGATAAAAATACATTATATGTTTATTTAAAAAAAAAATTTGGAAGGGGAGGTGAACCATAAGAGACTATGGACTCTGAAAAACAACCTGAGGGTTTTGAAGGGTCAGGGGTGGGAGGTTGGGGGAACAGGTGGTGGGTAATAGGGAGGGCACATATTGCATGGAGCACTGGGTGTTGTGCAAAAACAATGAATACTGTTACGCTGAAAAAATAAATAAAATGGAAAAAAAATTAAAAAAAATAAAGATACATATAATGAACCTCTACCATGAGAACACAGAACATTACCACAACAACTTAACATTTTAGCTAAAAATCCAAGAAACTCAAGGGACTAGTGATCCTGTGCAGCTTTATCCTGGTAAGGAAGTGAAGGCTTCTCAGAACACTGGAGTGGCTGAAGAATGTTCAGAATCCTAGCGTGGATCTTTATAGGTCCAGCAAACCCAAGCTCAGAACTACGGGGTTCATCTGCAACCCTTCTGAGAACATTTTAAGTAGGCTTGTATGAAGTGCAGATTAAGGAGATGTAAAGATTTGATCACTACTATTGTCTTAACGTAAAAAAAAAAAAAAATGAATACTTCCTGTAGTGGGTACTTATTGGAGCCTGGGCCACAGAGATCCCCAGCTCTGCACCTTGTCTGTAGAGCTTGGCACCAGGTTTTGGTTTGAGTTACCTAAAATTGTGCCCCTGGCCTTTGTTAGTTGAAACATGGATAGCCACTTCTTTCTCTTCAGAATCCAGGTACTATGATACTGAGAGACTGTAGGAGGTCTGGTGAGACCAAAGCTTTTGAGAAAGGTCCACGATTTCACCTTCAAGTCCCAGAGCCCAGTCTGAATCCTCACAATAAATTCCCCTTTTTATTCTAAAGTATCTCAAATTGGTTTCTGTTACTTACAAACAATAGGCACTTAAATACACAACAGCTGAAATGCTAATTGATTAGAAAATCCAGATTATGATAGTTTGGAAAATATCAGATTGATCAGGGTTTCTATAGAGAATTTGAAAGAAACTTGTGACAGCGCTCATTTCCAGGACTCCAGGATATAGGAGCAGGGGCTCTGTTTGGGCTGGTGATCACACTCCGATAAATCCAGTGTGTGGAACTGAGTACCACCTCTCTAAATTACCTATTTGTATCAGCTCTTTGACACAAGCCAGAGAAGGCTTCCAGTTTGGGGTGGAGTGCTATCTGAACCCCATCCCCCGTGCGAGTATGTACGTATGTATACACACACACACACACACACACACACACACCATACTTGTCTGAAAGATGGGGTATGGCATATCTTACATAAGCCATTTCTCACCAAGGGATGTCAGAGATTCTGGAGAGAACTCAAGAGAAAGGGAGAGGACATCGGAATCAGGCAGTGCCGAGCCCTGAGTATCAGATGGGAAGGGGTGGGTTGAGGAATAAGATGGTCTAGTGGTACCCCACTCAACAGCTTGGTTATCCCATGGAGAGGCAACAGTGGACAGAGTCACAGAGCTGTGTAGTACTTGCACTCCAAGCTGACTTGTACTGAGAGGGATTCCAAATCTCAATCTCATCGGAGTCCCTTTGGCCTGATGAGTCTACAGCAACCCGCTCTGATACCCAGGCTTGGGCTAGCACCTGGACAGGGTGTAAGTGAGTGATAATCCTAGCTCCGCCCTTCTGAAGATGGCTCAGCCACCGGAAACCACATCATTCCAGGGCAGAAACAAGGATGCAGTAGGAACCAAGCTCCCCCACCCAGGCTTTGGAGCAGCTTGTAGAGACAAACAGCAGGGTTTAACAACTGGGCTGCAGTTTCATGTCCTGCAGCATCTGGCAGCCTCGGAAGAGCCATCAGTTTGATTTAGGAGACCTACATTTCTACCCACAGCTGACTGCCAGCCCTGTCGCTGCGGTAGCAGGGAGAATTTTGTCAGAGACTAAAATCAGCATGTAAATCAACACAGCTTTCCATGTCGCAAAGCACAGAGAAACACACAGAACAGATCATCTGATATGCCAGTGTAGGACAGTATCTTAAATACAAGAAGCAAGATAAAGATCTGTTAAGATCTGTTTTGGGAAACAAACTGGAGAGTACAAACCCTCACAAGGCTATGAAAATTTCTTCTAGAAGGCCAGAGAGAGGTTTCAGCTCTTGTGGACACTGAAAGTTTAGGATGTTCAAAGCCTTCTCCCAAAAAAGTAAGCTCGTTTTAAAGATTAGTTCCTTCACTAGGCACAATTCACTTTCCAGTAGGATGGTGAGGATTTTAATAGACAAACGTGATCTGAAGTTTGGTTTGGTAAATGAATAAAGTCTGAATAGAGAAAACTGGTTAAGTAGCCTGTCTGCAGAGGACACTTAGCCATATTTTCTTATTTCAAGTATGTATGGGGGACCCTAATGAGTCATTTCCTCCATGTAATCAGTTCATGACTCTGCTTCCAAAAAAAGGGGGGGGGAAGGTGACCAGGAGCCTCTGCTCTAGAAATTAGGTTTGTGGAACTTGGCAAATCATATATTGTGTGTAACAATATATAGACAGTAAGGGCTCTGGCAAGTTTATAGGCAGCTTGAGAATATTTTATGTACTATTTCTAAGTCACCCAGATTTATAATTGCAGTTTCCATCATAAGCATTTGACACAATGAGCATTTTGAAAGTGCTTCCTACTCTACTAATGGCTTCATTCAGTTTTTCTTTATTTCTGAGAGAAGACTGATTTTACAGTATCCTGGCTAGTGGAAGGCTACTTTAGCCTTCTATATTAAATTAACTTCTGTATGCATTTCCAATCTATAGCTGCATTCAGTTGCTATTTACTGCCCGCATCTCTCTCTCCTAGCACAAAACAAGGCTGAAGTTCAAATGCTCTAATAATTGTTAGATGCGACCCACGAATTTTAATCCTGATTTTATGTAAGCTCTAAATCAAAGTAACAGATTTCAAAAGTATTTTCAAAATTTCAAAGCTAAAGTTTTTGTCTAAAAATGATTTAGGAAATGGTCATATTCACAAGATCCCTAAGTTTGAATTCTGATCATAAGTACACCTAATTATACACAAATGAGATGTATCATGATAGGTGCTGGGACAAACATGTTGTCCATGATCTCTTTACTCACCTCCAACCCCTCGAAGATACATAGGATTAGCCCACTGACAAATGTTATGTTCATACAAAAACAGAAGGGAAAAGAATTGAAAAAGAAGGCTCGCTTTGAATGAGGAGCAATGTCAAGGGTGTTGGCACAGCACTCCTGATGGGAAGGACAGTGCTTTAAGGTGGTGACCACTTCCCAGAGATCTCAGAGTATTTTTTTTGAAATCTAATAGTAAGCCTTAACCTAAAACCTGCCTTTAATCCCTGTTCACATTTAAAGCTTAGACCCAGTGTCTACCTAAGCTCTCTCCATTGTTTAATTAGCAAAAGGGGCAATTCACTGACAGGGGTTACTGGAAATACCTTATAGAAACAGAAGAGTCTTACTCAATTAGTGACACATATGTTAAATATTTAATATGCATCCAGCACTATCAGGATTCTGTTTCTACTCTCAATGAGTATGGTAGCATTTGGAAATTTAAAAATATGTACATTTTTAAAGCCCAGAGTAAACCAAGCCACTGAAAGAAATAGGAGCTATTATTGCAGGCTTGGAATATCAGAAAGGCACTCCTCTGGATTAGAGCTTCTTTAATTCATCAAAAAAGGACACTACATTTTGGCCCCTGAAAACAAAAGATGTGGATGTTTTCTTGATTTCAAAAAGATGGTGACCTTGAATCATTTGACGGGCTCCTCTCAATCTTGCTCTTCTCTTGGACCAACCCCACAACCCCAGCAGCATCAGCACGACCTGGGGGGGGGGGGGGACATACCAGAAATGCCTTTTCGAAAATTTCAGGCCCCAGCCCAGCCCCACCAAATTGGAATCTGCATTTTCACAAGATTCCAGGTGATTTCTATGCACATCAGTTTTGAGAAGCTTGGTTATACACATTTCCCATGATTCATTTCTATGAAATCTAGATTTCTTCATCTCTTTAAAAAGTATATACTTGGCTGCTGCCCTTGTTGTCAGTGAAAACTAGCCCCTCTCTTCAAAATTTCGAGTAAAGGAAAGATAAGTTGGCAGCTTTTAAACAGATTTCCCCACCACGCCCCCTTTTCCCAGAGTATTCTCCCCACATGCCCATAGCAGCTGTGTTTACCTCCGTGATTAGACAGTACAATAAATGCACCTAGTGATAAACTAAGTTGCTTTAATTAAATGCCTGATTGCATATATATGTTAAAACAGTTGGTTATTTCTCCAAAACAATAGAAAATGTCTTCTGTCATGCAAAAAGTGCAAAGTAGGGCCAAGTAGATATAATGCAACAGTGACTAATTCTTTAAAATATCTATAGAAAAGAAGATGGGTTTCCAGATTTGTCCTTTAATGTGATGAAGTCTTGTTTCTAGGGAAAGGACATTGCTGTGTAATTCCAAATGCTTAGTTTGCTCAGACCAGTGGACACTTTGATCTTTCTGAGGGATTTGTAAAGAAACTGGATGTTAGAGGAGAGCGATGAGGGAAGTTACTAGTCACCAATGAGATCTATGTATCTTAAATCTGTGGCACTGGGCGCTAGCAGCAGATTGAAGGGAAATTGGACTTCTTGGGACATTCTCCTACTATCCTTGCCTAACAGATAGCAACTGCTCCAAGAATCCAAATTGAGAAAGTGGACAAATGATACTATGTCAGCAGCATAGCAAAGAAACCTTCCACAAGTGGTAGAGTTTTGGACATGAAAGGTAAGGCTTGATTTATCCCCACACAGGACACTGCAGCCTTTGTTGAGAGGAAAACAAACACACACAAAACCAAAGACATCTCAGAGCACAGGTCAAAAAAAAAAAAAAAATTCCCTATTCCTTCCAATTCTTCTCCTTGTCCCCTTTCTTCTGGAAAGTTCTTTCTTTGGTCTTTGAAGTGAGAAATTCAGAGAAACCTCCTGCAACAGAGGGAACAGGAGGGACTTTGAAGCCAAGCAAATCCAAGTTTGGATTACATTGCCTCAAGTGTGTTTTCAATCTATGTTGCTCAGATGAGTGAAAGAGCAGCTACACAAGGACGAGGGAGAGGCGTGCAGGAAAGAAGTGCCATGAAATGAAGGAGAAAGATACCCAATTAGGGCATCATTTTGCTTTCATAGGGCTGGAATTTTTCACTTTAATCCTTATCTTTTTATCCCTCAATACAAACATATCAGTTACACGTTCTTTATAGAAGAGTGAACAGTCTCAAAAGCACAGTAATATTAGGGGGGGAAAAAGCAGCACGTGTGGTAGTGAAAGTGAAAATTCTTGGTCGACCCACTCCCAAGGATAATCATTGTTGACCATATGGTATAGACACTAATATTTTTGGTGTTTTATAGTTTAAAACTTTAAGTTTTTTATATATGCAGAATAATCATCATTCTGGTAGGCTGAATAATGGCTCACAAAATACATCTATGTTCTAATCCCTAGAATGTGTATTCCCTTGTAAGACAGAAAAGAAAAGAGCATTGCAAATTTATTAAGAATATCAAGACAAGAGATTGCACTGGGTTATCTGGAAGAGCCTAAAAATGCAATCACACATGTCCTTAGAGAAGCAAGAGATCTGACAAGGCAGTGTGACCAAGGAGAAAGTTTGGAATGAGGTAGCCACAGTCACCAGAAGCTAGAAGGCATGGACAGATTCTCCCCTCTAGCTGTCAGAGGAAATGTTGCCCTGTTGACACTTTGGTTTCAGCCTAGTTGGCATACTATTAGAAGCAGGCTTTGGGACTGAATCTCTCACACTAGAAGACAAAGATGGGTGTGCGTCTCTTTTTTTTCTTTCCTGAAGACTTACATTTATACCCTCCAAGCTAGCATACTTTGGTTCAGTCCCTGGGTCCATCATTTTCTAGAATATGCAATCTATTCTTAGGATTAGCCAATTCTTCACAGCAAAATATATTAAGACTTCATCAATCCCAGTTAGCATAATTAAGAAAGTAATGTATCTGGGGTGCCTGGGTGGTTCAGTCAGTTGAACATCTCTTGGTTTCAGCTCAAGTCATGATCTCGCAGTTGTGGGATCAAGCCCCCACTCAGTGAAGAATCTGCTTCAGATTCTGTCTCTCTCTCTCTTGACCCCACCCCACTTGTGTGCTCGCTTGCTCTAAAATGAGTAAGATCTTAGAAAAATAAATCTATCTGGAAACTCATACCAGGGTTTTAAGAATTATGTTTTTATACTATGAATATTTGAAAAAATAAAAATCTGTGGCTGGAAAGAAGAACTGCGTTTTTAGTATTTTTTAAAAGGTAGTTTGGCTAAAGAAATTTCAGCCAGGTAAAATCATGACTTATTCTTCTAAGGGTCAGAAACACAGAATTTGCAAAATCTTAGGGAAACCATCCAGGTCTATGCTAATTGCCTCTCCCACATAAACAAGGACCAGTTGTTGGTTATGGTGAGGGACACGCATGTATATCATAAAATCCCCCTAAAAGAATTTTTTCAAACTGGAAGTTAGAAAATTTCCTATGGCAAGAGTCATTCCTCCACATCTCCATCTGGGCTGGTACCTCTCCCCAAGGACAGATTTCCCAGTCTTAGGAGACATGCATTATTTGAACAGAGACAGAAGAGCCTGAATTCTATTCACAGAACTTTGTTTGAACCTTGGAGGCGGGGTACTTAGCCTAGCCTCCAGTATTTTCTTTGGGTTCTTTTTTCTTTCATTGGTTTTGGGCAAGTTGGATGGAGAATCATAAACAAGGCAATAGGCCAGCTTCTAAATCTAATCAAAATAAATAATCAAAATAAATCTTTTGAGCATTTACTATTTATGAAATACTAGGGGAAGCATATAAAGTAGTTGAAGATACAGGCTCTGTACTAAAGATGCCTAGGGCTAACAAAAAAGCTGTTAGAGGTGGTCTCTGAGTTTGTTTGGTCACGCTAGAGATGAAACATAAATCTAGACGTTGAAGGGAAGGGACCTTTCACATGGGAGGACAGAGCACAGGACAGCATCCTAGGTGCTAAGAATGGAGTGGATGGAGTAGGAGCGAGCTGTGATCATATCTGGTGAAATGGCAGACTCCTCAGACCAGAACAGAGGGGAAAGGGAAAGAGTTACAGAGGGTTTTGGACGTCAGACAAATGAATTTGGACAGCATTCTTGAGAAGTCGTGGCCTACTGAAGTGTTCTAGATCAGCAGAGCGACCTGACATAAATGTGCTTGAGGAGGATTAATTTGGTACCGACACATAGAACTGACGGAGGCAGGGAACTGGAAGTTAGGAGGTTATTATGGCCACATGAGAATGATATAATGAAAGCAGATTGAGAGAAATGAAATGGAGGGAAGACATTGTTGCTGGGAAAAAGGAGTGCTAAGATTCAGTGAGTAATGATAGTGGGGAAGAAAAAAAATGAGCAGTTTTGACCTTGGGTGGTTAGATTTCTCCATCCTGAATGAGGATAGGAAGAGGAGGAGTGTTAGAGGATAAACAGTTTCAAAGAAGTTGGTATCTGCATAGAAATGTCCAGCAGCCATTATGAACATATGGGACTGGAAACATGAAGAAGCAAGAGCAGGAAATAAAGGCCTGAAACTCATCAGAACACAGATAATAGAACTAGTGCCCTGAAAAACAATCAGCTTGTTTCGAGCAGAGAATAGAGAGCTTGCAGAGACTGTTCTGAGTGATAATGTGAGCAGCAAATGGGGTGGAAGTAGGGAGGGGTTCCGTCAATGAAGACAAAGGAGCAGTGGTCAGACAGGTGTGAGCAACATCCTATTTGGATAATTCCATAGATTTCTAGGAAATAGAACATGAAGGACTGGTCATTGATAATTTTGTAACTGTATCGACTCATTGTATGCCCTGAAATTAACCAAGGCTCATTTTAAGATTGTAGAATTTGAGACTTTGTACTCTACGGTTCTGCTGTGGATTTTCAAACTCACCATTTCCTGCCATCCCCATTAGATAATGAAGTCAGTGTTTTTGTTGTGTAGCTTATTTCAACTTGAGAACTTCAGTTGACCTTTCCTTTTCCATCCGCACAGTTAGAAGGTGGTAACTAATAGAGCCAGCAGATATTTACTAAGCAACCTACTATATGTGAAAGACCCATAAATAGGGGCTGGACAAACCCCTTATTCACAAAGATTCTCCCTTTTAATGCAAAAGGTAAGCATTACAAATGTTTAAGTAAATCACATGCAGGCTGGAAAAAGTCTTAAATCTAACTTATGGAGTTAATGGTGCCAAGTTGCTTGTTTTTATAAGCACAAGAGCTTTTTAAAGCTATCACTCTGGCTACGCCCATGAGGTTCCATGGTCCCCTCAGACTTTGTTGCATGACATCTGGTACTTTACTGCCTTAGAGCTAAAAAGAAATACCATGTGTGCCATTTTCTTTGATTCAGTGTTTCCAAACGCTTCCCTTTCCACTTGGTCTTTCTATTAATGGTAATATTCTTCAAGGATTTCAGACATTGAAGGTCTGGTGTTAATAGACTTTTTTTTTTTCATTTTAAGAGGGACTATACAACCACAATTTGACCATTAGCTTTAACGAAGTTTTAAAGAGAGGGATCCACCCAATGATGGAGTTTTTGCACAAAGTATATGCCCTTTGACTAAAGATTAGGACACAGCCTATCAGGACACAGAGAATCAGTTGCAAATTAAAGTGGCTCAGGGTAACCCTCTATGGCAAGGCTTGTATGCTACTTTAGCAAAAATTCCTTATCAAGGGGCGCCTGGGTGGCTCAGTGGGTTAAGCCTCTGCCCTTGGCTCAGGTCATGATCTCAGGGTCCTGGGATCGAGCCCCGCATCGGGCTCTCTGCTCGGCAGGGAGCCTGCTTCCCCCTCCCTCTCTCTCTGCCTGCTTGTGATCTCTCTCTCTGTCTGTCAAATAAATAAATAAATAAAATCTTAAAAAAAATTCCTTGTCAAGGATCCTAGTCTGAAAACTGAAACTCCACAAACATGTTTGAATTGCATACATATTGCTAGCTGTGCAGGAGGGCTTAGCACTAAGAGGTATTTCCTATGTAGGGACTTTACAAATGTTTGTTGTCTTCCCTGCCTGTTGACAGGCAGCTCGACCTTATACGATAAACTTCACCTGTAGTTCACAAACACTAGTGTACAGAGGAGATGGTTCAGAATCCCTTGGCTATCATTTTTTAAAAGATTCCTGGGCTTAGTTTCTGGATATTCTGATTCTTGTAAATTCCAGGGTATGCATAGGGTATATATGCATTTATTTGATTTGCAGGTAATTCTGATGAGCAATCATGTTTAAAGTCTGCTCATTTCTTCCTAGATGTATTGTTTTATGACTGGGAGATTCTGTGAAAAGTAGGCTGTGTTCCAGACTGAGTGTACATTTTCCATATGCTAAATATGGGCATAAATGCACTGAACCTTCTCAAGTGAAGACTGATGGCCCTTTTTTAGGGGGCCATAGCTGACATACTAATTTATGATCTTCTAAACTTGGTATATAACTACAGAAAAATGTAAGAAGTGCAGAGGAAACATTATCTTGTCCTAGGAGGACCTTGGAGCATTTAATAGTTCCCTATTTCCTCAACAGGTGTTAGAAGAGATTAGGTAATCCAATAATATATCCATGGCATGTAAGTCAAAACAGAACCTGGATTTCTCCTTTCCTAGTCCAATTACTATGAAATACATAATTAGGTGGTCAAATGAAATCTCCCACGTTGGTATCATTTTACTGGGATAGGAAGAAGATAATCTCTCTAAAAATGCCCTCATCTCCTCCCTACCTCCTAAGAATTAACATCCCAGAGAAACAGCCCTACAATGCAAAAGCTAATTTTAAAAAATCATGCATATGACTCTAAAGCTTTCTATTTTCATTTAACCTATCATACATATTCCTCTAGGTCAGTGTGTGTCCATAACTCTTTCTTTGTAATAGCTTCATAATATTCCATACTATAGACTTCTCTTGACTTACATCTTGATTTTTCCAATGGATTTACTGGTGGACTTCCAGTTCTCAGTTTTTTTTTTTTTTTAATCCCTACATCAATGCTGCAATAAATATCCTAATGCACACTGTTAGGGTCCATGATCAAAGGAACAAGATTGATGTGATGCGAAAGTCGAGCAAAGCTTTATTTCGCGCCAAGCAGAGAAAATCCAACCGACCAGTCGGGGCCATCTCTTACAAAGAGGCGACAACGACCAGGACACCAGCCACGAAGACGACGCTCCTAACTCCACTACCCGACCACGACCCTAGCCAACAAGGACCCTAGCCGACCACAACGCCCCCGGCGGCGCCGCTCACCGACGAGGCCACCCCTCAATGACTACCCTACCCAACAACCACCCTACCCAACAACCACCCTACCCAACAACCACCCTACCCAACAACCACCCTACCCAACAACCACCCTACCCAACAACTACCCTTCCCGACCACAAGGCCCCCAGTGGCGCCGCTCCCCGGCGAGCCCGCTTCCTCACGACTCCCCTACCCGAGGACTCCCCTACCCTTCCCGACCACAAGGCCCCCAGTGGCGCCGCTCCCCGGCGAGCCCGCTTCCTCACGACTCCCCTACCCGAGGACTCCCCTACCCTTCCCGACCACAAGGCCCCCAGTGGCGCCGCTCCCCGGCGAGCCCGCTTCCTCACGACTCCCCTACCCGAGGAGGCCGCTCCCGGTCGACGAGGCCGCTCCCGGTCGACGAGGCCGCTCCCGGTCGACGAGGCCGCTCCCGGTCGACGAGGCCGCTCCCGGTCGACGAGGCCGCTCCCGGTCGACGAGGCCGCTCCCGGTCGACGAGGCCGCTCCCGGTCGACGAGGCCGCTCCCGGTCGACGACTACCCCCACGCTGCAGCCCAGACTAAGCTTTATAGAGGTGGTTGAGCCAAGCCCACACACAGATGGCCAATGAAATTGCAGCATACAAGGAAACCTGCACAGTCATGCTCGGGCAGCAATACAGGTGACCAATTGAATTCCAATTCACCATAGCAAATATATGCGCACCCCACTGATTGGATGTCTCCATCCAGCCTGGCCCGCCCCTATATCCGGGGTTTGCAAGTAAATTCCTCCGGGAGGGGCAGGGTCAATCCAAGCTTGCAATGAAATGGCTCCCTCTGGCTAACCAGGCCCTTACACATGCTAACTTTTTGGACAGATGATTTCTATGAGTAAGATTGATTTATGCAAAGGTGCAAGAATCAGAACTCTTACTAGATTCTGCGGGGTTATTTTCTGAGGAGTTAGTAGCAATTTCACATTTCCATTATCCCTGTGAGTTGGTTTTTTCTACAGCCTCATCAACATCAGTGAAACTCCAAAAAATTGAAAAATGATCAATCTTCTATTTGAAAAATAGCTTTTTGTTGCTTTAATTTGCATTTCTCTGGGAATGAACTATACCTTTTTGTGTATGTTGGCTCTTTGTCTGCCCATTTCTGTAAAAGGCCCTCTAGGATAAAATAATGTTCCTCCTCACACCAGGTACAAAGAAAATTCCATGTAAGGTCCAAAGACAGCAAAGCCAGAAGGGGGAAAAAAAAAAAAAAAAAAAAAAAAACATTGTATAATTGAGTGGAAGAGCTACTTGACATTTTAAACAAGATATATCCAAAACTGCAACAAAGGAGGAAGAATTAAGGTAAAGTTGACTTTATAACCATTAAAATTGTTTATATTGTCTTTTGCCTGACAGAAAAAGTCAAAAGACAAATTATATCATATACATGACAGACTTTAACAAAGGATTAATATCCCTGAATATGGTTCTCTCAAAAAAATGGATACAAAATAGACAAAAGAAAAAAAATAGCAGTGATATTTTTTCCACCCCGTTTTGAAGATTCTTGTGTTTGAAGCATATTGAATGGGAGGTGCATTTCCTCCTAAACAAGGTTCTCCCATAGCCATCTGTTCTCTGCCTATCGAGTCTCTTGGCATTTGGGTCTGATTTCCTCAGGTGGGAGTGTTGCCTTTGGTAACCTCACATGCTGATCACATCTTGTTCCTTTTGTCTTCCTTCCAGCCTTCCCTCTGCAGCACTGTAGCAAACTCACAGCAGTTCAGCTGCCTTTTAAAGTCAATAGCTAATATTCAGAAAATTCTGTGTACCAGGCAAAGAGCTCTACTGAGTACCATTCACAATCTCAGGTGTACCCTATAATGGGAGAATCACATCCAGTTCTATAGTTTAGAAACCGAGTTTAGGAAAGGCTCATGTCTTGCTTTATTTACAGCAGAATTTAAAGCACTTCCTTGTAAGTTACTGTAGGTGAGGAACACCTGAGAGAGTTCATGAGAAAGTACTTTGTAAAGTCTCAGGTACTCGACAGTAACCTATCAGGCTAGATTTTCCTTTAAAACTGGTTAAAAATAATCTGTGATCAGAAGAAGCATAACATACCCCTTGTTCCTTATCCCCTACTTGGAGACAGCACATTTCTCACCAGCTGCCATTTGCTAGAATAGCTGCTTCTAGGAAATCGGCATCATTCAAAGTCCTGCCTTGAACAACATCCTCAGAAAGACCTCTCTGCCTTAATAGTTTTTCCTGAGTAAGTAGCACTCTGTGCTACTTCTCCTTTATAACAATTACAGTTCTAATTAATGTCTGCCACCTGGACTTCAGCACAAACTCACTGAAAGCACGAACCACATTTCTTGTGGAATACTTAGCACTATGCTAGGTGCATAGACAAACATTCGAAATGAAAGTCACAGCATTTTACATCATACCCACTGTACGAATCTAATTGTTACTGTTTGTTCACTTATATATTATCTATCTCCCTTATGAAAATATGGGCTTCACAAGAATAAGTGCTTTGCCTTCCTAATTTCTAGTCCTTTATATTCTTAACACTGGAACTTGGGACATATAGGTGCTCAATGAGAATTTGATAAGTGAATACTGGTCTCTGTATAGGCTGTTGTTGGCTGACTTAATGGAACTTTGAGATCGCCACCTTCCATTTTCAAAGCTCCATGATTGACTGTTGTGAGTACTCCTGGTTTCTACATACAGTAGCCCTCCCCCCATCCCTTCTGCCCTGCTCCGACCCTTCTCCATGATTCCAGTTACCTGCAGTCATCTGGTCTTGAAGCAGATAATCCTCCCACCAAATTATCAGATAAATCAGTAATATTCTAATGCTGCCTTCACAATGCCTAGGTAAACCCCACTTCAAGGTATCACGTAGGGATGTCATCTCACATCACAAGAAGAGGGAGTACAGTACACAACATTTTGAGAGACCACACTCACCTAACTTGTCATAATATACTATATATATAATTGTTCTGTTATTGTTCACCTCTTATTGTGCCTAACATATATCGAAATTTATCACGGTATGCATATATATAATGGGTTCAGTGCTATCTGTAGTTCCAGGCCTCACTGGGGGCCTTGGAACATACCCCAACAGGTAAAGTGGACTCCAGCATTTGAGTTATCTACAGTTCTATTTATTATCCTATATTATATTACAAAACATACACAAAATTAAAGGATGAGAAAATGTTTGAGATCTGTTATATCTTTTTTTTTTTTTTTTCTGGGTGACAGACTTATCCAGAGTTACAGGACAATCAGCCACAAAGTTAGCTGCAAAGCTAATCTTTTGCAATATTCTTTTGCAATATTCTTTAAGCAAAAGCCTGTGTTTAAAGGCAGAGGTCTCTTTAGTCAAGGTTCTAGAATGTATGAGAGAGGGGCAAAGAAAAATGATTTGCAGGTGATTGAAAAGTGGTTTTATTCAGTTCTTTTTCTAGTTTCCAGGTTGAAGTTCCTGGTGAGGGAGATAATCACGCATTCATAGATCAGAGGTGAAATCTACTCAAAAAGTGAGAAGTTCAAAGTACTGAGAAGTCAAATAAAAATTAGGGATGTGGAGTTTTATCAGACAGTGGAGTAGCAACAGAAAATTTATGCAGACAAACTTTCCTTTCAACACATGCCCCACAGAGACAAGATGAAATAACCTTTAATGTTCAACCTGGACTAGGTTCTGATTATCACTGCTACGGTAGCTTTAAAAAGAAATTGATGGTGTAGGAAACTGCTAGCAAATATTTTTCTGGACTTTCTTCAAGACATAATGGGTTAGCTCAGTCTCGGAAAAATATATGTAATAGAGGAACAGACTATAAGCATAATGGAGTCTCCCTCTAGTCATTTCAAATGCATGTCCTGACTCATTGTATTAACTTTCGAATGAAAAAAGATCGAAATACAAATTTATTTGTAGTGTGGTATGGCAACCACAGAATTTCTATTTGAAAATCTACTTAAACAACACAACAGCATGATGCTGGTTGTGCCTGCTATTTTGCCAACCTGCAAAGTCATAAACCCTGCTCCTGTGTTTTCTAGTTTCCTTGGTATCTATGGGACACATAGCAAGGCAGCCACTTTGGCCATTTA
Source organism: Meles meles (assembly GCF_922984935.1). Taxonomy (NCBI): domain Eukaryota; kingdom Metazoa; phylum Chordata; class Mammalia; order Carnivora; family Mustelidae; genus Meles; species Meles meles. The sequence continues at coordinate 72,791,171 of NC_060066.1, forward strand.
ATGCTTCGTTAGAATACTCAATCTCAAATTTTGCTCAGAACTAAAAAATTGAGCGCGTTTGTTTTTCTTTTCAGTCATTAGTTTGGTATTGAGTGCTGTATTATTAAATTACTGGCTTCTGATTCATATTTGCAATGCTTCTGGAACACTTGGCATAACAGAAGCTGAAATCCTTGCAATAGTGTTGACTTTTGGAGGGGGGGATACCATGGGGTTTACACATTTTAAAAATTTCTCTGAATACAAAAGTTGTTCATTCCTCATGTAGAATTAGTAAATAATGTAGGAAGAAAACAAGACCCCCTAATGCTGTCTCTTGGTCATAATAATCACTTAATATTTTAGAGCATTTCCCCCCACCAGATAGCTAACCATATCATTTGTAAGGAATCATGAACATAAGCTGTTAATGCAGTTTTGTGTCTGGTTTTCTTAACATTTCATATTGTATCTTGAGCACTAATATAGTAGGCATTTATAATGGGCACAGATTTCATAATATATAAGTAACCCTTCTTGTTGAACCTAGATGTAGTGTTCCACATTTTTATAAAATTGGTGATAAACATCTATCCATCTACTTTAAGTCTTTGCCCACACTTCAGATAATTCCCTTAGGAATGCTTCTTAGAAATTAAACTGCAGAGAATATTAGTGTTGAAAATAGCTTATGTTGGAGTTTATGTGTCTGTCTCAGGGTCTGTCCTCAGCACTTTACGTATATACATTTAGTATTAGTTCAATTTTACAGATGGGGGAAACTGAAGCACAGAGAGATTAACTCTCAAAGGTCATAGGGTAAGTGAAAAAGCTGGGATGCTACCCCAGGCGATTTGAGGCTGGAGCTGGTGCTCCTGACCCCTGTGCTGTATGAACTCTCTAATCACTTAGGTAAACATGACCTTCGCAGGTCATCCACATTAGACTTGGAAGTAATAGACCACCTACTTGAACCCCTGGACCCTACAGAAAGTAAGGCCTAGAAAGATTAAGTGACAAAGTCAAATCGCTGGTGGCAGATCTAGGTTTTACATCTTGACTCCTCATCCTGCAGTCCAAACACTTGTTATTCCAAGGGTGACCCATGAACCACAGCATCAGCCCCACCTGGGAGCTTGTTAAAAATGCAGAATGTCAGGTCCTACCCCCAACCCTCCTGAAGCAGAATCTGCATGTTAACAAGATCCTCTGGTGATTCCTTTGCACATTAAAGCTCGAGAAGCTCTGGCAATACACTGTAAACTTGATACATCTTGGTACTTCAATGGAAAATCTGCATGTAAACAGCTAGTATTTCCACAGCATGAAAAAAAAAGTCATTTTTCAGTTAGTTAAAGCTTTTATGAGGTTGAAGCATATGAAACTGCTGTTATTTTAGAGAAAACATTTAATATTGGCAACTTAGTGTGGCTCAACTTCTGTGGGTGGAAAGATAACAATAATAAAACAGGTATTAGTTTGAGTAGAGATTGAACTTGAAGTGGATGAGGTTCTTTATTTCCAGTGAATATACATGTTAGTCAGGAAGAAAACACAATTAAACAATGACATTGTAAATTGGTAAGTGCTACAGGAGAGCATTCTGAGAGCTTTGGAAGAAGGCAAGTGATGTTCTGGAAAATAAACATGGAAAACCATTTGCTTCTGTTAGTGGCAAAAAAAGGCAGGCATCCAAGCCTTAGTCAAAGTATTATATGGGCATCCTCAGAAGCTTCGCAGAATCGGATTTAAAACAATTGGTTAATGGGGCGCCTGGGTGGCTCAGTGGGTTAAAGCCTCTGCTTTCGGGTCCGGTCATGGTCCCAGGGTGCTGGGATCAAGCCCCACATTGGGCTCTCTGCTTGGTAGGGAGCCTGCTTCCTCCTCTCTCTCTCTGCCTGCCTCTCTGCCTGCTTGTGATCTCTCTCTGTCAAATAAATAAAATCTTTTAAAAAAATAGATAAAAATAAAAATAAATAAAACAACTGGTTAAGTATATAAGGTGTTCCACAAAGTTTGGGAGCTATGACTTGCCACTTGAACTAAGAAACAAGGACCATGTTGTCCTTTAATGGTCATAGTAGTTAATGAGAGTTTACAGGTCTCACCCTTTAGGGTGTACGATTTTCATGGGCCCCACTTTGGCCGTTTCTCTTTTTTTGAAGTTAACATTTTCAGGTTGGGTGATGTGAAAAACTGGCTTCCATTACACTATGAATGAAGAGAACAATCTTATGAGTAATATTTAAAGACGTATTTTTTTTTTACCAGAAGCTGTGAATAATCTATAAGCAAGCAGTATGTGTAAATATAAAAACCTTGGTTAAATATTTTCCATTCTCAAGTCCTTTTAGGTATCTTGCTGTTCTAGAAATGAGATTGCGAATACAGATTTTGCATCTTTATATTAGTTGGCTTAGAAGTACTAAATTTGGGGGGAGATGGTTGAATTGGTAATAATTCCACTTTACCATCCATCTTTTTCTTACAAGGTTCCCTTTTTTAGAAAGAACTGACCTACCAGTTGTTGGGCCCATAATGAGGTACAATACTGTTCAAAGCAGTCCGAAGAGCATGAGAAGGAAAGTATCTGAGACCAAAATTGGGTAATCATTGGAGTGATACATGAAATGCATTGAGCAGGGAGAAAGTGACAAGAGGGTGGGATAGATCGCACATAGGTACATACAGCTGGTAGCTTTCAATATTCCCCACATCCTCCCTGCAGGCCTGAGGGGCAAATGGCCTCTAGTTCTCACTACCATCTTTATTTTTATGAAATCTAGTCTGGTGAAACTGCCTGCAAATGTCAGAAGTTTGATTCCTAATGTATTCATTTCCTCCCTTGCCTGCCTTCTCCCGCCCTTCCCTCACATCCTTCTAAACTTTTACCAAATCTCCCAAATACTATCTGGGCACTGGGAGAATATAAAAGAAGAGTAAGATCTAGCACCTTACTCTCAATTTGCTTGTAAAACAACTTTCTTCCTGGAATACCAAAGATAGGACAGCCACAAAAAGCTATTAATACCCAGCAGTCGGTTGTGATCATAAAAAAGGACAGATACAGTACTATGGGATCACAGAGTGGGGAGCAATGACAGCTGTTGGTGGGATCAAGGAACTCCCACCTGAGGAGTGATGTTTGAACTAGCTCATGAAAGGCAGGCAGGCTCCAGAGAGGGAGAAGGAGGGATTCCCCAGAAATGCATGCCACAGAGACAAAGGCCCAGAGGAGCAGGTGGAGGGGATTTGGGGGATGTTTTGCACTGTAAAGAAAAAGGAAATAAAGGATTTACTTATTTATTTATTTATTTATTTATTTTTTCTGCAGGGGAGGAGCAGAAAAAGAGAGTAACTATTCCCTTCAATAACTCTGCTCCAGCCATGTCATGAGAACCACAGGGTTCTCAAACTTTAAGCTCACATTACCTGAAAGGCTTGTTAAAGCCTTTCTTGCTAGGTCCACCCCTGGAGTTCCTTATGCGGAGGGGGTTGTGGGCAGGAACATGTGTAGCCTGAGAGTCTGCATTTCTGTGACATTCCCAGGTGATGCTGGTGCTTCTGGTCTGAGAAGCCTTGTCCAGAGATATGGCCAACAAGCTCCCATCCCACTTGCTATTTCTTCTGCATGGAAATTTCTACCCCCAGATAGTCACATGGCTCTTGGCCTCGGTTTGTTCTTCTCATTTTTTCTCCTGACACTCTATTCCTGGTCTATGCTGTACCTTCATAACCCCTATCATATCTTAACACTATGGTGATTTTTTTTTTTATCATCCATTAAGATATAAATCCCATGAGGGACAGTTTTGTTGCCTTAAAGCAGTGCTGTAATTCCTAGCACCTAAATTTCTGCATTTCTAGACTTTAAAATACCATTGGGCACATGGTAGGCACTCAAATAGTGTTGACTTGCACCAAAGAATAAAATGCCTAGGAATAAGTTTAATTGAGGTGAAAGACCTATTCTCTGAAAACTGTAAGACCCTGAAGAAACCAAAGACAACATGAACAAATGCAAAGATACTCCATGCTCATGAATTGGAAAAACACTGTTAAAGTATCTATAATACCCAAAGCAATCTACAGATTCAGTGCAATCCCGATCAACATGCCAACAACATTTTTCACAGAACTTGCATACTAAAGTTTGTAGAACCACAAATGACCCCAAGAAGCCAATGCAATCTTGAACAAAACTAGAGATACTACAATCTCAGTTTTCAAGATATGATACAGAACTATAGTGCTCAAAACAGTATGGCAATGGCATAAAAACAGACATGAGATCAATGGAACAAAACAGAACACAGAAATAAACCCACCCTTATATGGTCAATTAGTCTAGGACAAAGGAGAAAAGCATATGCAATGGGAAACAGACAATGTTTTCAAACGGTACTGGAAAACTGGTCCTCGACGTGTGAAAGAATGAAATGGGCCACCTTCTTATACACAGAAATAAACTAAAATGGTTTGAAGACCTAAATGTGAGACCTGCAGCCATAAAAATCCTAGGAGAAAATATAGGTGGTAATTTCTTTGATATCAGTCTTAGCAATATTTTTCTAGATAGGTCTCCTAAGGCAAGGGAAACAAAAGCAAAATAAACCATCAGGACTACACCAAAATAAAGAGCTTAGCACAGCAAAGGAAACACAAAATGAAAAGTCAACCTACTGAATGGGAGGAGAAACTTGTACAGGATAACTTCGATTACATAGTTTAAATAGTAACCCGCTAAGAATACAACTTATCAAAACAAACAAACAAACCAAAAAACCCAAAATCTAATGATCTGATTAGAAATTGGCAGAGAACCCGAATATACATTTTCCAAAGGTGACAGCAGGTGGCCAATAGACACATGAAAAGATGTTCAACATCACTAATCAGGGAAATGCAAATCAAAACCACAGTGAGATACCCCCTAATATGTGTCACATTGTCTAAAATCAAAAAGGTAAAACAAGTGTTGGTGAGAATGTGGAGAAAAGGGAACCCTCTTGCACTGTTGGTGGGAATGTAGACTGGTGCAGCCACAATCGAGGTTTCTCAAAAAGTTAATAAAAATTAAGTTAATTAACTTAATTAACCATAAGATCTGGTAATTCTACTAGAGATATACTCAAAGAAAACAAACACAATAATTTGAAAATATATAGGCATCCGTATGTTATTACAGCATTATTTACAGTAGGCAAAATATGGAAACAACAAGTGTCTACCAATAGATGAATAAAGATGTTGTACACACACACACACACACAGACATGCACACACATACACACACGGATATTATTCAATTGTAAAAAAGGGAGGAGATCCCGCCATTTACAACAACTTGGATAGACCTAAATGTTATTATGCTAAGTGAATTAAATTAGAGAAAGACCATATGATTTCATTTATGTGTGGAATCTAAAAAATAAAATCAACAGAAACAGACTCAAATACAGACAACACATAGAAGGTTGCCAGAGCAGAGATGGGTAGGGGAAGGGGCGTAAGGAGTGAAAGGGAGTGGGAGATATGGACTTCCGGTTACGGAATGAGTAAGTCACGGGGATGACAGGAACAGCATAGGGTAATAGTCAATGATATTGTAATAGATTCTGTAATAGATTCTGTGATGACAGCTACACTTGTGGTGAACTTAGCATAAGGTATAAACTTGTCAAATCGCTATGTTGTACACCTGAAACTAATGTAACCATCAACTATACTTTGGGGGAAAAAATTAGTGTTGACTTGATAAAGGAGATATTGTCTTGGAAAGAGAGGTGGGCCTGGGACTCATATAGATTGAGTCAGAGAGGATGGAAGACAAGATAACTCAGGCCATACACCACATTGACTCCATCTTAAGGACACACATCTTTGGTTTTATTAGTAAAAAGTTTGGGGTCAGGGGTAGTAAGGAAGGAGAGTGAGGTAGAGTAAGAGCTTTAAGTAACTGCAGAGTTTCAGAACAGCTGCTGTGAAGGCCAACTATATTCTAAGGGAATAAACACCCTCATTTAGGGCAGAGGAAAAACCAGTCAGACTATACTTCTCTCTGAAATGCTGAAGTAGTCTTTCTATCTGATATTATATTAAGAGGATTTCCTACTTGTCACTTGCAGTCATTCCCTTTTCCTGACACATAGAGGCCTTAAAACTCCTATAGGGGAGCCCAGTTCTTCCTGTGTCCTCCTTTCTGCCCTGTAAGTCAAGGGCATAGAATACAGTTTCCAGCAGCAAGTTTTTACTCCAAACAGCCTGCTATACAGGGTTGTCCCAAATCCCTCTAACCTTCCATATGTTTAGCAATTTTGATGCCAAATCTATTGCTACTACATCATACACACATTATATACCTTCCATGGAAACATGATTGATATGGTCAGTCCTATTATAGTCTCTTACTAGAAACCTTGTGTCTTCATTATGTCCACAAAAATCACAAATAGGAACTTAGACATTTAGAGGATTCATAAATTAGTCCCATTAAGATGGAAATCTAAAAGATAGAGGAGGGATGTGAAAATATGGCAAATGAGGTCACCTGTATAGGTTGTCAGATTCTTTAAGTGCAAAAATAAGCTCATCTGGTGATAAAATGTGATACCCTAGTTGTAACATTTAGCAACCCTCAATCTAAGACTGAAATGCTATACAAATACACACTGTGTGTGTCAAAAGTCAAGAGTAGGAAGAGGGTTGTTGATCTAATGTAGTTGCATTTACATTCTCCCCCCTTCTCCCCTGCCCCAGTTTAGATCACTGGATTAAGATCAAAGCCCTCAAGGTTGCTGGAGGGAAAGGATAATTGGATGATGGGTATTAAACAGAGCCCTTGATGTAAAGAGCACTGGGTGTGGGGCGCCTTGGTGGCTCAGTGGGTTAAAGCCTCTGCCTTCAGCTCAGGTCATGATCCCAGGGTTCTGGGATCGAGCCCCGCATTGGGCTCTCTGCTCTGCGGACAGCCTGCTTCCTCCTCTCTCTCTGCCTGCCTCTCTGCCTACTTGTGATCTCTGTCTGTCAAATAAATAAAATCTTAAGGAAAAAAAAAGCACTGGGTGTTAAGTGCAATTGATGAATCATAAGATTCTATCCCTGAAACTAATATAGTATGTTAACTAAATTGAATTTTAAAGATTTTTTAAAAAAGCCCTCAAGAGGCAGAGACTCTTCTGCTCTCTGCTTTGGAGATTCCTAACCCTGCCTGGAACATAAGATTGGTGGTAAGGCATACGTTGGTTTGGCTGGTACTTGGTAAGTGTGGTACGATGAGGGAAGATGGGACTGGAAAGATGGAGAGGATGGTGTACCTCCAGTCCTGAGGGAATTGACAGGAGGAGGGAAAAGGGAAGCCCATTCATTTGGCTCAGACAACGTGAAGACATTTTAACAGAACTTTTAATTTCCCAGGAAGATGAAAGGTAATCAGTTTTGTAATAGGTTATCTACATGAGAGACTTTCCAACTAATATTAGACATAATAATATACTTAACACCGATATTATATTCCAATTTATAAATTTTGTAAGAGATTTGGTAACATTAGAGGAAGCAATGTGTAGGAATCCTCTGTACAGTAACTCTAAAATTTAAGTTTAAGAAAACAAAACTGAGCGACGCCTGGATGGCTCAGTGGGTTAAAGCCTCATCCTTCTGCTCAGGTCATGATCCCAGGGTCCCGGGATCAAGCTCTGCATTGGGCTCTCTGCTTAGCAGGGAGCCTGCTTCCCTTCCTCTCTCTCTGCCTACTTGTGATCTCTGTCTGTCAAATAAATAAATAAAATCTTTAAAAAAAAGAAAACTGATAAATCATCTTTTATAAGGTCCTTTATCTACTATGTCTTCATAGGGCTAGGTTTTTGTTTTGTTTTGTTTGTTTGTTTGTTTAGGAGAGAGGCCAGCTAGCTTCCTCTCTCTTCAGACACCTAACTCCATTTCTTATCTATAGTCTTATTCTTTTTCCTACCACCTGGCATAAAACATGGTCATACTCCCCTATCTTAAGTAGTAAAAACAAGAACAAAACCCTTTCAACTATTTATCAACTCTCCACTCCGACTTCATGGATAAGCTTCTTTAAATTATGGTCTACACTCACCGCTAATGTCCTCACATCCCATTTGTTCTTCAAACGACCCTGCTCTGGATTTCCCTCACCATTTCACTAAAAGCACCTCTGATGATAATACAACTGAGATCTTGAATGGCCAAGCCAATGGATATCACTTTGTCATATTTAATGTGACTGGCCTCACCTTTCTTGGATCTTACTCTCCTGGGTTTCTTTCTAGTACTTTCTACTAGTTTCTCTGGCTCTCCCTTCCCCCATTGTTCTATCCTGGTTTGAGTTCTTTATTTTTAATGTAATGAGTGCTTCCTAGATTCCCCATCCTACACTCGATGGTTTTAAGAAGGCATACATCAGTTCCTGGAATCAATTCCACAGTCTAGATATCTTGAGCTTCAGAGCCATCTATCCAGTTGGGTACTTTATAAATCCCTCAAACTACACAGAGCTGAAGCACTACTTACCCTCTCTGCAAAGAGCTCAGTTCTATTAATCCTAAGAATCATTTTACACTATTTCCTCCTTTGTCTCCTCTTCAGTTACCCAATTGTGAAAATTCTACCTGTTAAGTATTTCTTTAATTGGTTCCGTCCTTTCCCTTTGATTGTTACTGCCAGAAACCAGGCTCTACCATGTTATTACCATGATCACTATAATATCCCAGTCTTTTGTCCCCAATTATTAGCCTTCAAGTCTTCCCTTCTCAATGATGGGAAAGGAAATTTTCCTTGGGGAGCAGGGAAAGAAAGTAATCTAGATAATGATTTTTTTTTTAAATTCTTGACAAGCATCTAATCACCCCATGCACATAGGCTGCTCTTTTATCTGTAGTCCCAGACTAGCAGAGGGCCAGATATGCTACAAATATTTATAGAAATGAAATTAAATCCTCCCTCATTAAACACTTCTCAGCCTTGCCAAGGCTGAGAAGTCATTTTATTTCATCCCCAATAACCCTAAGGAATAAGAAAGAGTAAGATTTCTGGATTCACCAAACAGTGTTGTTAACTATAAGGACTACTTCAAACTCAGCTGACCTGGGTTTTAGTCCCACTCCACCAGCTCTGCAAATTTTTTGTTTTGAGTTCTGCTTCCTCGTGTATTAAAGAAAGGGACTGAGCTCTAATTTTGTGGTCTTTGTTTTCTGATTCTATGACTTAAATACCACTTACAGAATAAAAATACACATTTTGAATCTGTGTCAAGTACACAATTCTAAAAGCCCATTTGGATGGATTGCTTCTATAGGAGAATGAAATAGAAGGGAAAGTAGATTGGTAATCATTAAATGTCAGAGTGACCACTGAGAGAAGCTGCTAGTTATTTCCTAGTATGTTTCCCCCAAGCCATACTCACCATTCCCAGCCATTATTTCATAGCCTCCCATGCATCTAAATCTATCTAACTCTGGCCAGTAGGGAGTGATGGTGAAGGATTTTTCTCTTAAAGGAGAGGGACCAACACTTTCCATGGTCCTGCTGGTCGGACCTCAAGAGCTAGACTCACTGAACCACATTTGGGAGTTGAGTGTTGAGCATGGTAGAGACACAGGACAGAGTTCATTTCTCTGGCACTACCAACTATACCTGCTTGTATTTCTACATGAGAAAGAAATTTCTTGTTCAAACCATTGAGATTTGGGGTTGTTATAGAAAAAGAACAAACAAAAACAAACCAGCAAACCCACAACCCAACAGTATTCTTAGCAAAAAATACTAATATTTTATTATTTTCAAAGTACACTGGGGAGATGGTAATTTTGTTGAAGCCATTTTAAAGTTTGCTTGAACCTTTAATAAAATAATTTATGAAATTTACTATACTACCCAGAACAAGCTACTTGAAAACTTCATATTCTACATTCCACTTTATTAAGGAACTAATGCCCAGAGGCAGACTGGAAAAGGTATTTGTTTGGCAAAGCAAATTCTAATCCTATGAACCAGTTATCTACTGAGGGATCATAGTGAAGACTAGAACAGTTCACAAGACAACTTTATTTTCTGATCAGCAGTTCCATTTACACAGACTAAAATACTTATGCATTTGTAGCTTTCACAATATAAAATTATGGAATAGTAACATCCTTCACTACTTTTCAGGAAGTGGAAGTGACCATGTTTAACGGTATTACCCAGAATGTATCCTGGTGCCATAAAATAAAGTCTTCATTATCAGACTGGGCTCCAAGAAGTGGCCCAGAAGCAGATAAAACACTCCTCTTTCTCCTAGCTCAGTGGCAGAGGGAATGCGGATCCCTATGCCTGCCTGGGAGTTCAGGTCAGAGGAAATAGAGACCTACAGCATTGTATGCTTTTACCAAGCAAAGCAGGAGGCCTCAACACACAGAAAAGACTGTGGGGAATAAAGCTTTTGGAATAAACACCTCATAATCAGCACTTAGGAGTTGCCCTTTGAGCTAGTGCATAAGGAAAACTTAAATTATTCTCCCATTAGTAAGGGCCAAGACCTCAAAGGAACTTTCCAGACAACACTGCAGAACTATTCTATAAACCACACTGACTTGTGAAGAATGGGTTTAAAAACCAAACTTAAAACCTACTGTACATCTTTCATAATTCCCTAATGCCCCTCTAGCTCACACATTCCAATCTCTCATTCATGATCTGAGATGGCTCATTCTTGCTTTAGGCCCTTATGATGAATGGGGCCTGCCTTCTTTTGTTAAAGATGGGTCAAGTCTGAAGCGTTCCCTTTCTCTGGACTACAGAGGAGTCTCAAGGCTGAAAAAGAGTGAAATAGAGACAGGAGAACCATAGAGTCTGATTATAGAGGCCTTGAAACCCAAGCAAAGGATTCTGGATTTGATGTAGTTAGCAATAGGAAGACAAAGTAGATTTTTGAGCAAGGGAGTAACACATGCAAAGGCTTATTTTAGTAAGATCATTTAGAATGAGAATGGAGTAGAGAGGTAGAGCCGCCGTTAGGAGAAAGCCACCTTAATTTGGGCTATGATAAGGAAATACTGAATATGACTGGTGGCTATGCAAGGGAGAAGAGAGAGAGGACAAGGAGGAGACTTTCTATAGGAAGATAGTAAGGAACTAAATTTGCAGTCTTGAAATAAGAAGGTAGCTGAATACTCGAAACAATGCTTATTAAAGAAGGAAACACAGTGAGTAAGGCTGAATCCATGATTTATGATCTAAATCAGGACTCTGCTCAGACTGAAATGGTGTATTGCCAATTACTAGGCCAGAAGAGCAGGTGAGAACCACGCCAGTCTCAGGCAAACAGGGATTTGAGCCATCTTACCTGAAAGGAGTTTTAACTACCACCATAGAACTCAACTCAGATTCCAATGACCACCCTGTGCTCTTGAACTCTAGCTCTGGGTTTCTAAAAGTTAGACTCTAAAAGGAAGCCACCCTTGGAGGATGAAAATAAAAAGCTGGCTCTTCCTCTGTCTCTCAGCAGCAGAGTGGTAAGTTGGAAAACAAATATGATGTCACTGAAGTTCAAGCTGTTCTGAGTCACCGTATTTCTCATAGTTGTCTGCTTTTCAATAGGTCACATCCTGATTTGGGGTCTCTTTGGATAAAGGTTTCAAGGACCAAACTGCCTTCTTAAAAAAAAAAAAATCCTGTTCCCTTCCATTCCTAATTTTCCATATCCCTTTTCCATGAAGGACTAGTAAACCAAGGTAGGGATATACGGTATGGGTATGGGGGCAACAGGGTTAAGGATGGGGGTGTGGATCCTGCATGGACACTGACTATTCAGCATGCACCAGCTGTCTAGTGGGCCATAATCAGCCTTGCACATACATACCTATGGTCATGGGACAAAGGCAGTCCTTAGAGTTGCTCCCCTGAAATGACCACACAGTGACAGGAAAGGATTCTTCAGCATGTACAGGGCTGAGTGAGGAAGGAGTGTTCCAGTCCTCAGTGGGCACATCCAGTACCACTGGGCTCAAGTCCAACAAGGAACCCTAGTGTCAGGAAGCATGTTCACGCTCCTCCCCAGCTGAGCTATAGCAGGGCTGAGTGATCAGAACAGGCGAGGCGTGGAATAAATTTCCACTCCACACTTCTTGGTGCAGATCCTCATGGTCTCTTCGTTCCACCCAACATTTATACACTGTATACTAATGTTATGTGTGGGGTTATTTACTAAACCGAGCTATCAGAGGGCATGGACTCTGTTGGTTCATGTTTTTGGCACAGAGTAATATTACTTGTTGAATGAATGAAGGCACACACCCATGGCCAGTTCCTGTGCTACTTTGTTTTTACTCATCTTCCACTTTCCATCCCTTGTGTTGTCTGCCTGCTTTTCTAATGAGGATTCACCATCAGTGACTCATCACCTAGAGAAGGGAACCACAATTAGACTTCCAGTTTTAGCTACATAATCCACTTCTTTATTACCCTGAAACTATCAGTTCCCCAAACAAGATTAAACTTTCAGTTTTCCTTAAGACCAATTATCTTCTGTATCTTAAGCGAGTGATGGAATAGGAAGTAGTTTGTCCAGTCAAGCAGAGCTAGGTTAGAATCCCAACTGTGCCCTTACAATGACCTTGGTTAGTTAGCTCTGAAGTTGGATTACCCAGTTGTACTTCATTTAGCTTAACTGTAAAATGGGGATACCCATAACTGCATTATATTGTTGATAAAGACCTACAAAATTGTTTTTACCAAAATGCAAGAAATGGGGCCGCTCCATAATTAACAAGCCTAAACCTATTAAAGGAGAAAAAGTGAGGTGGTTTAGAATTTTAACCTTGAATTGGCAACAAAGATTACACGAAGTAACTATGCCACCATGTCATGCCATCAGGTTCTTACTCAAGAACGAGACAGGCAGAAAGGAGTTCCTAAAGGAAGCAAACAAAGGAATCCCAAACATAAGCAGCATTTCTGTCTTTCGTGATGAGAGAATGGCCTATTTAGTAAGATGAAGTTAAAATCCCTCATTTCTGGTGGGAATGTGCTCAGACACTTCTGGTTTTAAAGAAGCTTTAGGCTTCTACAGTGATGGTAGCTGAAACATTTGAGAAACTGAAGATCGCCTTACCTGTTGATCTTCAGTTTCTCAAATGTTTCAGCTTTTTTCTCCAACTTTCACACATCTGGTAATTTATACATTTGGGACTGACTTATTATGTCACAGCCAAAGGGAAAACAGCAATGCTTCCATTGCAGAACAGAAAAATAGTGCAGCTTCCTCCAGAAAAGTTACAGTTGCAGCAAATTCTAGAAGGAGAAATTACTGCCATTGGCTCCGTTTCTTCTACATGGTGCTTAGCTAAGTGCCTGCACCTGCTCCGCTGAAGCAGGTCTGCTAAATTTGGTCATCATCAAGCACCACACACTGAAATAATTAAGAACAGGGCCCCAGCTGAGTGGAGCAGTGTGGTCCTAGGTCACACAGTGTGTCTAAACCTGTGATCTGTGATTATCACATGGCCCGACACCAGACAGGAGAGTCTGTAAACTCCACAGTGGGGCCAATACCAGTCATGAATCATGGCTCCTTTGTCCAGATCTCCAAAGGCATGACGAATGACAGGATGTGAAGCCTGAACCCTGTGTGTTTAGGAGACTGATAAGCAACCCTTCTGATGTTCGCCCCTTTCTCTTTCTCCCTGGAACACAGGGGTGGAAAAATCAGGATTGTATTACCATCCATAGCCCTTATCTCCCCCAATACCTCCTCTGCCATCGTATTGTCCCCACAACTGAGGACAGGTTTTTTTGTATTGTTTTGTTTAAGTTTTCCCTGTAAGCACCATATTCAGGAGAAACAGTAAAGGCAGGGCCTAGATTCTTTATTATTTTTTAAAATTTTATTTATTGGACAGAGGGAGATCACAAGTAGGCAGAGAGGCAGGCAAAGGGGGTGGGGGACACACCTACTGAGCCACCCAGGTGCCCCAGCACTAGATTCTTTAGGAGACAAAAGGGAAGTATTTCTCTTTCCAGGGTCATACTTATAAGTTCTTCTTTACATTATTCCTAGTAAGAACAACTATGCCTTAACACACTGGACACACCTAGGGGAAAGTTTTCCTCAATTGATAGTTACAGAAAGATAAAGATTTAAGACCCTGGTTTTCCTCCTCTATAAAAAGGAATTGAATTAGGGGCGCCTGGGTGGCTCAGTGGTTAAAGCCGCTGCCTTCGGCTCAGGTCATGATCTCAGGGTCCTGGGATCGAGTCCCGCATCGGGCTCTCTGCTCAGCAGCAAGCCTGCTTCCCTCTCTCTGCCTGCCTCTCTGCCTACTTGTGATCTCTCTCTGTCAAATAAGTAAATAAAAAATCTTTAAAAAAATATTTAAAAAAAAAAGGAATTGAATTAGATGAGCTATTTAAGGTTCTTCCTGATTTAAAATGCAGTAATATAATTTCCAGATTCAAAGAATGACCCCCTGCAAATCTGAGTAAAACAAATGTTGTAGAGTCCACAGCAAGCCTTTGGGAGAAGAGGTGCAGAGTCGCACACTGTTTCTTTTTTTTTTTTTTTAATTTTTTATTTTATTTATTTGACAGAGATCACCAGTAGGCAGAGAGGCAGGCAGAGAGAGAGAGAGAGAGAGAGAGAGAGAGAGAGCAGGCTTCCCACTAGGCAGAGAGCCTGATGCAGGGCTAGATCCCAGGACTCTGGGATCATGACCAGAGCTGAAGGCAGAGGCTTTAACCCACTGAGCCACCCAGGTGTCCCTGCACACTGCTTCTTACACAGTCCTGTGCCTCCTTAAGAAAGACAAAAACAAGAGGCGCCTGGGTGGCTCAGTGGGTTAAGCCGCTGCCTTCAGCTCAGGTCATGATCTCAGGGTCCTGGGATCGAGTCCCGCATCGGGCTGTCTGCTCAGCAGGGAGCCTGCTTCCCTCTCTCTCTCTCTCTCTGCCTGCCTCTCTATCTACTTGTGATCTCTCTCTGTCAAATAAATAAATAAAATCTTTAAAAAAAAAAAAAAGGCAAACACTAGGTACCCTAAACTACAGACACAGGGAGGGGGGAGAGGGGACTAATTGTTTTTTCCCCTTCTACATTCTTCCCTTCTGAAAAAAACACCCAATTTTACTGTTGACTATTTTTATTCGGCTTATTTTGAGCTGGCTCATTTGCATGGCTCAGATTTTAAAATCTTTCTAATAACCACTATGCAGGCTAACAAACACACAAACAAAGACACACTCTGGTCTTAATCACTGGTGAATTTCAACCCTTTCTCTCTACAATCCTGAAGGAGAAGCTCTAGTTTTCAGGTCATAATTCACATGGTACAACAGCATCCTTCTTACGCAGATACTATAAAT